>NC_041720.1:3662454-3999916 GCF_900700375.1 Denticeps clupeoides | reverse complement strand
CCATAACAACATCAAAGGTCTCCAACACTTGAGGGGGTTGTATAGTGACCCCCCCAAAGTGATCCAGATCGAGGATACAAAAGGGAAGGTAACGTGCCGCTCGGGGAGTCACTGCATTCAGATTCTCCCACACAAGCTGCGGTTTTAAGAACTTTGCTACCTGTTCTTTTATTCAGTGCTGTGTGTAACATCTGTTGGGTATGTTGGATTGATTTTCATTCTATCATTCTATCTTGTTTTGGACAATTAAGGAACTATTTACTATATCTGTAGAGCTGTGAAGATTATGTATGATAATAAATGTAAATATTGATATCTTTAATCTCCAGTCTTGTTATAGAATATTCTGTCAACTAAAGTTGTTTGTTATAGGGGGAACTTTCTGATCATATGGCAACACGGCAGATTTATGTATGTTTAAAGAACTTCTTGATCCTATATCACGTAAGCAGGTATTGTGTGTGAACCATAGAGAGTTCTTTTCTTCCTGCCCCTGTTGTGATCAGCCTGTCAGTCGGTTGCAAATCCGCATGGTAGAAAGTTATTATGTTAATTATACTTGATTTACTAACTGGCCACTGTTTTGCTGATCAAGATTCGTTAAGTCAATGCAAATTTGCAGAGTCTTTAGTTCTCCCTAACTTTATACATTATTCAGTCCCTATTGTCCTCTTCATTCCAACTACCCATCTAAAGTGAATACAGGGAGTGCAGAATTATTAGGCAAATGAGTATTTTGTCCACATCATCCTCTTCATGCATGTTGTCTTACTCCAAGCTGTATAGGCTCGAAAGCCTACTACCAATTAAGCTTATTAGGTGATGTGCATCTCTGTAATGAGAAGGGGTGTGGTCTAATGACATCAACACCCTATATCAGGTGTGCATAATTATTAGGCAACTTCCTTTCCTTTGGCAAAATGGGTCAAAAGAAGGACTTGACAGGCTCAGAAAAGTAAAAAATAGTGCGATATCTTGCAGAGGGATGCAGCACTCTTAAAATTGCAAAGCTTCTGAAGCGCGATCATCGAACAATCAAGCGTTTCATTCAAAATAGTCAACAGGGTCGCAAGAAGCATGTGGAAAAACCAAGGCACAAAATAACTGCCCATGAACTGAGAAAAGTCAAGCGTGCAGCTGCCAAGATGCCACTTGCCACCAGTTTGGCCATATTTCAGAGCTGCAACATCACTGGAGTGCCCAAAAGCACAAGGTGTGCAATACTCAGAGACATGGCCAAGGTAAGAAAGGCTGAAAGATGACCACCACTGAACAAGACACACAAGCTGAAACGTCAAGACTGGTCCAAGAAATATCTCAAGACTGATTTTCTAAGGTTTTATGGACTGATGAAATGAGAGTGAGTCTTGATGGGCCAGATGGATGGGCCCGTGGCAGGATTGATAAAGGGCAGAGAGCTCCAGTCTGACTCAGACGCCAGCAAGGTGAAGGTGGACTACTAGGTTTGGGCTGGTATCATCAAAGATGAGCTTGTGGGCCCTTTTCGGGTTGAGGATGGAGTCAAGCTCAACTCCCAGTCCTACTGCCAGTTTCTGGAAGACACCTTCTTCAAGCAGTGGTACAGGAAGAAGTCTGCATCCTTCAAGAAAAACATGATTTTCATGCAGGACAATGCTCCATCACACGCGTCCAAGTACTCCACAGCGTGGCTGGCAAGAAAGGGTTTAAAAGAAGAAAAACTAATGACATGGCCTCCTTGTTCACCTCATCTGAACCCCATTGAGAACCTGTGGTCCATCAATCAAATGTGAGATTTACAAGGAGGGAAAACAGTACACCTCTCTGATCAGTGTCTGGGAGGCTGTGTTGCTGCTGCACGCAATGTTGATGGTGAACAGATCAAAACACTGACAGAATCCATGGATGGCAGGCTTTTGAGTGTCCTTGCAAAGAAAGGTGGCTATATTGGTCGCTGATTTGTTTTGGTTTTGTTTTTGAATGTCAGAAATGTATATTTGTGAATGTGGAGATGTTATATTGGTTTCACTGGTAAAAATAAATAATTGAAATGAGTATATATTTGTTTTTTGTTAAGTTGCCTAATAATTATGCACAGTAATAGTCACCTGCACACACAGATATCCCCCTAAAATAGCTAAAAATAAAAACAAACTAAAAACTACTTCCAAAAACATTCAGCTTTGATATTAATGAGTTTTTTTGGGTTCATTGAGAACATGGTTGTTGTTCAATAATAAAATTATTCCTCAAAAATACAACTTGCCTAATAATTCTGCACTCTCTGTAGTCTTGGTAGCTATATTGGAGTCAGATAATACAGATCTAAGACTATTTATCTGGTTGATAAATAAATTAGTTTTGTAGATTCGTTATTTTATTTTGCGTCAAAAAACTTCATACACACTAAACCCTTCACCGTCGTATCAGGTTCCGTTATTGGGCTGATAGGCGGGTTTTACAAATGTAATTGGAAAAGATCTTTGCATTTTTAAATATTATGTTAGCTTCTTTTGGGACCAGATGACATTACTTAACCAACAGTCATTTACAGGGATAACGGAGGGTTAAGTGACAATATGATGTATTGAACCTGCAACCGTGTTTTAAGGCTTAAATAAATTCACTCCAAGTGAGTTACAAGAGTTACATTCTTCTTCTGTTAGGATCTTGTACACATGATGCCACAGGTGGAATGCTGCAAAAAATCTTCTCAGCACATCGCAGAGATTCTCAATGGCGTTAAGGTCTGAACTCTGCGGTGCCCAATGTATGTGTGAAAATAACTACTTTCACAATTTGAGCTCGATGATGTTTACAGAGGATGGTGGTAGCTTAGTGTGTAACACACTTACTACCATTGTGTCCCTGAGCAAGAAACTTAACCCTGAGTGTGTCCAGGGTAGGGGTGTTGAATTTAATTGTATAATCGATGCATGGCGGTGCAGACGTGGACGATATTGCATCGATGCAGTGCAAAACATAATCGATTATATTATAATGGGGTTGCTAGGTGATTTTCTTGTTAAAAAGTAGTGCCGGTAGTGACTGTGGCGGCCTGAGTACAGCACGGCTCTGGGTACGAGTTTCACGCTGCACGGTGA
Organism: Denticeps clupeoides; assembly: GCF_900700375.1. Classification (NCBI taxonomy): domain Eukaryota; kingdom Metazoa; phylum Chordata; class Actinopteri; order Clupeiformes; family Denticipitidae; genus Denticeps; species Denticeps clupeoides. The sequence continues at coordinate 3,996,833 of NC_041720.1, read as the reverse complement.
GGCACCCACCGGCATTGTTCTCGCACCGCGGTCAAAGTTGAAACTTAATAGAATCCAAGCAGGCGAGTTTTCTTTCTGCCACTTCGAAACACACACACACGAAGCTGGAACGGAGGAAAATCTGATCTTTCTCTGAGTGTCCAGAGATCTACAAACCGACATTATCGTCTTACCAGGAGTCTAGAAAAACTCGCTGACTTTTTGCTCTGAGCCATGAAAAGCGGCTTTAGATTTTCTACAAGGCGCAGAAAAGCGGTCTGTGTTCAGTTAGCACTCACCTGACGCCACGGACGTCTAGACCAGCCGCTTTTATAGCGTTTGTGGCTTCAGGTTGTAAAGGGTTTTTCTCCACTACACACGAATCAGAGAAATGCTGAGAAAGGTGTGCATTTAAAGAAGTACGACCAGTACATATGAGACTGTTACAAGGTGAGAAGAGGACTAAACAGAGAGATTTTCTGCTCATGGTTGCAAAGACCTTAACTGTGTAGAAAATGTATGGCATGCATCGATATCGAGGCACTGATAATCGTAATCTAATCGAACCGTGAGACCAGAGAAGTTTCACACCTCTATGTGTGGTGCATGACAATGTGAGCTTGTTGAAATGTGACTTGAGAGTCCTGGTGTTAAACAAACCTTAAAATCTTCAGGTTTTATTTGACAATGTTTCTTATACAGAGGAAAAAATAAAATAAATAATCAGCAGAAATGTTGGACGTGTCATGGTCCTGTCACATCAACACCGTGGTGAAAAAGGCCCAGCAGTGTCTCTACCACCTCAGACGCCTGAGAGATTTCAGACTGCCCTCCAAGGTGCTCAGTGACTTCTACTCCTGCACCATAGAGAGCATCCTGATGGGAAACATCTCAACCTGGTTCGAGAACAGCACCATGCAGGACAGGCGAGCCTTACAGAGGGTGGTTCGATCAGCTGAACGCACCATCTGTACCAAGCTTCCTGACCTTCAATCATCCTACAATAAGCGGTGTTGGACCAGTGCCAGGAAGATAGAGAAGGACCTCAGCCACCTGAACAATGGACTGTTCTCTCTGCTGCGATCAGGGAAGCGCTTCCGCTCCCTGAAGTCCAACACAGAGAGAATGAGGAGGAGCTTCTTCCCGCAGGCTATACAAGCTCTCAACAACAATCCTACATAGAACTCCAATACACTCCAGCACTTTCACTTTTTTTTTTTATTTAGTTGACATTCTGTATCAATTGTTACATGTACATCCATCATGTTAATAAATGTATTAATCACAAAGTATCAACATGAATGTCTGTTTTTCAGAAATAAATAAAATAAATACAATAAAAAAAACACTTAGGGAGTGAAGTATGGTTACTGCTACTTATACAACACATTATTGTCTCAGGTTAAGTAAATCAAAGTCCGGCCTGTGTGGTGTTATATATTCTATGTATTTCTTCCAACGTAAAACAGCACCCAGGGGCAGTAGTGGCCTAGTGGTTAAGGAAGCTCCCCCCTAATCAGTACACCTCTCTGGTTGCCGGTTCGAATCCAGAACCAAGGTGCCACCGAGCAAAGCACCGTCCCCACTACTCCCCGGGCGCCTGTCATGGCTGCCCACTGCTCACTGAGGGTGATGGGTTAAACGCAGAGGACAAATTTCACTGTATGCACCGTGTGCTGTGTCTCACATGTGACAATCACTTCACTTTCAATCACTTCTGGACTCAATCCCCCCAGAATCCTTGCACAAACTTTTTTGCTCTTGCACAGATTTTCTACTTTTTACTTTGAATTCAATCATTTACACACCTTCTCCCTACCTGTTACACATATTTTATGTAAAAACATAAAAGTGTAATATTTGGTTATGTTTGCAATATTTGCATATTGGTTCATTGTATACTTAAAATATTTGCAATACTGTGGTCTGTAGCAGTCGCTAAAGTATTTCACTGAATTTCATACTGTGTATGACTGTGTATGTGTGAATTTGATTTAAACTTGGGTCTTCTGCTTTTTTTCTATTGTTATTTTTTGGTCCATTTAGATTGTTAATCTAGATTTAATATGAAAATCTTTTGGTAAATATTTTCACATTTCACTCGTTTATTGTGACTTGTGACTTAAGCAAAAAAAACTCATTAAGCGACTTGCGGGACAGCCAATAAATACTTTCCTTACTGAGGAGTTGGCAACATTAATGTCACTCCCCACCAGTAAGTAGCATCATCGCCTTCCTTGGAAATAAAGATAGATCCAGATAAGAGAACAAATAAGATCCCTGGCACAGTTGTTCTGAACAAGAAGAAATATTCCTGTGTTTTCTGTGAGTGATTCTCCTTTCTACACATTATCACAGATACAGTTACGCTAAATAGCAGCTAAATGCGCATTCAGACTGATGTCTGGGATCATTCTCACTTTTAATGCCGAAACCTTTTCTTCACTATTCTTTGTCCGGCCCACTTCCCCACATCCCCCAATCAAATTTAAATAAGAAAACACTCTGCTGTGATTGGCTGTAAAAGACTGCAGCAGCTCACGTGTTCTACAAGCCTTTATATGTGAACAGAGAGAAGTTGGAGTTTGTTGTGCTCAGTGTAAAATTAGCTGGAACTGAGGAATCTCCGGGGAAACATTTCTAAAGGTGACTGCGTGTCTTTATAAATTCTCAGTAATATAAAATTAGTTTTTTTTGTAAAAAGGTAAATAAACCAGAAATGACATCAGACATCCTCACATCTCTGAACTGTGGTAAAACACTGGAACCAAAGGGAACTGATGTAAAGGACGAGTTGGATGATGAAGTCTATTCAGGTGAGTGGAGTTAAATAAAGGGTGTTAAAGGATTTTAGTTAGAATTCTAGCAGCTTTCTCAATTTGCCAAGCGTCACATGGTTGTGTGAAGATTAAGAAGACCTCTGTCTGTTAGTCTTGTAGAGGAAATATCTGTATTATGTACCTATTCTACACAATAATTATTTTTGAAAGAGGTCTGATTAATTTAAGCATTAGAGATGATCTATGCAAAGCATGTGTTTCAGCCTGGTTTACAGGAGAATGTAGTTACAATTCTGTACAGAAAGTAACCAATGCTATTTAGAAAGTTATTAAAAAATCAAATGTTGTTAAATGTATCTGAAATGTCAGTAGATCTATCTACTAACTTGCTAAATTGGCAACAGCAGCTCTTTGCTATTTTTTTATGACTGGAATAACCAGATGTGATTTTTATTGTTGCTGGAGTATTTAACCGATTTCATGTCAGTGTATAATTGTATTTTGTTTCAAACAAGTTCTACATTATAGAAAAAAATACTTATTGTAAATAGTATAAATTTCACTTTAAATTGTTCCTATATTTGCAGACATTGGAAACAAATTCATGGATCAAACATGTAAAAGGGGAACTGAGGAAAAAACGCACAAGTTCAAGATGTATGTCTACAGTTTAAAACCAGAGAAGACCCACCAGTGTGTGGAGTGTGGGAAGAGTTTTACACAAGCATCAAACCTTAAAAAACACCAGAGGATACATACTGGAGAGAAGCCCTACCAGTGTGTGGAGTGTGGGAAGAGTTTTACACGAACATCACACCTTAAAATACACCAGAGGATACATACTGGAGAGAAGCCCTACCAGTGTGTGGCGTGTGGGAAGAGTTTTACAAACGCATCACACCTTCAAATGCACCAGAGGATACATACTGGAGAGAAGCCCTACCAGTGTGTGGCGTGTGGGAAGAGTTTTACACACTCATCAAGCTTTAAAAAACACCAGAGGATACATACTGGAGAGAAGCCCTACCAGTGTGTGGAGTGTGGGAAGAGTTTTACACGAGTATCAAGCCTTAAAATACACCAGAAGATACATACTGGAGAGAAGCCCTACCAGTGTGTGGAGTGTGGGAAGAGTTTTACACACGCATCACACCTTAAAATGCACCAGAGGATACATACTGGAGAGAAGCCCTACCAGTGTGTGGCGTGTGGGAAGAGTTTTACACACGCATCACACCTTCAAATGCACCAGAGGATACATACTGGAGAGAAGCCCTACCAGTGTGTGGCGTGTGGGAAGAGTTTTACACACTCATCAAGCTTTAAAAAACACCAGAGGATACATACTGGAAAGAAGCCCTACCAGTGTGTGGAGTGTGGGAAGAGTTTTACACAAGCATCAAACCTTAAAATGCACCAGAGGATACACACTGGAGAGAAGCCCTACCAGTGTGTGGAGTGTGGGAAGAGTTTTACACAAGCATCAAGCTTTAAAAAACACCATAGGATACATACTGGAGAGAAGCCCTACCAGTGTGTGGAGTGTGGGAAGAGTTTTACACATGCATCAGACCTTAAAATACACCAGAGGATACATACTGGAGAGAAGCCCTACCAGTGTGTGGAGTGTGGGAAGAGTTTTACACAAACATCAAACCTTAAAATACACCAGAGGATACATACTGGAGAGAAGCCCTACCAGTGTGTGGAGTGTGGGAAGAGTTTTACACAAGCATCACACCTTCAAATACACCAGAGTATCCATACTGGAGAGAAGCCCTACCAGTGTGTGGAGTGTGGGAAGAGTTTTATACAAGCATCACACCTTCAAATACACCAGAGAATACATAATGGAGAGAAGACCTACCAGTGTGTGGAGTGTGGGAAGAGTTTTACACTAACATCAAACCTTAAAATACACCAGAGGATACATACTGGAGAGAAGCCCTACCAGTGTGTGGAGTGTGGGAAGAGTTTTACACAAGCATCACACCTTCAAATACACCAGAGGATCCATACTGGAGAGAAGCCCTACCAGTGTGTGGAGTGTGGGAAGAGTTTTTCAGATGCATCAAGCTTTAAAAAACATCAGATGATACATACTGGAGAGAAGCCCTACCAGTGTGTGGAGTGTGGGAAGAGTTTTATACAAGCATCACACCTTAAAATACACCAGAGAATACATAATGGAGAGAAGACCTACCAGTGTGTGGAGTGTGGGAAGAGTTTTACACATGCATCAAGCCTTAAAAAACACCAGAGGATACATACACTGTAAAGAACGTACTGTAGAATTCACAATAATTTACTGGCAAAAAAGTTGCCAATAAAATCCTGTTAAATAGTTGCTAATTGCAGTAAAATGGATTACAGTATAATACTGCTTAGCAATTTACAATAAATTGATGTTTGCAGAATACAGTATTTTATTTGTTTTTTTACAGGATATAAATTAACTGTAAAAGGATAAGTTTTTTGTAATTATGCTAAATTACTGTACTTACCTGGCAACAAATGTTGCCAATAAAATCCTGTGAATTCAACAAAAGCCAAGATGTAGCTGTAACATTTTTACTATGAAATTCCTGTATATAAGAATTTTAACTGTGAACTGTACAGTGCTCTTTACCATTATACTGATGTGAATGCATTAAAACAAAGATTTTAAAAAAATAATTACTCAAATTCAAAGCTGTTGTAAGAAAACTGTTTATTAAAGCTGACACCTGACAGCACTTCAGCACTGTCACTGGTAACATAACTTTACTTTTTCAACTACAGAAAAAATTCAGCTGTCACAAAACAACTACAAACAACTCAAGATTAAAGCATAAAGCAATAGTTAAAAGAAAAAGAAAAATGGTCATTATTTACTCTTCCTTAAGTTGTTTCTTTCTTGTGTTGAATACAAAAGATTATATTTTAATGAAGTTTATAACCAGACAAGTAACGTCGCCATTGACTTCAATAATAGGGCAAAAATATGGAAGTCAATGGCTACTGTCAACTGTCTGGTTACCAACATTTTAAAATATCTTAAAAAAAGAAAGAAACTCAGAATTTTGGAACAACTGAAGGTGAGTAAATGATGGTAATCCCTTTAAGCTCAAACAACAAAATGGCATTTTGGTACCAAAACGAATCTGACTTAAGCAATGAATCCGTCGAAATGACAAGCAAAAAAAGTTCTCATATGACCTACTTATTGATGTCTATATGGAAGGGGAAAATCATCTTGGACTTCTTTAAAAAATATTTATTTGTGTTCCAAAGATGAACAAAGGTCTTATGGCTTTTGAATGACACGAAGGAGAGCGATTAATGACTGAAATTTCATGTTGGGTGAACGAAACCTCTAACTTTTATATTTAATATAAAAATATTATATTTAATAATATAAATACGCACATGCATAGTAAAGTATTTTTTTTTTTACCTCTGGATAAACTCAAGTGTGCAGGATGCCTCATGCTGGTACACCAGATTGAAGATGTAGTATGATGCAAACTAGGGCTGCAACAATGAATCGATTGAATCGATAAAAATCGTTTACTAAAAGAGTTGGCAACGAATTTTCTAATCGCTCTTTTATGTCGCGACGCGGAGACGTTTGATTATTTAAAAAAAAAATTTTATTTGAGCGTGGAGCGGAATGAACACGCGCACAGATGCTAGCAGAGTTTAGCGCCTTATCGACAGCGCAGCGCAGAGCAAAAAAAACGAGCGGAGGTAGAGGACAGATACATGGCGGAGGCAGAGAAATCTGTGCGAAAATATGCAAAAGCGACATGGCACGGCACGGGAGCACCACGGCAATGATCCAGCACCTGAAACGCAAACATGTTAAGAGTGTTTGATGAGGAGGAAGGGAGTTCAGCAGCAGGGTACGTCGCTACAGAATCCTACTTTAGTTCCATTTTGAAGTGAGGAACGTAATGTCCCTGGTGCTGGTGTTTAACTCGCCGCGGAGGAGAACTAGACGGGGACTTACAGCGCCACCTACAGGTGTGGAGGGGGGATGAAACAGCGTTCGGACTGTTCTCTGCGTCTCCGCGTGGACAACTCGCCTATTGTGTCCCTGAGCAAGACACTCTACCCTAAGTTGCTCCAGGGGGACTGTCCCTGTAACTACTGATTGTCGCTCTGGATAAGGGCGTCTGATAAATGCTGTAAATGTAAATGTTTACTCGTCATCCAGCTTGACAGGCATGACAAGTTAGCGTTAGCTCGTTAATAACAGTAGTAAAGCAGGGGTGCTATAGTTACTTTGCATTAAAAGACTAAAGACATGTTTTTATTCACTAGTCTTTTTTGGACCATTCATTTTTCAATCTGTTGTCAAAAAAGCTTTTCTTACCTAGTAATTTTGTCTCGTTTCCAGTCCAATTATCTAAAAAATCTTAAATCAAGATTACTAGACAAGAAAAATTAAGTGATGCTTAAAACTTCAGTTTGAGATTATATCTCATTAAGATTAGTTTTCTTACCCCATTGGCAGATAATTTTGCTTGTTTTAAACAAACAATCACTTAATTTTGAGATGTTTGATGAGAAATTTCTTATTATATCTTATATCATTTCTTATGCTATTTCATGTGTCTAGTAAATGTATCTTGATTTAAGATTTTTTAGAGATTTGAACTGAAATCAGGACAAAACTACTAAGTTAGAAAAGCTTTTTTGCAGTGTGTGTGTGTGTGTGTGTCAGTGTGAGAGTTTGTGAGTGTGTGTGTCTGTGAGTGTGTGCATCTGCAGTGTAGTGTAGAGAACAAGTTCTGACATTCAAACAAATCCTGTTAAATTTTCTGATTTGTATTGTTCTTTATTTTTTATAAATTATTTATCGTTCTGGCAGCTCAGTTGGCACTTTATTAAAAAAAAAAGTATATTTGGCTGATGTAAAGCATACATGTGTATGTTTTTTGTGTTAGTCAATTTTTATTTTATTTTATTATTATTATAACAGCTCAAGGAGCAACATGTTTGTGCACTTCCTTTTTTGGTTCTGATTTTGGTTCTGATTTTGAATAAAGGGTTGGAAATGAATGCTTTTCTTGTATTTACATTTTTTTTGTATTCTACGATTAATAAAAAAATAATCGACAGCTTAATCGATTATTAAAATAATCGTTAGTTGCAGCCCTAATGCAAACAAAGCAGCAAATCCTGCCACAAAGTTGGGGTGTGGATTCACGACCACTTGGCCCTCAATACTCAGCATCCACTGAGTTGCAGTGAGAATTTCACCTAAATGAATAAATACAGGCAACATGTTATAGAAAATACAAACTGAAAATACAACAGACCAAGTTTATTAAATAATTTACAGATTTTGGTTCATTGTACATTATCTAAGACAATCAGTCTCGGAGAGTCTGGAAGTGTAAAACTCTTTTCCACGTCAGCCACTGTTGCTGACACCTAAGAAACAAAACAAAAAAAATTACATACAAACTATAAACCCATAGCAGTGTGTGGCGTGTGGGAAGAGCATATAGTCCTTGTTCAGTGGCACCTCGGTGGGACATTGGCAGACCAGGATTCAAACCGGCAAGAGAAAATTTTAGACATTCAAGCTCATGGGCACTGAAAAAAAACCTCATGACTCAGGTCAACAATACTGTAATTAACAAAGTCACAAAGAACAGTATACTGCTCAGCCGTTTATTTCTTATGTTTCTTATACAGAGGAAATAATCAGCAGAAAGCTGTTATACCATGAATAATTATAGGTTTTGATATCGGTGAACATTTATTTCAATGTTACAATCAATTAAGTAATCTGGTTCATTAGGACCCCCAACCATAAATACAATCATTTTATTTGCTTAAAATACACCAGAGGATACATACTGGAGAGAAGCCCTACCAGTGTGTGGCGTGTGGGAAGAGTTTTACACAAGCATCACACCTTAAAATACACCAGAGGATACATACTGGAAGAGAAGCCCTACCAGTGTGTGGAGTGTGGGAAGAGTTTTACACGAACATCACACCTTCAAATACACCAGAGGATACATACTAGAGAGAAGCCCTACCAGTGTGTGGAGTGTGGGAAGAGTTTTACACAAACACCAAACCTTCAAATACACCAGAGGATACATACTGGAGAGAAGCCCTACCAGTGTGTGGCTTGTGGGAAGAGTTTTACACAAACATCAAACCTTCAAATACACCAGAGGATACATACTGGAGAGAAGCCCTACCAGTGTGTGGAGTGTGGGAAGAGTTTTACACGAACATCACACCTTCAAATACACCAGAGGATACATACTAGAGAGAAGCCCTACCAGTGTGTGGAGTGTGGGAAGAGTTTTACACAAACACCAAACCTTCAAATACACCAGAGGATACATACTGGAGAGAAGCCCTACCAGTGTGTGGCTTGTGGGAAGAGTTTTACACAAACATCAAAACTTCAAATACACCAGAGGATACATACTGGAGAGAAGCCCTTCCAGTGTGTGGAGTGTGGGAAGAGTTTTACACGAACATCACACCTTCACCTACTGGAGAGAAGCACTACCAGTGTGTGGAGTGTGGGAAGATTTTTACACGAACATCACACCTTCAAATACACCATAGGATACATACTGGAGAGAAGCCCTTCCAGTGTGTGGAGTGTGGGAAGAGTTTTACACAAGCATATAGCCTTAAAATACATCAGAGGATACATACTGGAGACAATGACCTTAAACCTCAAGACGCACCAGATGTTTCATCTTGAAGATGTAACCGTGTTTTAAGGCTTAAATAAATTAACTCCAAGTGAGTTACAAGAGTTACATTCTTCTTCTGTTAGGATCTTGTACACATGATGCCACAGGTGGAATGCTGCAAAAAATCTTCTCAGCACATCGCAGAGATTCTCAATGGCGTTAAGGTCTGAACTCTGCGGTGCCCAGTGTATGTGTGAAAATAACCACTTTCACAATTTGAGCTTGATGATGTTTACAGAGGATGGTGGTAGCTTAGTGTGTAACACACTTACTACCAGTGTGTCCAGGGTAGGGGTGTTGAATTGGGTGGTAGTAGCCTAGTGGGTAACCACACTCGCCTATGAACCAGAAGACCCGGGTTCGAATCCCACTTACTACCATTGTGTCCCTGAGCAAGACACTTAACCCTAAAATTGCTCCAGGGAGGACTGTCCCTGTAACTACTGATTGTAAGTCGCTCTGGATAAGGGCGTCTGATAAATGCTGTAATGTTAATGTTAATGTTGAATTTAATCGTATATTATCGATGCATGGCGGTGCAGACGTGGACGATATTGCATTGATGCAGTGCAGAACATAATTGATTATATTATAATGGGGTTGCTGGGTGATTTTCTTGTTTAAAAGTAGTGCCGGTAGTGACTGTGGCGGCCTGAGTACAGCGCGGCTCTGGGTACGAGTTTCACGCTGCACGGTGAGGCACCCACCGCCATTGTTCTCGCACCGCGGTCAAAGTTGAAACTTAATAGAATCCAAGCAGGCGAGTTTTCTTTCTGCCACTTCGAAAACACACACACACGAAGCTGGAACGGAGGAAAAATCTGATCTTTCTCTGAGTGTCTAGAGATCTACAAACCAACATTATCGTCTTACCAGGAGTCTAGAAAAACTCGCTGACTTTTTGCTCTGAGCCATGAAAAGCGGCTTTAGATTTTCTACAAGGCGCAGAAAAGCGGTCTGTGTTCAGTCCGCACTCACCTGACGCCACGGACGTCTGGACCAGCCGCTTTTATAGCGTTTGTGGCTTCAGGTTGTAAAGGGTTTTTCTCCACTACACACGAATCAGAGAAATGCTGAGAAAGGTGTGCATTTAAAGAAGTACGACCAGTACATATGAGACTGTTACAAGGTGAGAAGAGGACTAAACAGAGAGATTTTCTGCTCATGGTTGCAAAGACCTTAACTGTGTAGAAAATGTATGGCATGCATCGATATCGAGGCACTGATAATCGTAATCTAATCGAACCGTGAAACCAGAGAAAGTGCAAACCAAGGTTATTATAGTTAACGAAAACGAACGATAAAACTAAAACTAGAATTGAAAAAGCATTTTCGTTAACTGAAATAAAGAGTTAAAAAAAAACGAAAACTAACTGAAACTGTTTTGTGTGTATACAAACGAACTTAAACGAACTAATATTATAGCAAAAACGTCCTTCGTTTTCGTCTTTGTAATAAGCCTTTTGGGTTGAATTAAAATCAATTTACTTCACGCTGCCAGTTTTAAGCCAGGTTTTTGACCATTATGGTAACACGTGGTCTGTGACGTCACGTTGTCCATAGTCTGTCCGTGACGCCACCGGCTAGCGTGATGGCTGCAGCGAAAGTCGGAAGAAAGCGGAAGAAGAAGTCCTATTTGGGATTTCTTTGATTATGACAGTGGCAAAATAAAAGTAAGTGCCTTGTTGTAGAAGCAGGTGATACAATATGTGGAATACTTCTCAAGGGGAAAAACCCCACAAATCTGAAAGTCCATTTGAAAAGCTCACACAAAAAGGCGAACCAAGAGTACCTGAACAAGCCAGCCTCTCGCCCGCCCTCCCCGAAAGAGAAGCGGTAGCCAGGCCAGGTAACATGGGAAAGGAACGTGATACTACAGCATCCATAATGGACCAAGTAGCTGCTGGCTAGTAAATACGCAGGAACACCACAAATGAGAAGAAGCATTGGTAATATGTTTATTAAGACTGGAATGTCTACACGACTGTGTGACTCGATTACCTTCAAAAAGTTCACCACTTCACTCGAACCAAATAAAAACACCCGGAGCTGCAAGAGTCAATACCTTATCGGAGCTAAGATGGATAAGTCTATTCTGGTGATTTGATTCATGCACCTGACAAATTTCCTAATTTACAAAAAAAAACTAAAACTAACACTGTAACTAATAAAACTAAACTAAGACTAAGCAATTTCAAAATATCAAAACTAATAAAACTAGTAAATCTGCCTCTAAAAACTAATTAAAACTAACTGAATTTGAAAAAAAAAATCTAAACGACATAAAAACTAAAACTAATGAAAAATCCAAAACTATTATAACTGTGGTTCACACCTCTATGTGTGGTGCATGACAATGTGAGCTTGTTGAAATGTGACTTGGGATGTGACTCCTGGTGTTAAACAAACCTTAAAATCTTCAGGTTTTATTGACAATGTTCTTATACAGAGGAAAAAATAAAGAAATAATCAGCAGAAATGTAGGACGTGTCATGGTCCTGTCACATCAACACCGTGGTGAAAAAGGCCCGGCAGTGTCTCTACCACCTCAGACGCCTGAGAGATTTCAGACTGCCCCTCCAAGGTGCTCAGTGACTTCTACTCCTGCACCATAGAGAGCATCCTGACGGGGAACATCTCAACCTTGTTCAAGAACAGCACCATGCAGGACAGGGCGAGCCCTACAGAGGGTGGTTCGATCAGCTGAACGAAGCACATCTGTACAAAGCTTCCTGACCTTCAATCATCCTACAATAAGCGGTGTTGGACCAGTGCCAGGAAGATAGAGAAGGACCTCAGCCACCTGAACAATGGACTGTTCTCTCTGCTGCGGTCAGGGAAGCGCTTCCGCTCCCTGAAGTCCAACACAGAGAGAATGAGGAGGAGCTTCTTCCCGCAGGCTATACAAGCTCTCAACAACAATACTACATAGAATTCCAATACACTCCAGCACTTTCACTTTCTTTTTTTATTTAGTTGACATTCTGTATCAATTGTTACATGTACATCCATCATGTTAATAAATGTATTAATCACAAAGTATCAACATGAATGTCTGTTTTTTCCAGAAAGTTTACTGCTAATTATACAACATATTATTGTCTCAGGTTAAGCAAATCAAAATCCGGCCTGTGTGGTGTTATAATGTCTATGCATTCTTCCAACGTAAAACAGCACCCAGGGGACAGTGGTGGCCTAGTAGTTAAGGAAGCGGCCCCGTAATCAGAAGGTTGCCTGTTCGAATCCAGATCCGCCAAGGTGCCACTGAGCAAAGCACCGTCCCCACACACTGCTCCTCGGGCGCCTGTCCATGGCTGCCCACTGCTCACTCAAAGTGATGGGTTAAACGCAGAGGACAAATTTCACTGTATGCACCGTGTGCTGTGTATCACATGTGACTATCACTTCACTTTCAATCACTTTTGGACTCAATCCCCCCAGAATCCTTGCACAAACTTTTTTACTCTTGCACAGATTTTCAACTTTTTACTTTGAATTCAATCATTTACACAACCTTCTCCCCTACCTGTTACGCATATTTTATGTAAAAACATAAAAGTGTAATATTTGCATATTGGTTCATTGTATACTTAAAATATTTGCAATACTGTGGTCTGTAGCAGTCACTAAAGCATTTCACTGCATTTCATACTGTGTATGACTGTGTATGTGGCAAATAAAATTTGAATTTGATTTGAAACTGGGTCTTCTGCTTTTTTCTATTGTTATTTTTGGTCATTTAGATTGTTAATCTAGATTTAATATGACAATATTATAATATAAAATATTATATATATAAAATAATATCTTTTGGTAAAAATTTTCGCATTTCACTTGTTTATTGTGACTTGTGACTTAAGCAAAAAAACTCATTAAGCGACTTGCGGGACAGCCAATAACTACTTTCCTTACTGAGGAGTTGGCAACTTAATGTCACTCCCACCAGTAAGTAGCACCATCGCCTTCCTTGTGGGTAAAATATACCCAGATAAGAGAGCAAGTAAGCTCCCAGGCACAGTTGTTCTGAACAAGAAGAAATATTCCTGTGTTTTCTGTGAGTGATTCTCCTTTCTACACATTATCACAGATACAGTTATGCTAAATAGCAGCTAAATGCGCATTCAGACTGATGTCTGGGATCATTCTCACTTTTAATGCCGAAAACCTTTTCTTCACTATTCTTGTCCAGCCCACTTCCCCACATCCTCCAATCACATTTAAATAAGAAAACCACTCTGCTGTGATTGGCTGTAAAAGACTGCAGCAGCTCACGTGTTCTACAAGCCTTTATATGCGAACAGAGAGAAGTTGGAGTTTGTTGTGCTCAGTGTAAAATTAGCTGGAACTGAGGAAATCTCCGGGGAAACATTTCTAAAGGTGGACTGCGTGTGTTGTGTTTCAGCCGGTTTACAGGAGAATGTAGTTACAATGCTATACAGAAAGTAACCAATGCTATTTAGAAAGTTATTAAAAACTTTAAAATGTTGTTAAATGTATCTGAAATGTCAGTAGATCTATCTACTAAGTTGCTAAATTGGCAACAGCAGCTCTTTGCTATTTTTTTATGACTGGAATAACCAGATGTGATTTTTATTGTTGCTGGAGTATTTAACCGATTTCATGTCATAGTGTAATTGTATTTTGTTTCAAACAAGTGTTACATTATAGAAAAAAAATAGTATAAATAAATTGTAAATAGTATAAATTTCACTTTAAATTGTTCCTGTATTTGCAGACATTGGAAACAAACTCATGGATAAAACATGTAAAAAGGGAACTGAGGAAAAAAATGCACAAGTTTCAAGATGTATGTCTACAGTTTAAAACCAGAGAAGACCCACCAGTGTGTGGAGTGTGGGAAGAGTTTTAAACGAGCATCGGACCTTAAAATACACCAGAGGATCCATACTGGAGAGAAGCCCTACCAGTGTGTGGAGTGTGGGGAGAGTTTTACACAAGCATCAAGCTTTAAAACACACCAGAGGATACATACTGGAGAGAAGCCCTACCAGTGTGTGGAGTGTGGGAAGAGTTTTACACACGCATCACACCTTAAAATACACCAGAGGACACATACTGGAGAGAAGCACTACCAGTGTGTGGAGTGTGGGCAGAGTTTTACACAAGCATCAAACCTTAAAATACACCAGAGGATACACACTGGAGAGAAGCCCTACCAGTGTGTGGAGTGTGGGAAGAGTTTTACACGAGCATCACACCTTAAAATACACCAGAGGATCCATACTGGAGAGAAGCCCTACCAGTGTGTGGAGTGTGGGAAGAGTTTTACACAAGCATCAAACCTTAAAATGCACCAGAGGATACATACTGGAGAGAAGCACTACCAGTGTGTGGAGTGTGGGGATGAGTTTTTATACAAGCATCACAACTTCAAATACACAGAGGATACATACTGGAGAGAAGCCCTACCAGTGTGTAGAGTGTGGGAAGAGTTTTAACACGAGCATCAAGCTTTAAAAAACACCAGAGGATACATACTGGAGAGAAGCCCTACCAGTGTGTGGAGTGTGGGAAGAGTTTTACAGACTCTTCAACTTTAAAATACACCGGAGGATACATACTGGAGAGAAGCCCTACCAGTGTGTGGAGTGTGGGAAGAGGTTTACAACTAACTTAAAAACTCAAAACGCACCAGACGTTACATCTTGAAGAGAAGTAGTGCCAGTGCAGGCTTTAAAAACTGTACAAACTTTCCAACCCAAAACCACATATCACAGAGGTTGGCAATAGTATGATGTATAATTTCATATTCCAAACTGCTATTTAGTTTGTGCTTTTGTCATTTTATTGTTGGTATAACGGATGGTTTAATGACAATATGATGTATCAAACCTGCATCCTTGTGGTTGTCTGGTTGTTATATTGGAAAGTTTTAAGGGTTCAATAAATTCACTCCAAGTGAGTAACAAGAGTTACATTCTTTTTTGTCAGGATTTTGTACAAATGATGCGACAGTCAGAATGCTGCACAAATCTTCTCAGCACATCCCAAACATTCTCAATGGCGTTAAGGTCTGAACTAGGCTTTATAATTTCAAACTCTGTCATGCACCCATCAATTTGGAACAGGGTAAATCTGGATTCATCAGAGCACATAACCTTCTATTGCTCCAATTAATGTGGTAGTAGGCTAGTGGGTAACCACACTCGCCTGTTGAACCAGAAGACCCGGGTTCAAATCCCACTTACTACCATTGTGTCCCTGAGCAAGACACTTAACCTTAAGTTGCTCCAGGGAGACTGTCCCTGTAACTACTGATTGTAAGTCGCTCTGGATAAGGGCGTCTGGTAAATGCTGTAAATGTAAAATGTAAACAAATAGCAAGGGCATGCATGCATGCTAGGATGCTACAGAGTCGACTGAGAAGCCTTTTTGTCTGTCAAGTGGCGGTGGTTTTTGTACCTGCACGAACTTTGCTCAAGTGGCACCTTGGCGGATCGGGATTCAAACCGGCAACTTTCTGATTATGAGATTTGGACACACCTTGTCATTCAATGAGTTTATTTTCATGACCATTTACATTGGTAGATTGTTCACGGAATGCATCAAAACTATGAATGAACACATGTGGAGTTATGTACTTAACAAAAAATAACTGAAATATCTGAAAACATGTTTTATATTCTAGTTTTTTTTGCTCTGATTACTGC
Organism: Denticeps clupeoides; assembly: GCF_900700375.1. Classification (NCBI taxonomy): domain Eukaryota; kingdom Metazoa; phylum Chordata; class Actinopteri; order Clupeiformes; family Denticipitidae; genus Denticeps; species Denticeps clupeoides. Next base: position 3,980,684 of record NC_041720.1, on the reverse strand, counting down.
TTTGCACACTCTTGGCATTCTGTCGATGAGCTTCAACAGGTAGTCACCTCAAATGGTTTTCCAACAGTCTTGAAGGAGTTCCCAGAGGGGTTTAGCACTTGTTGGCCCCTTTGTCTTCACTCTGCGCGGTTCAGCTCACCCCAAAACCATCTCGAGTTGGGTTCATGTCCGGGACTGTGGAGGCCAGGTCATCGGCCGCAGCACTCCATCACTCTCCTGTGTTCATTCATAGTTTTGATTGAATGAGAAGGTGTGTCCAAACTTTTTGGGCCTGTACTGTACATCATATCCACTGGATCGATTCACTTTTGTCAATATCAATGGTGAATGTTTAGAAAATGCATTGGTGTTAATATGGAGTTACCCAAGGATCCATACTAGGATCAGTACTGGTTCTCTCTGTATTGCAAAATCACAGACCACTTCTCAGCGGCTGACGGAAACACTTTTATTTCGATTTTTTCTGAACCGTGCTTGAAACAACAACATATTTCAAAAGAAACTGCCAACAAAACTGGTTGCCAGATTTATAGCCAATGTTTTCGATTACATCAGTTTGATGTTAGACATTCACAGATTTTCTATAACAAAATTTGCTGTATCCACAAAATAAGAACCTGAATTTTCCATAAAAGCAAACGGTAACTAACAAACTGTCACCTTTTTATGTTTCTATCCCTCTGATGGATTAAATGAATTATTTGATTAAAGAATTTCAGCACTGTGTCATATACTGCTGCCTTTTTATTGTAACAAAAGCAAAGATGTAGTCACACAAAAAAAATGGGGCAGTAGTGGCCTATTCCTTCCGCTCAGGCAGTCCTTCTGTATGTAATGATGAGTTCTGTCCCTACTGTCCCACATGTTAAAGGAAGCAGGGGTACATGGTAAACCCCGACTGCTGTCCCAACAAAAAGTTCACCATCTTTAAGTCAACACAGATATACCAGTGATGCTGATCATAGCAAATTTTCTCCAAAACGTACTTCACTGCTTCATACTTCTCCTTCAGTGTAGTCGAGTGTGCGAGGGGTACAGAGGCATAGAGGTTGCCATTGTGCAGCAAAATGCTGTCAATGAACAGTTCTCCAATCTGTGGGTTCGTATTGTGGCACTCCAAGCTTGTGTAGAAGTTGTGCAATATCTGAACAGTACACCAATCCTTCTCTTGAGAGAATAAGCGCACGCTTTCATCAACCACATATTCTTCTTCATTTTCTTCAACACTGGAAGAGTCTTGGTCGCTAGTAACCGGAAGTTTCTCCAAAGACAGGTATTGGGATTTCATCGCAATGAGCTACAGGACGACGTGCTGATTCAAGATCAGGATATGTAGGTTGTTCCGTTTTTTTTCTGTTTATCCCAGTCACATCAATAGCGCAAAAGTAGCAATCAGTGTCATGGTTTCTCGGCTCCCTCCAGACCATGGGTATTCCAAACTTCAGACAACTCTTACGACCCTTGGTCCACTGACGCAGATACTCAGTGCAGTTTTTTGCCATACCATGTGTTGGTGCCGAAGCTTTGTCTTGGTCACCTAGTGCCATACTGAAATAAGCAAGGTATGCATGCTTTACGAAACTTGTGATTGGTTTCCTGTTATGAACAAGAGTGTATTCGCCGTAAATGTAACAGAAGACATCAGGCTTATTTCTGCAAGATCTTCTTAATGATGCCATCTCATTAACTTTGAAACTCTAAATAACAATATTTGTAATATGCAGCAACAAAATTTTAAGTATAGGCCTATAAATGAGAAACCAAACCATAACAACATCAAAGGTCTCCAACACTTGAGGGGGTCATATAGTGACCCCCCCAAAGTGATCCAGATCGAGGATACAAAAGGGAAGGTAACGTGCCGCTCGGGGAGTCACTGCATTCAGATTCTCCCACACAAGCTGCGGTTTTAAGAACTTTGCTACCTGTTCTTTTATTCAGTGCTGTGTGTAACATCTGTTGGGTATGTTGGATTGATTTTCATTCTATCATTCTATCTTGTTTTGGACAATTAAGGAACTATTTACTATATCTGTAGAGCTGTGAAGATTATGTATGATAATAAATGTAAATATTGATATCTTTAATCTCCAGTCTTGTTATAGAATATTCTGTCAACTAAAGTTGTTTGTTATAGGGGGAACTTTCTGATCATATGGCAACATGGCAGATTTATGTATGTTTAAAGAACTTCTTGATCCTATATCACGTAAGCAGGTATTGTGTGTGAACCATAGAGAGTTCTTTTCTTCCTGCCCCTGTTGTGATCAGCCTGTCAGTCGGTGCAAATCCGCATGGTAGAAAGTTATTATGTTAATTATACTTGATTTACTAACTGGCCACTGTTTTGCTGATCAAGATTCGTTAAGTCAATGCAAATTTGCAGAGTCTTTAGTTCTCCCTAACTTTATACATTATTCAGTCCCTATTGTCCTCTTCATTCCAACTACCCATCTAAAGTGAATACAGGGAGTGCAGAATTATTAGGCAAATGAGTATTTTGTCCACATCATCCTCTTCATGCATGTTGTCTTACTCCAAGCTGTATAGGCTCGAAAGCCTACTACCAATTAAGCTTATTAGGTGATGTGCATCTCTGTAATGAGAAGGGGTGTGGTCTAATGACATCAACACCCTATATCAGGTGTGCATAATTATTAGGCAACTTCCTTTCCTTTGGCAAAATGGGTCAAAAGAAGGACTTGACAGGCTCAGAAAAGTAAAAAATAGTGCGATATCTTGCAGAGGGATGCAGCAGCACTCTTAAAATTGCAAAGCTTCTGAAGCGCAATCATCGAACAATCAAGCGTTTCATTCAAAATAGTCAACAGGGTCGCAAGAAGCATGTGGAAAAACCAAGGCACAAAATAACTGCCCATGAACTGAGAAAAGTCAAGCGTTGCAGCTGCCAAGATCCCACTTGCCACCAGTTTGGCCATATTTCAGAGCTGCAACATCACTGGAGTGCCCAAAAGCACAAGGTGTGCAATACTCAGAGACATGGCCAAGGTAAGAAAGGCTGAAAGATGACCACCACTGAACAAGACACACAAGCTGAAACGTCAAGACTGGTCCAAGAAATATCTCAAGACTGATTTTCTAAGGTTTTATGGACTGATGAAATGAGAGTGAGTCTTGATGGGCCAGATGGATGGGCCCGTGGCAGGATTGATAAAGGGCAGAGAGCTCCAGTCTGACTCAGACGCCAGCAAGGTGAAGGTGGACTACTAGGTTTGGGCTGGTATCATCAAAGATGAGCTTGTGGGCCCTTTTCGGGTTGAGGATGGAGTCAAGCTCAACTCCCAGTCCTACTGCCAGTTTCTGGAAGACACCTTCTTCAAGCAGTGGTACAGGAAGAAGTCTGCATCCTTCAAGAAAAACATGATTTTCATGCAGGACAGTGCTCCATCACACACGTCCAAGTACTCCACAGCGTGGCTGGCAAGAAAGGGTTTAAAAGAAGAAAAACTAATGACATGGCCTCCTTGTTCACCTCATCTGAACCCCATTGAGAACCTGTGGTCCATCAATCAAATGTGAGATTTACAAGGAGGGAAAACAGTACACCTCTCTGATCAGTGTCTGGGAGGCTGTGTTGCTGCTGCACGCAATGTTGATGGTGAACAGATCAAAACACTGACAGAATCCATGGATGGCAGGCTTTTGAGCAAAGAAAAGAAAGGTGGCTATATTGGTCGCTGATTTGTTTTGGTTTTGTTTTTGAATGTCAGAAATGTATATTTGTGAATGTGGAGATGTTATATTGGTTTCACTGGTAAAAATAAATAATTGAAATGAGTATATATTTGTTTTTTGTTAAGTTGCCTAATAATTATGCACAGTAATAGTCACCTGCACACACAGATATCCCCCTAAAATAGCTAAAAATAAAAACAAACTAAAAACTACTTCCAAAAACATTCAGCTTTGATATTAATGAGTTTTTTTGGGTTCATTGAGAACATGGTTGTTGTTCAATAATAAAATTATTCCTCAAAAATACAACTTGCCTAATAATTCTGCACTCTCTGTAGTCTTGGTAGCTATATTGGAGTCAGATAATACAGATCTAAGACTATTTATCTGGTTGATAAATAAATTAGTTTTGTAGATTCGTTATTTTATTTGCGTCAAAAAACGTCATACACACTAAACCCTTCACCGTCGTATCAGGTTCCGTTATTGGGCTGATAGGCGGGTTTTACAAATGTAATTGGAAAAGATCTTTGCATTTTTAAATATTATGTTAGCTTCTTTTGGGACCAGATGACATTACTTAACCAACAGTCATTTACAGGGATAACGGAGGGTTAAGTGACAATATGATGTATTGAACCTGCAACCGTGTTTTAAGGCTTAAATAAATTCACTCCAAGTGAGTTACAAGAGTTACATTCTTCTTCTGTTAGGATCTTGTACACATGATGCCACAGGTGGAATGCTGCAAAAAATCTTCTCAGCACATCGCAGAGATTCTCAATGGCGTTAAGGTCTGAACTCTGCGGTGCCCAATGTATGTGTGAAAATAACTACTTTCACAATTTGAGCTCGATGATGTTTACAGAGGATGGTGGTAGCTTAGTGTGTAACACACTTACTACCATTGTGTCCCTGAGCAAGAAACTTAACCCTGAGTGTGTCCAGGGTAGGGGTGTTGAATTTAATTGTATAATCGATGCATGGCGGTGCAGACGTGGACGATATTGCATCGATGCAGTGCAAACATAATCGATTATATTATAATGGGGTTGCTAGGTGATTTTCTTGTTAAAAAGTAAGTGCCGGTAGTGACTGTGGCGGCCTGAGTACAGCACGGCTCTGGGTACGAGTTTCACGCTGCACGGTGAGGCACCCACCGGCATTGTTCTCGCACCGCGGTCAAAGTTGAAACTTAATAGAATCCAAGCAGGCGAGTTTTCTTTCTGCCACTTCGAAACACACCACACACGAAGCTGGAACGGAGGAAAATCTGATCTTTCTCTGAGTGTCCAGAGATCTACAAACCGACATTATCGTCTTACCAGGAGTCTAGAAAAACTCGCTGACTTTTTGCTCTGAGCCATGAAAAGCGGCTTTAGATTTTCTACAAGGCGCAGAAAAGCGGTCTGTGTTCAGTTAGCACTCACCTGACGCCACGGACGTCTAGACCAGCCGCTTTTATAGCGTTTGTGGCTTCAGGTTGTAAAGGGTTTTTCTCCACTACACACGAATCAGAGAAATGCTGAGAAAGGTGTGCATTTAAAGAAGTACGACCAGTACATATGAGACTGTTACAAGGTGAGAAGAGGACTAAACAGAGAGATTTTTCTGCTCATGGTTGCAAAGACCTTAACTGTGTAGAAAATGTATGGCATGCATCGATATCGAGGCACTGATAATCGTAATCTAATCGAACCGTGAGACCAGAGAAGTTTCACACCTCTATGTGTGGTGCATGACAATGTGAGCTTGTTGAAATGTGACTTGAGAGTCCTGGTGTTAAACAAACCTTAAAATCTTCAGGTTTTATTTGACAATGTTTCTTATACAGAGGAAAAAATAAAATAAATAATCAGCAGAAATGTTGGACGTGTCATGGTCCTGTCACATCAACACCGTGGTGAAAAAGGCCCAGCAGTGTCTCTACCACCTCAGACGCCTGAGAGATTTCAGACTGCCCTCCAAGGTGCTCAGTGACTTCTACTCCTGCACCATAGAGAGCATCCTGATGGGAAACATCTCAACCTGGTTCGAGAACAGCACCATGCAGGACAGGCGAGCCTTACAGAGGGTGGTTCGATCAGCTGAACGCACCATCTGTACCAAGCTTCCTGACCTTCAATCATCCTACAATAAGCGGTGTTGGACCAGTGCCAGGAAGATAGAGAAGGACCTCAGCCACCTGAACAATGGACTGTTTCTCTCTGCTGCGATCAGGGAAGCGCTTCCGCTCCCTGAAGTCCAACACAGAGAGAATGAGGAGGAGCTTCTTCCCGCAGGCTATACAAGCTCTCAACAACAATCCTACATAGAACTCCAATACACTCCAGCACTTTCACTTTTTTTTTTTATTTAGTTGACATTCTGTATCAATTGTTACATGTACATCCATCATGTTAATAAATGTATTAATCACAAAGTATCAACATGAATGTCTGTTTTCCAGAAATAAATAAAATAAATACAATAAAAAAACACTTAGGGAGTGAAGTATGGTTACTGCTACTTATACAACACATTATTGTCTCAGGTTAAGTAAATCAAAGTCCGGCCTGTGTGGTGTTATATATTCTATGTATTCTTCCAACGTAAAACAGCACCCAGGGGCAGTAGTGGCCTAGTGGTTAAGGAAGCTCCCCCCTAATCAGTACACCTCTCTGGTTGCCGGTTCGAATCCAGAACCAAGGTGCCACCGAGCAAAGCACCGTCCCCACTACTCCCCGGGCGCCTGTCATGGCTGCCCACTGCTCACTGAGGGTGATGGGTTAAACGCAGAGGACAAATTTCACTGTATGCACCGTGTGCTGTGTCTCACATGTGACAATCACTTCACTTTCAATCACTTCTGGACTCAATCCCCCCAGAATCCTTGCACAAACTTTTTTGCTCTTGCACAGATTTTCTACTTTTTACTTTGAATTCAATCATTTACACACCTTCCTCCCTACCTGTTACACATATTTTATGTAAAAACATAAAAGTGTAATATTTGGTTATGTTTGCAATATTTGCATATTGGTTCATTGTATACTTAAAATATTTGCAATACTGTGGTCTGTAGCAGTCGCTAAAGTATTTCACTGAATTTCATACTGTGTATGACTGTGTATGTGGCAAATAATATTTGAATTTGATTTAAACTTGGGTCTTCTGCTTTTTTTCTATTGTTATTTTTTGGTCCATTTAGATTGTTAATCTAGATTTAATATGAAAATCTTTTGGTAAATATTTTCACATTTCACTCGTTTATTGTGACTTGTGACTTAAGCAAAAAAAAACTCATTAAGCGACTTGCGGGACAGCCAATAAATACTTTCCTTACTGAGGAGTTGGCAACATTAATGTCACTCCCCACCAGTAAGTAGCATCATCGCCTTCCTTGGAAATAAAGATAGATCCAGATAAGAGAACAAATAAGATCCCTGGCACAGTTGTTCTGAACAAGAAGAAATATTCCTGTGTTTTCTGTGAGTGATTCTCCTTTCTACACATTATCACAGATACAGTTACGCTAAATAGCAGCTAAATGCGCATTCAGACTGATGTCTGGGATCATTCTCACTTTTAATGCCGAAACCTTTTCTTCACTATTCTTTGTCCAGCCAGCTTCCCCACATCCCCCAATCAAATTTAAATAAGAAAACACTCTGCTGTGATTGGCTGTAAAAGACTGCAGCAGCTCACGTGTTCTACAAGCCTTTATATGTGAACAGAGAGAAGTTGGAGTTTGTTGTGCTCAGTGTAAAATTAGCTGGAACTGAGGAATCTCCGGGGAAACATTTCTAAAGGTGACTGCGTGTCTTTATAAATTCTCAGTAATATAAAATTTGTTTTTTTGTAAAAAGGTAAATAAACCAGAAATGACATCAGACATCCTCACATCTCTGAACTGTGGTAAAACACTGGAACCAAAGGGAACTGATGTAAAGGACGAGTTGGATGATGAAGTCTATTCAGGTGAGTGGAGTTAAATAAAGGGTGTTAAAGGATTTTAGTTAGAATTCTAGCAGCTTTCTCAATTTGCCAAGCGTCACATGGTTGTGTGAAGATTAAGAAGACCTCTGTCTGTTAGTCTTGTAGAGGAAATATCTGTATTATGTACCTATTCTACACAATAATTATTTTGAAAGAGGTCTGATTAATTTAAGCATTAGAGATGATCTATGCAAAGCATGTGTTTCAGCCTGGTTTACAGGAGAATGTAGTTACAATTCTGTACAGAAAGTAACCAATGCTATTTAGAAAGTTATTAAAAAATCAAATGTTGTTAAATGTATCTGAAATGTCAGTAGATCTATCTACTAACTTGCTAAATTGGCAACAGCAGCTCTTTGCTATTTTTTTATGACTGGAATAACCAGATGTGATTTTTATTGTTGCTGGAGTATTTAACCGATTTCATGTCAGTGTATAATTGTATTTTGTTTCAAACAAGTGTTACATTATAGAAAAAAATACTTATTGTAAATAGTATAAATTTCACTTTAAATTGTTCCTATATTTGCAGACATTGGAAACAAATTCATGGATCAAACATGTAAAAGGGGAACTGAGGAAAAAACGCACAAGTTCAAGATGTATGTCTACAGTTTAAAACCAGAGAAGACCCACCAGTGTGTGGAGTGTGGGAAGAGTTTTACACAAGCATCAAACCTTAAAAAACACCAGAGGATACATACTGGAGAGAAGCCCTACCAGTGTGAGGAGTGTGGGAAGAGTTTTACACGAACATCACACCTTAAAATACACCAGAGGATACATACTGGAGAGAAGCCCTACCAGTGTGTGGCGTGTGGGAAGAGTTTTACAACGCATCACACCTTCAAATGCACCAGAGGATACATACTGGAGAGAAGCCCTACCAGTGTGTGGCGTGTGGGAAGAGTTTTACACACTCATCAAGCTTTAAAAAACACCAGAGGATACATACTGGAGAGAAGCCCTACCAGTGTGTGGAGTGTGGGAAGAGTTTACACGAGTATCAAGCCTTAAAATACACCAGAAGATACATACTGGAGAGAAGCCCTACCAGTGTGTGGAGTGTGGGAAGAGTTTTACACACGCATCACACCTTCAAATGCACCAGAGGATACATACTGGAGAGAAGCCCTACCAGTGTGTGGCGTGTGGGAAGAGTTTTACACACGCATCACACCTTCAAATGCACCAGAGGATACATACTGGAGAGAAGCCCTACCAGTGTGTGGCGTGTGGGAAGAGTTTTACACACTCATCAAGCTTTAAAAAACACCAGAGGATACATACTGGAAAGAAGCCCTACCAGTGTGTGGAGTGTGGGAAGAGTTTTACACAAGCATCAAACCTTAAAATGCACCAGAGGATACACACTGGAGAGAAGCCCTACCAGTGTGTGGAGTGTGGGAAGAGTTTTACACAAGCATCAAGCTTTAAAAAACACCATAGGATACATACTGGAGAGAAGCCCTACCAGTGTGTGGAGTGTGGGAAGAGTTTTACACATGCATCAAACCTTAAAATACACCAGAGGATACATACTGGAGAGAAGCCCTACCAGTGTGTGGAGTGTGGGAAGAGTTTTACACTAACATCAAACCTTAAAATACACCAGAGGATACATACTGGAGAGAAGCCCTACCAGTGTGTGGAGTGTGGGAAGAGTTTTACACAAGCATCACACCTTCAAATACACCAGAGTATCCATACTGGAGAGAAACCCTACCAGTGTGTGGAGTGTGGGAAGAGTTTTATACAAGCATCACACCTTCAAATACACCAGAGAATACATAATGGAGAGAAGACCTACCAGTGTGTGGAGTGTGGGAAGAGTTTTACACTAACATCAAACCTTAAAATACACCAGAGGATACATACTGGAGAGAAGCCCTACCAGTGTGTGGAGTGTGGGAAGAGTTTTACACAAGCATCACACCTTCAAATACACCAGAGGATCCATACTGGAGAGAAGCCCTACCAGTGTGTGGAGTGTGGGAAGAGTTTTTCAGATGCATCAAGCTTTAAAAAACATCAGATGATACATACTGGAGAGAAGCCCTACCAGTGTGTGGAGTGTGGGAAGAGTTTTATACAAGCATCACACCTTAAAATACACCAGAGAATACATAATGGAGAGAAGACCTACCAGTGTGTGGAGTGTGGGAAGAGTTTTACACAAGCATCAAGCCTTAAAAAACACCAGAGGATACATACACTGTAAAGAACGTACTGTAGAATTCACAATAATTTACTGGCAAAAAAGTTGCCAATAAAATCCTGTTAAATAGTTGCTAATTGCAGTAAAATGGATTACAGTATAATACTGCTTAGCAATTTACAATAAATTGATGTTTGCAGAATACAGTATTTTATTGTTTTTTTACAGGATTATAAAATTAAACTTGTAAAAAGGCATTACAGTTTTTTTTGTAATTATGCTAAATTACTGTACTTACCTGGCAACAAATGTTGCCAATAAAATCCTGTGAATTCAACAAAAGCCAAGATGTAGCTGTAACATTTTTACTATGAAATTCCTGTATATAAGAATTTTAACTGTGAACTGTACAGTGCTCTTTACCATTATACTGATGTGAATGCATTAAAACAAAGATTTAAAAAATAATTACTCAAATTCAAAGCTGTTGTAAGAAAACTGTTTATTAAAGCTGACACCTGACAGCACTTCAGCACTGTCACTGGTAACATAACTTTACTTTTTCAACTACAGAAAAAATTCAGCTGTCACAAAACAACTACAAACAACTCAAGATTAAAGCATAAAGCAATAGTTAAAAGAAAAAGAAAAATGGTCATTATTTACTCTTCCTTAAGTTGTTTCTCTCTTGTGTTGAATACAAAAGATTATATTTTAATGAAGTTTATAACCAGACAAGTAACGTCGCCATTGACTTCAATAATAGGGCAAAAATATGGAAGTCAATGGCTACTGTCAACTGTCTGGTTACCAACATTTTAAAATATCTTAAAAAAAGAAAGAAACTCAGAATTTTGGAACAACTGAAGGTGAGTAAATGATGGTAATCCCTTTAAGCTCAAACAACAAAATGGCATTTTGGTACCAAAACGAATCTGACTTAAGCAATGAATCCGTCGAAATGACAAGCAAAAAAAGTTCTCATATGACCTACTTATTGATGTCTATATGGAAGGGGAAAATCATCTTGGACTTCTTTAAAAAATATTTATTTGTGTTCCAAAGATGAACAAAGGTCTTATGGCTTTTGAATGACACGAAGGAGAGCGATTAATGACTGAAATTTCATTTTGGGTGAACGAAACCTCTAACTTTTATATTTAACATAAAAATATTATATTTAATAATATAAATACGCACATGCATAGTAAAGTATTTTTTTTTTTACCTCTGGATAAACTCAAGTGTGCAGGATGCCTCATGCTGGTACACCAGATATGATGCAAACTAGGGCTGCAACAATTAATCGATTGAATCGATAAAAATCGTTTACTAAGAGTTGGCAATGAATTTCCTAATCGCTTCGTTATGTCGCGACGCGGAGACGTTTGATTATTTAAAAAAAAACTTTATTTGAGCGTGGAGCGGAATGAACACGCGCACAGATGCTAGCAGAGTTTAGCGCCTTATCGACAGCGCAGAGCAAAAAAAACGAGCGGAGGTAGAGGACAGATATTTGGCGGAGGCAGAGAAATCTGTGCGAAAATATGCAAAAGCGTCATGGCACGGCACGGGAGCACCACGGCAATGATCCAGCACCTGAAACGCAAACATGTTAAGAGTGTTTGATGAGGAGGAAGGGAGTTCAGCAGCAGGGTACGTCGCTACAGAATCCTACTTTAGTTCCATTTTGAAGTGAGGAACGTAATGTCCCTGGTGCTGGTGTTTAACTCGCCGCGGAGGAGAACTAGACGGGGACGTACAGCGCCACCTACAGGTGTGGAGGGGGGATGAAACAGCGTTCGGACTGTTCTCTGCGTCTCCGCGTGGACAACTCGCCTATTGTGTCCCTGAGCAAGACACTCTACCCTAAGTTGCTCCAGGGGGACTGTCCCTGTAACTACTGATTGTCGCTCTGGATAAGAGCATCTGATAAATGCTGTAAATGTAAATGTTTACTCGTCATCCAGCTTGACAGGCATGACAAGTTAGCGTTAGCTCGTTAATAACAGTAGTAAAGCAGGGGTGCTATAGTTACTTTGCATTAAAAGACTAAAGACATGTTTTTATTCACTAGCCTTTTTTGGACCATTCATTTTTCAATCTGTTGTCAAAAAAGCTTTTCTTACCTAGTAATTTTGTCTCGTTTCCAGTCCAAATATCTAAAAAATCTTAAATCAAGATTACTAGACAAGAAAAATTAAGTGATGCTTAAAACTTCTGTTTGAGATTATATCTCATTAAGATTAGTTTTCTTACCCCATTGGCAGATAATTTTGCTTGTTTTAAACAAACAATCACTTAATTTTGAGATGTTTGATCAGAAATTTCTTATTATATCTTATATCATTTCTTATGCTATTTCATGTGTCTAGTAAATGTATCTTGATTTAAGATTTTTTAGAGATTTGAATTGAAATCAGGACAAAACTACTAAGTTAGAAAAGCATTTTTTGCAGTGTGTGTGTGTGTCAGTGTGAGAGTTTGTGTGTCTGTGAGTGTGTGCATCTGCAGTGTAGTGTAGAGAACAAGTTCTGACATTCAAACAAGTCCTGTTAAATTTTCTGATTTGTATTGTTCTTTATTTTTTATAAATTATTTATCGTTCTGGCAGCTCAGTTGGCACTCTATTAAAAAAAAAAAAGTCTATATTTGGCTGATGTAAAGCATACATGTGTATGTTTTTTGTGTTAGTCAATTTTTATTTAATTTTATTATTATTATAACAGCTCAAGGAGCTGTTTGTGCACTTTCTAAAGATTTTGGTTCTGATTATGAATAAAGGGTTGGAAATGAATGCTTTTCTTGTATTTAAATTTTTTTTGTATTCTACGATTAATAAAAAAATAATCGACAGCTTAATCAATTATTAAAATAATCGTTAGTTGCAGCCCTAATGCAAACAAAGCAGCAAATCCTGCCACAAAGTTGGGGTGTGGATTCACGACCACTTGGCCCTCAATACTCAGCATCCACTGAGTTGCAGTGAGAATTTCACCTAAATGAATAAATACAGGCAACATGTTATAGAAAATACAAACTGAAAATCAGTCTCGGAGAGTCTGGAAGTGTAAAACTCTTTTCCACGTCAGCCACTGTTGCTGACACCTAAGAAACAAAACCAAAAAAAAATTACATACAAACTATAAACCCATAGCAAAATTTTATAATAAAAAAAAAGCACAGAGCATGACTTTGTCTCGTTTAATGTTCACTGATCGTGTTCACCTGGTGTATATTTAAATAATTGTATAAAACTATCCTGTTCGTGTCTGTTTGCTGTAGGGTCATTGTGCGTGTTTATGTTCCCTTGTCGTGTGCAGTTTGTATTACACCCCTGTCGCGTAAAATTGTGCAAATGCGTCCTCCTTCATCGCCATGTCCAGCCCACCCGTGACAGTAACGTTGGTTTTGTCTCACACGCACTTCCATAGCAATGCTGTGCCTGCCAAACTACAAATACTCTTGAAAGCAGAGGCAAATAAAGCTAACAAACTGCAGCATATATCAACATTAACATGACGATAACGATTTACCTTTTACTTTAGGCTGCTTTCTGAAATGGCGCGCACCGCATTTCTCCTCCTTGCCTGAAGCAACAGATAAATAAAGTTAATACACATCCCTTTTAGAAAATGGTTAAACATTAAAAGACATAATTAATACTTTATCTTCAGCTGTTGTCGCTGTGCTTCAATCCACCAGATTTCAAACCATATCAGCCCGTGCAATCCCATAATGCAACAGAACAGTAAATTCTTGTAAAAATATTTAAAATACAGTGAAAGCACCTCCTACCTGTAAATTAATTACAGCTAACAGTGAAATGTACAGTTAACACTTGTAAAACCCTGTATAACCCATAATGCATTGCAAATTACAGCAATAAATTGTAAAATGGCAAAACATTAAGTTTCTGTACAATTTTGCTGTAAAAAATACAGCAATTTGTTACAGTGTACTGGAGAGAAGCCCTACCAGTGTGTGGAGTGTGGGAAGAGTTTTACAATTAACTTAAACCTCAAGACACACCAGACGTTACATCTCGAAGAGAAGCAGTGCCAGTGCAGGCTTTAAAAACTGTACAAACTTTACAATTCCTATCCAAAACCACATTTTCCAAAAAGGTTGGCAGCAATAGAACGATGTATAATTTCATATTCCCAAACTGCTACTTAGTTTGTGCTTTTATACTAAATGTACTATAATGCAATGTAAAGGTTGGCATTGATGTACATGGCCATTATTAAATGCCATAATATCATGAAAGTAAAGAAAAGAGAAAGTGAAGTGATTTCTCATTGTGAAACACTGCAGCACAACACACAGTGCACACATCAAAATGTGTCTTCTGTATTTAACCCTTCACTTGACCGGTGGGCAGCCATGAAAGGAACCTTGCAAACCTACCGATTACAGGTCCAATTGGCCACCACTGCCCCAGTAAAGGTGTACTGTATTGGCCGGGAAGGACCAGGATGATTCTGATATATCTTTCCATTTGCTATTAACCTTCTGATTGCTGGGCCGCTTCCTTAACCGCTGGGCTCAGTGTTTGTTTTTCTTACATAAGTCAGACTGTAAGAAACTTACAAGTTAGTCTAAATATGCTGCTGTTTGAAAATACTCAGCGACTGTGATGTTCTAACTTTGAGGAGAAATTCATTCCACCACCGTGGGGCCAGGGCAGAGAAGAGTCTAGATGACTGTCTTCCTTGCACCTTCACAGGTGGAAGGACCAGGCAAGCAGTGCTGGAGGTTCGGAGAATCTAAGTTGCAGTGCAGCGTATAATAAAGAATCTGAGGTAGGATCTTGCTACCCCCACAATAAGAACCCTGGAGAAATAGTAAAATAGCCAAGCTCCTTGGCTACTCCCGTGCAGCGATAGACAAGCTGGTCCAGCAGTTGTGTGCCATCCCTCTCAGTAAATGGAATGAAATCAAAAACACACTGGGCTTCTGGATTTATAAGTTCACAGATGCAGCTGATGTTAAACTGTTTCATGACCTTGCCATGGCTGCTGAATGCTGAAGTGGAGGGAGGGTTCAGCCAGATATACATTTACAGCATTTATCAGACGCCCTTATCTAGAGCAACTTAGAATCAGTAATTACAGGGACAGTCACCCAGGAGGATTTTCCTCAGGGACACAATGGTTGTAGTGTGGTTTGAACCTGGGTCTTCTGCTTTTTTTCTATTGTTATTTTTTGGTCCATTTAGATTGTTAATCTAGATTTAATATTAAAATAATGTTTTGGTAAAAATATTCTCATTTCACTCGTTTATTGTTACTTTTGTATATTTAAGCAGACTTAAAAAGTCTGCTGGCAACATTAAGCGACTTGCAGGACAGCCAATATCTACAATGTCTAGGGCAGTGGTGGCCTAGCGGTTAAGGAAGCGGCCCTGTAATCAGAATGTTGCAGGTTCGATTCCCGATCCGCCAAGGTGCCACTGAGGTGCCACTGAGCAAAGCACCGTCCCCACACACTGCTCCCCGGGCACTTGTAATGGCTGCCCACTGCTCACTCAGGGTGATGGGTTAAATGCAGAGGACAAATTTCACTGTGTGCATCGTGTGCTGTGTATCACATGTGACAATCACTTCACTTTAACTTTAAAAAACTTTACTTAGGAGTTGGCAACATTAATGTCACTCCACACCAGTAAGTGGCACCATCGCCTTCCTTGGGGGTAAAATATACCCAGATAAGAGAGCAAGTAAGCTCCCAGGCACAGTTGTTCTGAACAAGAAGCAATATTCTTGTGTTTTCTGTGAGTGATTCTCCTTTCTACACATTATCACAGATACAGTTATGCTAAATAGCAGCTAAATGCGCATTCAGACTGATGTCTGGGATCATTCTCACTTTTAATGCCGAAACCTTTTCTTCACTATTCTTTGTCCAGCCCACTTCCCCACATCCTCCAATCAAATTTAAATAAGAAAACCCTCTGCTGTGATTGGCTGTAAAAGACTGCAGCAGCTCACGTGTTCTACAAGCCTTTATATGTGAACAGAGAGAAGTTGGAGTTTGTTGTGCTCAGTGTAAAATTAGCTGGAACTGAGGAATCTCCGGGGAAACATTTCTAAAGGTGACTGCGTGTCTTTATGTATTCTTAATAACATAAAATGTATTTATTGTATTTTCCATTTTGTTTTGTAAAAAAATATATTTCTAGAATTATGTTGTTGATGGGGAGATAATTGTAGAACAATTACAACTTTTTCTGCCTCATTTCAAAGTAAATAAACCAGAAATGACATCAGATATCATCACATCTCTGAAGTGTCATGAAACACTGGAACCAACAGGAACTGATGTGAAGGACGAGTTGGACGATGAAGTCTATGCAGGTGAGTGGAGTTAAATAAAGGGTGTTATAGTTATTTGGATTTTAGTAGGAATTCTAGCAGCTTTCTCAATTTGCATTAGAGATGATCTATGCAAAGCATGTGTTTCAGCCTGATTTACAGAAGAATGTAGTTACAATGCTATACAGAAAGTAACTAGTTTTTTTTCCCGAAATATCACTAGATTTGTCTCTTTGTTTTTTAAATTAAAAAATCAAGTGTTTTTAAATGAATCTGAAATGTCAGTAGTTATATCTACTAATCGCTAAATTGGCAACAGCAACTGTTTGCTTTTTTAGTGACTGGAGTAACCATATGTCATTTTATTGTTGTTTTTATTGTATGTCATCTTGTAATTGTATTTTCTCATGTTTGTTTCAAACAAGTGTTACATTATAGAAAAAACTACCAATCACAACTACTTACTCATGTTGTAAATAGTATGAATGTCACTTTAAATTTTTCCTATATTTGCAGAAATTGGAAGCAAATTCACGGATCAAACATGTAAAAGGGGAACTGACGAAAAAACGCACCAGTTCAAGACGTGTGTCTACAGTTCAAAACCAGAGAAGACCCACCAGTGTGTGGAGTGTGGGAAGAGTTTTACACAAGCATCAAGCCTTAAAAGACACCAGAAGGTACATACTGGAGAGAAGCACTACCAGTGTGTGGAGTGTGGGAAGAGTTTTACAGAAGCATCAAACCTTAAAATACACCAGAGGACACATACTGGAGAGAAGCATTACCGGTGTGTGGAGTGTGGAAACAGTTTTACACAAGCATCACACCTTAAAAAACACCAGAAGATACATACTGGAGAGAAGCCCTACCAGTGTGTGGAGTGTGGAAACAGTTTTACACAAGCTTCAAACCTTAAAAAACACCAGAAGATACATACTGGAGAGAAGCCCTACCAGTGTGTGGAGTGTGGGAAGAGTTTTACACACGCATCAAACCTTAAAATGCACCAGAGGATACATACTGGAGAGAAGCACTACCAGTGTGTGGAGTGTGGGAAGAGTTTTACACATGCATCAAGCTTTAAAAAACACCAGAGGATACATACTGGAGAGAAGCCCTACCAGTGTGTGGAGTGTGGGAAGAGTTTTACACATGCATCAAGCTTTAAAAAACACCAGAGGATACATACTGGAGAGAAGCACTACCAGTGTGTGGAGTGTGGGAAGAGTTTTACACATGCATCAAGCTTTAAAATACACCAGAAGATACATACTGGAGAGAAGCCCTACCAGTGTGTGGAGTGTGGGATGAGTTTTATACAAGCATCACACCTTAAAATGCACCAGAGGATACACACTGGAGAGAAGCCCTACCAGTGTGTGGAGTGTGGGAAGAGTTTTACACAAGCATCAAACCTTAAAATGCACCAGAGGATACACACTGGAGAGAAGCCCTACCAGTGTGTGGAGTGTGGGATGAGTTTTATACAAGCATCACACCTTCAAATACACCAGAGGATACATACTGGAGAGAAGCCCTACCAGTGTGTGGCGTGTGGGAAGAGTTTTACACATGCATCAAGCTTTAAAAAACACCAGAGGATACATACACTGTTAAGAACGTACTGTAGAATTCACAATAATTTACTGGCAAAAAAGCTGCCAATAAAATCCTGTTAAATAGTTGCTAATTGCAGTAAAATGGATTACAGTATAATACTGCTTAGCAATTTACAATAAATTGATGTTTGCAGAATACAGTATTTTATTTGTTTTTTTTACAGGATTATAAAATTAAACTTGTAAAAAGGCATTACAGTTTTTTTTGTAATTATGCTTAATTACAGTACTTACCTGGCAACAAATGTTGCCAATAAAATCCTGTGAATTCAACAAAAGCCAAGATGTAGCTGTAACATTTTTACTATGAAATTCCTGTAAATAACAATTTTAACTGTGAACTGTACAGTGCTCTTTACCATTATACTGATGTGAATGCATTAAAACAAAGATTTAAAAAAATAATTACTCAAATTCAAAGCTGTTGTAAGAAAACTGTTTATTAAAGCTGACACCTGACAGCACTTCAGCACTGTCACTGGTAACATAACTTTACTTTTTCAACTACAGAAAAAATTCAGCTGTCACAAAACAACTACAAACAACTCAAGATTAAAGCATAAAGCAATAGTTAAAAGAAAAATGGTCATTATTTACTCTTCCTTAAGTTGTTTCTTTCTTGTGTTGAATACAAAAGATTATATTTTAATGAAGTTTATAACCAGACAAGTAACGTCGCCATTGACTTCAATAATAGGGCAAAAATATGGAAGTCAATGGCTACTGTCAACTGTCTGGTTACCAACATTTTAAAATATCTTAAAAAAAGAAAGAAACTCAGAATTTTGGAACAACTGAAGGTGAGTAAATGATGGTAATCCCCTTAAGCTCAAACAACAAAATGGCATTTTGGTACCAAAACGAATCTGACTTAAGCAATGAATCCGTCGAAATGAAAAGCAAAAAAAGTTCTCATATGACCTACTTATTGATGTCTATATGGAAGGGGAAAATCATCTTGGACTTCTTTAAAAAATATTTATTTGTGTTCCAAAGATCTTACGGTTTTTGAATGACACGAAGGAGAGCGATTAATGACTGAAATTTCATTTTTGGGTGAACGAAACCTCTAACTTTTATATTTAATATAAAAATATTATATTTAATAATATAAATACCCACATGCATAGTAAAGTATTTTTTTTTTACCTCTGGATAAACTCAAGTGTGCAGGATGCCTCATGCTGGTACACCAGATTGAAGATGTAGTATGATGCAAACTAGGGCTGCAACAATTAATCGATTGAATCGATAAAAATCGTTTACTAAAAGAGTTGGCAACGAATTTTCTAATCGCTCTTTTATGTCGCGACGCGGAGACGTTTGATTATTTAAAAAAAAATTTTATTTGAGCGTGGAGCGGAATGAACACGCGCACAGATGCTAGCAGAGTTTAGCGCCTTATCGACAGCGCAGAGCAAAAAAAACAAGCGGAGGTAGAGGACAGATACATGGCGGAGACAGAGAAATCTGTGCGAAAATATGCAAAAGCGACATGGCACGGCACGGGAGCACCACGGCAATGATCCAGCACCTGAAACGCAAACATGTTAAGAGTGTTTGATGAGGAGGAAGGGAGTTCAGCAGCAGGGTACGTCGCTACAGAATCCTACTTTAGTTCCATTTTGAAGTGAGGAACGTAATGTCCCTGGTGCTGGTGTTTAACTCGCCGCGGAGGAGAACTAGACGGGGACTTACAGCACCACCTACAGGTGTGGAGGAGGGATGAAACAGCGTTCGGACTGTTCTCTGCGTCTCCGTGTGGACAACTCGCCTATTGTGTCCCTGAGCAAGACACTCTACCCTAAGTTGCTCCAGTGGGACTGTCCCTGTAACTACTGATTGTCGCTCTGGATAAGGGCGTCTGATAAATGCTGTAAATGTAAATGTTTACCCGTCATCCAGCTTGACAGGCATGACAAGTTAGCGTTAGCTCGTTAATAACAGTAGTAAAGCAGGGGTGCTATAGTTACTTTGCATTAAGAGACTAAAGACATGTTTTTATTCACTAGCCTTTTTTGGACCATTCATTTTTCAATCTGTTGTCAAAAAAGCTTTTCTTACCTAGTAATTTTGTCTCGTTTCCAGTCCAAATATCTAAAAAATCTTAAATCAAGATTACTAGACAAGAAAAATTAAGTGATGCTTAAAACTTCTGTTTGAGATTATATCTCATCAAGATTAGTTTTCTTACCCCATTGGCAGATAATTTTGCTTGTTTTAAACAAACAATCACTTAATTTTGAGATGTTTTATCAGAAAACAAGACATCATTTCTTATGCTATTTCATGTGTCTAGTAAATGTATCTTGATTTAAGATTTTTTAGAGATTTGGACTGAAATCAGGACAAAACTACTAAGTTAGAAAAGCATTTTTTGCAGTGTGTGTGTGTCAGTGTGAGAGTTTGTGAGTGTGTGCGTCTGCGAGTGTGTGCATCTGCAGTGTAGTGTAGAGAACAAGTTCTGACATTCAAACAAATCCTGTTAAATTTTCTGATTTGTATTGTTCTTTATTTTTTATAAATTATTTATCATTCTGGCAGCTCAGTTGGCACTTTATTAAAAAAAAAAAAAGAAAGTCTATATTTGGCTGATGTAAAGCATACATGTGTATGTTTTTTGTGTTAGTCAATTTTTATTTTATTTTATTATTATTATAACAGCTCAAGGAGCAACATGTTTGTGCACTTTCTAAAGATTTTGGTTCTGATTTTGAATAAAGGGTTGGAAATGAATGCTTTTCTTGTATTTACATTTTTTTGTATTCTACGATTAATAAAAAAATAATCGACAGCTTAATTGATTATTAAAATAATCGTTAGTTGCAGCCCTAATGCAAACAAAGCAGCAAATCCTGCCACAAAGTTGGGGTGTGGATTCACGACCACTTGGCCCTCAATACTCAGCATCCACTGAGTTGCAGTGAGAATTTCACCTAAATGAATAAATACAGGCAACATGTTATAGAAAATACAAACTGAAAATCAGTCTCGGAGAGTCTGGAAGTGTAAAACTCTTTTCCACGTCAGCCACTGTTGCTGACACCTAAGAAACAAAACCAAAAAAAAATTACATACAAACTATAAACCCATAGCAAAATTTTATAATAAAAAAAAAGCACAGAGCATGACTTCGTCTCGTGTAATGTTCACTGATCGTGTTCACCTGGTGTATATTTAAATAATTGTATAAAACTATCCTGTTCGTGTCTGTTTGCTGTCGGGTCATTGTGCGTGTTTATGTTCCCTTGTCGTGTGCAGTTTGTATTAAACTCCTGTCGCGTGAAATTGTGCAAATGCGTCCTCCTTCATCGCCATGTCCAGCCCACCCGTGACAGTAACGTTGGTTTTGTCTCACACGCACTTCCATAGCAATGCTGTGCCTGCCAAACTACAAATACTCTTGAAAGCAAAGGCAAATAAAGCTAACAAACTGCAGCATATATCAACATTAACATGACGATAACGATTTACCTTTTACTTTAGGCTGCTTTCTGAAATGGCGCGCACCGCATTTCTCCTCCTTGCCTGAAGCAACAGATAAATAAAGTTAATACACATCCCTTTTAGAAAATGGTTAAACATTAAAAGATATAATTAATACTTATGGAAGTAGATTTAATTGAACTTACCAAAAAATCGATTGCTGTTTATCTTCAGCTGTTGTCGCTGTGCTTCAGTCCACCAGATTTCAAACCATATCAGCCCGTGCAATCCCATAATGCAACAGAACAGTAAATTCTTGTAAAAATATTTAAAATACAGTGAAAGCACCTCCTACCTGTAAATTAATTACAGCTAACAGTGAAATGTACAGTTAACACTTGTAAAACCCTGTATAACCCATAATGCATTGCAAATTACAGCAATAAATTGTAAAATGGCAAAACAGTAAGTTTCTGTACAATTTTGCTGTAAAAAATACAGCAATTTGTTACAGTGTACTGGAGAGAAGCCCTACCAGTGTGTGGAGTGTGGGAAGAGTTTTACAATTAACTTAAACCTCAAGACGCACCAGACGGGGTGGTAGTAGCCTAGTGGGTAACACACTCGCCTAAGAACCAGAAGACCCAGGTTTAAATCCCACTTACTACCATTGTGTCCCTGAGCAAGACACTTAACCCTAAGTTGCTCCAGGGGGGGACTGTCCCTGTAACTACTGATTGTAAGTCGCTCTGGATAAGGGCGTCTGATAAATGCTGTAAATGTAAATGTAAATGTACGTTACATCTCGAAGAGAAGCAGTGCCAGTGCAGGCTTTAAAAACTGTACAAACTTTACAATTCCTATCCAAAACCACATTTTCCAAAAAGGTTGGCAGCAATAGAACGATGTATAATTTCATATTCCCAAACTGCTACTTAGTTTGTGCTTTTATACTATATGTACTATAATGCAATGTAAAGGTTGGCATTGATGTACATGGCCATTATTAAATGCCATAATATCATGAAAGTAAAGAAAAGGGAAAGTGAAGTGATTTCTCATTGTGAAACACTGCAGCACAACACACAGTGCACACATCAAAATGTGTCTTCTGTTTTTAACCCATCACTTGACCGGTGGGCAGCCATGAAAGGAACCTTGCAAACCTGCCGATTACAGGTCCAATTGGCCACCACTGCCCCAATAAAGGTGTACTGTATTGGCCGGGAAGGACCAGGATGATTCTGATATATCTTTCCATTTGCTATTAAATCATTTTCTTCCTTAAATGTAATAGGAAAAGATCTTTGCATTTTTAAATCCTTCTTCACGGGGTCTCCGATTCCAATCATGTCTGTTCTCCGTTGTTGTCCCTGGCTGGTGGAACAACCTGCCCTCCTCCACACGACTAGCCGAGACTATCACCACTTTTAAGAAGAAGGTGAAAACCCTCTTATTCCAAAAATATTACAGACAAATCTAACACTTACACAAGCACATGCGTACACATTGAATAAACAAATACAAAATGTATAAATACATTATAATTTTTCTTAGTCTAGCACCCAACAATCCCCGAGCATGCTCTTCAATGACAAGTCTAAGCCTTATCAGGGCTCTTAGTTTGTAAACTCGATATTCTATAGAAATCAAACGAGAATTGCTGGTGTCTTCCTCTTGTAAGTCGCTTTGGATAAAAGCGTCTGCTAAATAAAGTAAAGTAAAGTAAAGTAAATATTATGTTAGCTTCTTTTGGAGGGTTTAGTGATAACACGATGTATTGAACCTACAACCTTGTGGTTGTCTGGTTGAATATTGGAAAATTTTAAGGCTTCAATAAATTCACTCCAAGTGAGTTACAAGAGTTACATTCTTCTTTTTCAGGATCTTGTACAAATGATGCGACAGTCGGAACACTGCACAAATTCTTCTCAGCACATCTCAAAAATTCTCAATGTCGTTAAGGTCTGAAATCTGCGGTGCCCAATGTATGTGTGAAAAGATCACCTAAGATTCGATCCAGCAACCTTCTGATTGCAGGGCCGCTTCCTTAACCGCTGGGCTCAGTTGTTGTTTTTCTTACATAAGTCAGACTGTAAGAAACTTACAAGTTAGTCTAAATATGCTGCTGTTTGAAAATACTCAGCGACTGTGATGTTCTAACTTTGAGGACAGAGAGGAGTCTAGATGACTGTCTTCCTTGCACCTTCACAGGTGGAAGGACCAGGCAAGCAGT
The DNA here is from genome assembly GCF_900700375.1 of Denticeps clupeoides. Classification (NCBI taxonomy): domain Eukaryota; kingdom Metazoa; phylum Chordata; class Actinopteri; order Clupeiformes; family Denticipitidae; genus Denticeps; species Denticeps clupeoides. The sequence goes on along the minus strand of NC_041720.1, from coordinate 3,957,251 downwards.
GCTGGAGGTTTGGAGAATCTGAGGTGCAGTGCAGCGATAGACAAGCTGGTCCAGCAGTTGTGTGCCATCCCTCTCAGTAAATGGAATGAAATCAAAAACACACTGGGCTTCTGGATTTATAAGTTCACAGATGCAGCTGATGTTAACCCGTTTCATGACCTTGCCATGGCTGCTGAATGCTGAGGTGGAGGGAGGGTTCAGCCAGATATACATTTACAGCATTTATCAGACGCCCTTATCTAGAGCAACTTAGAATCAGTAATTACAGGGACAGTCACCCAGGAGGATTTTCCTCAGGGACACAATGGTTGTAGTGTGGTTTGAACCTGGGTCTTCTGCTTTTTTTCTATTGTTATTTTTTGGTCCATTTAGATTGTTAATCTAGATTTAATATGAAAATAATGTTTTGGTAAAAATATTCTCATTTCACTCGTTTATTGTTACTTTTGTATATTTAAGCAGACTTAAAAAGTCTGCTGGCAACATTAAGCGACTTGCAGGACAGCCAATATCTACAATATCTAGGGCAGTGGTGGCCTAGCGGTTAAGGAACGTTGCAGGTTCGATTCCCGATCCACCAAGGTGCCACTGAGGTGGCACTGAGCAAAGCACCGTCCCCACACACTGCTCCCCGGGCGCCTCTCATAGCTGCCCACTGCTCACTCAGGGTGATGGGTTAAATGCAGAGGACAAATTTCACTGTGTGCATCGTGTGCTGTGCTGCTGTGTATCACATGTGACAATCACTTCACTTTAACTTTAAAAAACTTTACTGAGGAGTTGGCAACATTAATGTCACTCCACACCAGTAAGTGGCACCATCGCCTTTCTTGGGGGTAAAATATACCCAGATAAGAGAGCAAGTAAGCTCCCAGGCACAGTTGTTCTGAACAAGAAGAAATATTCTTGTGTTTTCTGTGAGTGATTCTCCTTTCTACACATTATCACAGATACAGTTATGCTAAATAGCAGCTAAATGCGCATTCAGACTGATGTCTGGGATCATTCTCACTTTTAATGCCGAAACCTTTTCTTCACTATTCTTTGTCCGGCCCACTTCCCCACATCCTCCAATCAAATTTAAATAAGAAAACACTCTGCTGTGATTGGCTGTAAAAGACTGCAGCAGCTCACGTGTTCTACAAGCCTTTATATGCGAACAGAGAGAAGTTGGAGTTTGTTGTGCTCAGTGTAAAATTAGCTGGAACTGAGGAATCTCCGGGGAAACATTTCTAAAGGTGACTGCGTGTGTTGTGTTTCAGCCTGGTTTACAGGAGAATGTAGTTACAATGCTATACAGAAAGTAACCAATGCTATTTAGAAAGTTATTAAAAACTTTAAAATGTTGTTAAATGTATCTGAAATGTCAGTAGATCTATATACTAAGTTGCTAAATTGGCAACAGCAGCTCTTTGCTATTTTTTTATGACTGGAATAACCAGATGTGATTTTTATTGTTGCTGGAGTATTTAACCGATTTCATGTCATAGTATAATTGTATTTTGTTTCAAACAAGTGTTACATCATAGAAAAAAAAACTTATTGTAAATAGTATAAATTTCACTTTAAATTGTTCCTATATTTGCAGACATTGGAAACAAACTCATGGATAAAACATGTAAAAAGGGAACTGATGAAAAAATGCACAAGTTCAAGATGTATGTCTACAGTTTAAAACCAGAGAAGACCCACCAGTGTGTGGAGTGTGGGAAGAGTTTTAAACGAGCATCACACATTCAAATACACCAGAGGATATATACTGGAGAGAAGCCCTACCAGTGTGTGGAGTGTGGGAAGAGTTTTACACAACCATCAAGCTTTAAAAAACACCAGAGGATACATACTGGAGAGAAGCCCTACCAGTGTGTGGAGTGTGGGAAGAGTTTTACACAACCATCAAGCTTTAAAAAACACCAGAGGATACATACTGGAGAGAAGCCCTACCAGTGTGTGGAGTGTGGGAAGAGTTTTACACATGCATCAAGCTTTAAAAAACACCAGAGGATACATACTGGAGAGAAGCCCTACCAGTGTGGGGAGTGTGGGAAGAGTTTTACACAAGCATCAAACCTTAAAATGCACCAGAGGATACACACTGGAGAGAAGTCCTACCAGTGTGTGGAGTGTGGGAAGAGTTTTACACATGCATCAAGCTTTAAAAAACACCAGAGGATACATACTGGAGAGAAGCCCTACCAGTGTGTGGAGTGTGGGAAGAGTTTTACACACGCATCAAACCTTAAAATACACCAGAGGATACACACTGGAGAGAAGCCCTACCAGTGTGTGGAGTGTGGGATGAGTTTTATACAAGCATCACACCTTCAAATACACCAGAGAATAAATAATGGAGAGAAGACCTACCAATGTGTGGAGTGTGGAAAGAGTTTTACACAAGCATCAAACCTTAAAATGCACCAGAGGATACACACTGGAGAGAAGCCCTACCAGTGTGTGGAGTGTGGGAAGAGTTTTACACATGCATCAAGCTTTAAAAAACACCAGAGGATACATACTGGAGAGAAGCCCTACCAGTGTGGGGAGTGTGGGAAGAGTTTTACACAAGCATCAAACCTTAAAATGCACCAGAGGATACACACTGGAGAGAAGCCCTACCAGTGTGTGGAGTGTGGGAAGAGTTTTACACAAGCATCACACCTTCAAATACACCAGAGGATACATACTGGAGAGAAGCCCTACCAGTGTGTGGAGTGTGGGATGAGTTTTACACACTCATCAAGCTTTAAAAAACACCAGAGGATACATACACTGTAAAGAACGTACTGTAGAATTCACAATAATTTACTGGCAAAAATGCTGCCAATAAAATCCTATTAAATAGTTGCTAATTGCAGTAAAATGGATTACAGTATAATACTGCTTAGCAATTTACAATAAATGGATGTTTGCAGAATACAGTATTGTATTTGTTTTTTTACAGGATTATAAAATTAAACTTGTAAAAAGGCATTACAGTTTTATTTTATGTTGCCAATAAAATCCTGTGAATTCAACAAAAGCCAAGATGTAGCTGTAACATTTTTACTATGAAATTCCTGTAAATAACAATTTTAACTGTGAACTGTACAGTGCTCTTTACCATTATACTGATGTGAATGCATTAAAACAAAGACTTAAAAAAATAATTACTCAAATTCAAAGCTGTTGTAAGAAAACTGTTTATTAAAGCTGACACCTGACAGCACTTCAGCACTGTCACTGGTAACATAACTTTACTTTTTCAACTACAGAAAAAATTCAGCTGTCACAAAACAACTACAAACAACTCAAGATTAAAGCATAAAGCAATAGTTAAAAGAAAAATGGTCATTATTTACTCTTCCTTAAGTTGTTTCTTTCTTGTGTTGAATACAAAAGATTATATTTTAATGTAGTTTATAACCAGACAAGTAACGTCGCCATTGACTTCAATAATAGTGCAAAAATATGGAAGTCAATGGCTACTGTCAACTGTCTGGTTACCAACATTTTAAAATATCTTAAAAAACGAAAGAAACCCAGAATTTTGGAACAACTGAAGGTGAGTAAATGATGGTAATTCCTTTAAGCTCAAACAACAAAATGGCATTTTGGTACCAAAACGAATCTCACTTAAGCAATGAATCCGTCGAAATGAAAAGCAAAAAAAGTTCTCATATGACCTACTTATTGATGTCTATATGGAAGGGGAAAATCATCTTGGACTTCTTTAAAAAATATTTATTTGTGTTCCAAATATGAACAAAGGTCTTATGGCTTTTGAATGACACGAAGGAGAGCGATTAATGACTGAAATTTCATTTTTGGGTGAACGAAACCTCTAACTTTTATATTTAATATAAAAATATTATATTTAATAATATAAATACGCACATGCATAGTAAAGTATTTTTTTTTTTACCTCTGGATAAACTCAAGTGTGCAGGATGCCTCATGCTGGTACACCAGATATGATGCAAACTAGGGCTGCAACAATTAATCGATTGAATCGATAAAAATCGTTTACTAAGAGTTGGCAAAGAATTTCCTAATCGCTTCATTATGTCGCGACGCGGAGACGTTTGATTATTAAAAAAAAAACTTTATTTGAGCGTGGAGCGGAATGAACACGCGCACAGATGCTAGCAGAGTTTAGCGCCTTATCGACAGCGCAGAGCAAAAAAAACGAGCGGAGGTAGAGGACAGATATTTGGCGGAGGCAGAGAAATCTGTGCGAAAATATGCAAAAGCGTCATGGCACGGCACGGGAGCACCACGGCAATGATCCAGCACCTGAAACGCAAACATGTTAAGAGTGTTTGATGAGGAGGAAGGGAGTTCAGCAGCAGGGTACGTCGCTACAGAATCCTACTTTAGTTCCATTTTGAAGTGAGGAACGTAATGTCCCTGGTGCTGGTGTTTAACTCGCCGCGGAGGAGAACTAGACGGGGACTTACAGCACCACCTACAGGTGTGGAGGAGGGATGAAACAGCGTTCGGACTGTTCTCTGCGTCTCCGCGTGGACAACTCGCCTATTGTGTCCCTGAGCAAGACACTCTACCCTAAGTTGCTCCAGGGGGACTGTCCCTGTAACTACTGATTGTCGCTCTGAATAAGGGCGTCTGATAAATGCTGTAAATGTAAATGTTTACCCGTCATCCAGCTTGACAAGCATGACAAGTTAGCGTTAGCTCGTTAATAACAGTAGTAAAGCAGGGGTGCTATAGTTACTTTGCATTAAAAGACTAAAGACATGTTTTTATTCACTAGCCTTTTTTGGACCATTCATTTTTCAATCTGTTGTCAAAAAAGCTTTTCTTACCTAGTAATTTTGTCTCGTTTCCAGTCCAAATATCTAAAAAATCTTAAATCAAGATTACTAGACAAGAAAAATTAAGTGATGCTTAAAACTTCTGTTTGAGATTATATCTCATTAAGATTAGTTTTCTTACCCCATTGGCAGATAATTTTGCTTGTTTTAAACAAACATTCACTTAATTTTGAGATGTTTGATCAGAAATTTCTTATTATATCTTATATCATTTCTTATGCTATTTCATGTGTCTAGTAAATGTATCTTGATTTAAGATTTTTTAGAGATTTGAACTGAAATCAGGACAAAACTACTAAGTTAGAAAAGCATTTTTTGCAGTGTGTGTGTGTGTGTCAGTGTGAGAGTTTGTGCGTCTGTGAGTGTGTGCATCTGCAGTGTAGTGTAGAGAACAAGTTCTGACATTCAAACAAATCCTGTTAAATTTTCTGATTTGTATTGTTCTTTATTTTTTATAAATTATTTATCGTTCTGGCAGCTCAGTTGGCACTTTATTAAAAAAAAAAAAGAAAGTCTATATTTGGCTGATGTAAAGCATACATGTGTATGTTTTTTGTGTTAGTCAATTTTTATTTTATTTTATTATTATTATAACAGCTCAAGGAGCAACATGTTTGTGCACTTTCTAAAGATTTTGGTTCTGATTTTGAATAAAGGGTTGGAAATGAATGCTTTTCTTGTATTTAAATTTTTTTTGTATTCTACGATTAATAAAAAAATAATCGACAGCTTAATCGATTATTAAAATAATCGTTAGTTGCAGCCCTAATGCAAACAAAGCAGCAAATCCTGCCACAAAGTTGGGGTGTGGATTCACGACCACTTGGCCCTCAATCCTCAGCATCCACTGAGTTGCAGTGAGAATTTCACCTAAATGAATAAATACAGGCAACATGTTATAGAAAATACAAACTGAAAATCAGTCTCGGAGAGTCTGGAAGTGTAAAACTCTTTTCCACGTCAGCCACTGTTGCTGACACCTAAGAAACAAAACAAAACAAAAAATTACATACAAACTATAAACCCATAGCAAAATTTTATAATAAAAAAAAAGCACAGAGCATGACTTTGTCTCGTTTAATGTTCACTGATCGTGTTCACCTGGTGTATATTTAAATAATTGTATAAAACTATCCTGTTCGTGTCTGTTTGCTGTCGGGTCATTGTGCGTGTTTATGTTCCCTTGTCGTGTGCAGTTTGTATTAAACCCCTGTCGCGTGAAATTGTGCAAATGCGTCCTCCTTCATCGCCATGTCCAGCCCACCCGTGACAGTAACGTTGGTTTTGTCTCACACGCACTTCCATAGCAATGCTGTGCCTGCCAAACTACAAATACTCTTGAAAGCAAAGGCAAATAAAGCTAACAAACTGCAGCATATATCAACATTAACATGACGATAACGATTTACCTTTTACTTTAGGCTGCTTTCTGAAATGGCGCGCACCGCATTTCTCCTCCTTGCCTGAAGCAACAGATAAATAAAGTTAATACACATCCCTTTTAGAAAATGGTTAAACATTAAAAGACATAATTAATACTTATGGAAGTAGATTTAATTGAACTTACCAAAAAATCGATTGCTGTTTATCTTCAGCTGTTGTCGCTGTGCTTCAGTCCACCAGATTTCAAACCATATCAGCCCGCGCAATCCCATAATGCAACAGAACAGTAAATTCTTGTAAAAATATTTAAAATACAGTGAAAGCACCTCCTACCTGTAAATTAATTACAGCTAACAGTGAAATGTACAGTTAACACTTGTAAAACCCTGTATAACCCATAATGCATTGCAAATTACAGCAATAAATTGTAAAATGGCAAAACAGTAAGTTTCTGTACAATTTTGCTGTAAAAAATACAGCAATTTGTTACAGTGTACTGGAGAGAAGCCCTACCAGTGTGTGGAGTGTGGGAAGAGTTTTACAATTAACTTAAACCTCAAGACGCACCAGACGGGGTGGTAGTAGCCTAGTGTGTAACACACTCGCCTAAGAACCAGAAGACCCAGGTTTAAATCCCACTTACTACCATTGTGTCCCTGAGCAAGACACTTAACCCTAAGTTGCTCCAGGGGGGGACTGTCCCTGTAACTACTGATTGTAAGTCGCTCTGGATAAGGGCGTCTGATAAATGCTGTAAATGTAAATGTAAATGTACGTTACATCTCGAAGAGAAGCAGTGCCAGTGCAGGCTTTAAAAACTGTACAAACTTTACAATTCCTATCCAAAACCACATTTTCCAAAAAGGTTGGCAGCAATAGAACGATGTATAATTTCATATTCCCAAACTGCTACTTAGTTTGTGCTTTTATACTATATGTACTATAATGCAATGTAAAGGTTGGCATTGATGTACATGGCCATTATTAAATGCCATAATATCATGAAAGTAAAGAAAAGGGAAAGTGAAGTGATTTCTCATTGTGAAACACTGCAGCACAACACACAGTGCACACATCAAAATGTGTCTTCTGTATTTAACCCATCACTTGACCGGTGGGCAGCCATGAAAGGAACCTTGCAAACCTGCCGATTACAGGTCCAATTGGCCACCACTGCCCCAATAAAGGTGTACTGTATTGGCCGGGAAGGACCAGGATGATTCTGATATATCTTTCCATTTGCTATTAAATCATTTTCTTCCTTAAATGTAATAGGAAAAGATCTTTGCATTTTTAAATCCTTCTTCACGGGGTCTCCGATTCCAATCATGTCTGTTCTCCGTTGTTGTCCCTGGCTGGTGGAACAACCTGCCCTCCTCCACACGACTAGCCGAGACTATCACCACTTTTAAGAAGAAGGTGAAAACCCTCTTATTCCAAAAATATTACAGACAAATCTAACACTTACACAAGCACATGCGTACACATTGAATAAACAAATGCAAAATGTATAAATACATTATAATTTTTCTTAGTCTAGCACCCAACAATCCCCGAGCATGCTCTTCAATGACAAGTCTAAGCCTTATCAGGGCTCTTAGTTTGTAAACTCGATATTCTATAGAAATCGAACGAGTAAGTCGCTTTGGATAAAAGCGTCTGCTAAATAAAGTAAAGTAAAGTAAAGTAAAGTAAAGTAAATATTATGTTAGCTTCTTTTGGAGGGTTTAGTGATAACACGATGTATTGAACCTACAACCTTGTGGTTGTCTGGTTGAATATTGGAAAATTTTAAGGCTTCAATAAATTCACTCCAAGTGAGTTACAAGAGTTACATTCTTCTTTTTCAGGATCTTGTACAAATGATGCGACAGTCGGAACACTGCACAAATTCTTCTCAGCACATCTCAAAGATTCTCAATGTCGTTAAGGTCTGAAATCTGCGGTGCCCAATGTATGTGTGAAAAGATCACCTAAGATTCGAACCAGCAACCTTCTGATTGCAGGGCCGCTTCCTTGCTGTTTGAAAATACTCAGCGACTGTGATGTTCTAACTTTGAGGAGAAATTCATTCCACCACCGTGGGGCCAGGGCAGAGAAGAGTCTAGATGACTGTCTTCCTTGCACCTTCACAGGTGGAAGGACCAGGCAAGCAGTGCTGGAGGTTCGGAGAATCTAAGTTGCAGTGCAGCGTATAATAAAGAATCTGAGGTAGGATCAGCGATAGACAAGCTGGTCCAGCAGTTGTGTGCCATCCCTCTCAGTAAATGGAATGAAATCAAAAACACACTGGGCTTCTGGATTTATAAGTTCACAGATGCAGCTGATGTTAAACTGTTTCATGACCTTGCCATGGCTGCTGAATGCTGAGGTGGAGGGAGGGTTCAGCCAGATATACATTTACAGCATTTATCAGACGCCCTTATCTAGAGCGACTTAGAATCAGTAATTACAGGGACAGTCACCCAGGAGGATTTTCCTCAGGGACACAATGGTTGTAGTGTGGTTTGAACCTGGGTCTTCTGCTTTTTTTCTATTGTTATTTTTTGGTCCATTTAGATTGTTAATCTAGATTTAATATGAAAATAATGTTTTGGTAAAAATATTCTCATTTCACTCGTTTATTGTTACTTTTGTATATTTAAGCAGACTTAAAAAGTCTGCTGGCAACATTAAGCGACTTGCAGGACAGCCAATATCTACAATATCTAGGGCAGTGGTGGCCTAGCGGTTAAGGAAGCGGCCCTGTAATCAGAATGTTGCAGGTTCGATTCCCGATCCACCAAGGTGCCACTGAGGTGCCACTGAGCAAAGCACCGTCCCCACACACTGCTCCCCGGGCGCCTCTCATGGCTGCCCACTGCTCACTCAGGGTGATGGGTTAAATGAAGAGGACAAATTTCACTGTGTGCATCGTGTGCTGTGCTGCTGTGTATCACATGTGACAATCACTTTAACTTTAAAAAACTTTACTGAGGAGTTGGCAACATTAATGTCACTCCACACCAGTAAGTGGCACCATCGCCTTCCTTGGGGGTAAAATATACCCAGATAAGAGAGCAAGTAAGCTCCCAGGCACAGTTGTTCTGAACAAGAAGAAATATTCTTGTGTTTTCTGTGAGTGATTCTCCTTTCTACACATTATCACAGATACAGTTATGCTAAATAGCAGCTAAATGCGCATTCAGACTGATGTCTGGGATCATTCTCACTTTTAATGCCGAAACCTTTTCTTCACTATTCTTTGTCCGGCCCACTTCCCCACATCCTCCAATCAAATTTAAATAAGAAAACACTCTGCTGTGATTGGCTGTAAAAGACTGCAGCAGCTCACGTGTTCTACAAGCCTTTATATGCGAACAGAGAGAAGTTGGAGTTTGTTGTGCTCAGTGTAAAATTAGCTGGAACTGAGGAATCTCCGGGGAAACATTTCTAAAGGTGACTGCATGTCTTTATGTATTCTTAATAACATAAAATGTATTTATTGTATTTTCCATTTTGTTTTGTAAAAAAATATATTTCTAGAATTATGTTGTTGATGGGAAGATAATTGTAGATAATTACAACTTTTTCTGCCTCATTTCAAAGTAAATAAACCAGAAATGACATCAGATATCATCACATCTCTGAAGTGTCATGAAACACTGGAACCAACAGGAACTGATGTGAAGGACGAGTTGGACGATGAAGTCTATGCAGGTGAGTGGAGTTAAATAAAGGGTGTTATAGTTATTTGGATTTTAGTAGGAATTCTAGCAGCTTTCTCATTTTGCATTAGAGATGATCTATGCAAAGCATGTGTTTCAGCCTGATTTACAGAAGAATGTAGTTACAATGCTATACAGAAAGTAACTAGTTTTTTTTTTCGAAATATCACTAGATTTGTCTCTTTATTTTTTTAATTAAAAAATCAAGTGTTTTTAAATGAATCTGAAATGTCAGTAGTTATATCTACTAATCGCTAAATTGGCAACAGCAACTCTTTGCTTTTTTAGTGACTGGAGTAACCATATGTCATTTTATTTTTGTTTTTATTGTATGTCATCTTGTAATTGTATTTTCTCATGTTTGTTTCAAACAAGTGTTACATTATAGAAAAAACTACCGATCACAACTACTTACTCATGTTGTAAATAGTATGAATGTCACTTTAAATTTTTCCTATATTTGCAGAAATTGGAAGCAAATTCACGGATCAAACATGTAAAAGGGGAACTGACGAAAAAACGCACCAGTTCAAGACGTGTGTCTACAGTTCAAAACCAGAGAAGAACCTTAAAACACCACAGAGAATTCTTTCAGAAGAGAACACCCACCAGTGTGTGAATTGTGGGAAGAATTTTACACAAGCATCAAGCCTTAAAAGACACCAGAAGGTACATACTGGAGAGAAGCCCTATCGGTGTTTGGAATGTGGGAAGAATTTTACAGAAGCATTTGACCTTAAAATACACCAGAGGACACATACTGGAGAGAAGCCCTACCAGTGTGTGAAGTGTGGGAAGAGTTTTACAGACACATCAAATCTTAAAATGCACCAGAGGATACATAATGGAGAGAAGCCCTACCAGTGTGTGGAGTGTGGGAAGAGTTTTACACAAGCATCACACCTTCAAATGCACCAGAGGATACATAATGGACAGAAGCCCTACCAGTGTGTGGAGTGTGGGAAGAGTTTTACACAAGCATCACACCTTCAAATGCACCAGAGGATACATACTGGAGAGAAGCCCTACCAGTGTGTGGCGTGTGGGAAGAGTTTTACACGAGCATCAAACCTTAAAATACACCAGAGGATACATACTGGAGAGAAGCCCTACCAGTGTGTGGAGTGTGGGAAGAGTTTTACACAAGCATCAAACCTTAAAATGCACCAGAGGATACACACTGGAGAGAAGCCCTACCAGTGTGTGGAGTGTGGGAAGAGTGTTACACAAGCATCAAGCTTTAAAAAACACCAGAGGATACATACTGGAGAGAAGCCCTACCAGTGTGTGGAGTGTGGGAAGAGTTTTACACATGCATCAAGCTTTAAAAAACACCAGAGGATACATACTGGAGAGAAGCCCTACCAGTGTGTGGAGTGTGGGAAGAGTTTTACAACTAACTTACAACTAACTTAAAACTCAAAACATCTTGAAGAGAAGTAGTGCCAGTGCAGGCTTTAAAAACTGTACAAACTTTCCAACCCAAAACCACATATCACAGAGGTTGGCAGCAATAGTATGATGTATAATTTCATATTCCCAAACTGCTATTTAGTTTGTGCTTTTGTCATTTTATTGTTGGTATAACAGAGGGTTTAATGACAATATGATGTATCAAACCTGCATCCTTGTGGTTGTCTGGTTGTATATTGGAAAGTTTTAAGGGTTCAATAAATTCACTCCAAGTGAGTAACAAGAGTTACATTCTTTTTTGTCAGGATCTTGTACAAATGATGCGACAGTCAGAATGCTGCACAAATTCTTCTCAGCACATCCCAAACATTCTCAATGGCGTTAAGGTCTGAACTAGGCTTTATAATTTCAAACTCTTTAATGCACCCATCAATTTGGAACAGGGTAAATCTGAATTCATTAGAGCACATAACCTTCTATTGCTCCAATTAATGTAAACAAAAGCAAGGCATGCATGCATGCTAGGATGCTACAGAGTCGACTGAGAAGCCTTTTTGTCTGTCAAGTGGCGGTGGTTTTTGTACCTGCACGAACTTTGCTCAGTGGCACCTTGGCGGATCGGGATTCAAACCGGCAACATTCTGATTATGAGATTTTGACACACCTTCTCATTCAATGAGTTAATTTTCATGACCATTTACATTGGTAGATCAAAACTATGAATGAAGTTATGAATGTGGAGTTATGTACTTAACAAAAAAAGGTGAAATAACTGAAAACATGTTTTATATTCTAGTTTCTTTGCTCTGATTACTGCTTTGCACACTCTTGGCATTCTCTCGATGAGCTTCAAGAGGTCGTCACCTGAAATGGTTCTCCAACAGTCTTGAAGGAGTTCCCAGAGGTGTTTAGTACTTGTTGGCCCCTTTGTCTTCACTCTGCGGTTCAGCTCACCCCAAACCATCTCGATTGGGTTCATGTCCGGGGACTGTGGAGGCCAGGTCATCGGCCGCAGCACTCCATCACTCTCCTATGTTCATTCATAGTTTTGATTGAATGAGAAGGTGTGTCCAAACGTTTGGCCTGTACTGTACTTCATATCCACTGGATCGATTCACTTTTGTCAATAATATGGAGTTACCCAAGGATCCATACTAGGATCAGTACTGTTCTCCCTATATTGTCAAATCACAGACACACTTCTCAAGCGGCTGACGGAAACACTTTTATTTGGATTTTTTTTTAACCGTGAACCTTGAAACACACATATTTCAAAAGAAACTGCCAACAAAACAGGTTGCCAGATTTATAGCCAATGTTTTCGATTACATCAGTTTTGATGTTAGACATTCACAGATTTTCTATAACAAAATTTGCTGTATCCACAGAATAAGAACCTGAATTTCCATAAAAGCAAACGGTAACTAACAAACTGTCACCTTTTTTATATTTCTATCCCTCTGATGGATTAAATGAATTATTTAATTAAAGAATTTCAACACTGTGTCATATACTGTGCCTTTTTATTGTAACAAAAGCAAAGATGTAGTCACACAAAAAAAATGGGGCAGTAGTGGCCTAGCAGGCAAGAAAATGGACCCGTAATTCAAAGGTTGTCATCTTGAATCTCGAACCACCAAGGTGCCACTGAGGTGCCTCTGAGCAAAGCACCGTCCCCACACACTGCTCCCCAGGCACCTGTCATGCCTGTCCTCTTTCCTAACTACGGTGATGGGTTACCGTGTGCTGTGCTGCAATGTTCCACAATGACAATCACTTTACTTTCACAAAATAATTCCACCTTAATTTCAACATTAAAATCTCTTAAAATTATTTTCTTATAACGTCATATTTCAAAACTTCATTGCATATCATATGTGCTATTTAAATTTCAGTTTTCAGAATTTTCAATAAGTATTAATTTCACTGTGATCAGCTCTCATCATGTCTTCTAGATGGAGGGAAAGGGTTTAAAAATAAAATGTCACTGATCAGTAGCAAAGTTGGAATTTTTAAATTTCCTCTAACATAAGATTACTGTCCCCCCAGGATACAACACAATCCCAGGATAGAGGGGCTCTAAGAAGGTGTCATAAAACGAATGCAGATGCACAAGTCTGTCAGATTCAGGAAGCACGCTGTAGAAAGAGATGATGCCCGCCGGCCAGTCCACATACACTCCTACCCGTGAGCTGGGTTCCAGGCAATGTATGTAAATATGTTTATTTTCATGGTTAGCAATGTACATTTTTTCAGACCTGTGTAAACTCCAGGATTTGTCATCTTCTCCCAGCTCACAATTCCAAAGCCCCCACTTCCCAATGATTGACCTGTAGGTGACACCTACAGATACACCTGGGGAACACTCAATTTCCCAGTAACAACGCATGTCAAAAGACTCAGAAGACAAAAACTGGCAAATTTGATTGAAGTCTATGTCCGTGTCTTCTTCTTCATTAATCCATGAGGCCTTTCTGCCACCTTCGTCCAGACAGAGTCGAGATCTGCTTGCTGTGCTGGGGTCGGCTGTGAGTTCACAGGCATCTATCCAACAGGAAAAAAACATGTTGCTCGGTCTGCTGTCTCAGCGTAGAAAGCAGTTTTTACATTTACATTTACAGCATTTACCAGACGCCCTTATCCAGAGCGACTTACAATCAGTAGTTACAGGGACGGTCCCCCCCGAGCAATTTAGGGTTAAGTGTCTTGCTCAGGGGCACAATGGTAGTAAGTGATTCCTGAACCACCAAGATGCCACTGAGGTCGTCTTCATCAAGGTAACGTCCCCAACTTTTTTCATGGCTGCCCAGTGCTCACTAAAGGTGATGGGTTAAATGCTATGCTGTGTATCACAGTGACAATAACAATCAATTTCACATGAACAGTACAGGCACATGTGTTCATGCCTTCAGTGAGAATCTACCAATGTAAATAGTCATGAAAATAAAGAAAACACATTGACTGAGAAGGTGTGTCCAAAATTTTGACCTGTACTGTATATTTTTACAGCCTATCACACACTTTTCATGTGTGACATACAGTGGAGGAAATAATTATTTGACCCCTCGCTGATTTTGTAAGCTTGTCCAATGACGAAGAAATGAACAGTATCATTTTAATGGTAGGTTTATTTTAACAGTGACAGATTGCACATCAAAAGGAAAATTGAAAAAATAACTTTAAATAAAAGATAGAGACTGATTTGCATTTCATTGAGTGAAATAAGTATTTGAACCCCTACCAACCATTAAGAGTTCTGACTCCCACAGTGTGCTTAGACACTCCTACTCAATTAGTCCCCCTCATTAATGACACCTGTCTTAACTAGTCACCTGTATAAAAGACACCTGTCCACAGAATCAATCAATCAGGCAGACTCCAAACTGTCCAACATGGGAAAGACCAAAGAGCTGTCCAAGGATGTCAGAGACAAAATTGTAGACCTGCACAAGGCTGGAATGGGATACAAAACCATTTGCAAGAAGCTGGGAGAGAAGGTGACAACTGTTGTGCAATTGTTCCAAAATGGAAGGAGCACAAAATGACCATCAATCGACCTCGGTCTGGTCAAGATCTCACCTTGTGGGGTCTCAATGATTCTGAGAAAGGTGAGAAATCATCCTAGAACTACAAGGGAGGAGTTAGTTAATGACCTCAATGTAGCTGGGACCACAGTCACCAAGAAAACCATTGGAAAAACATTACACAACAATGGATTAAAATCCTGCAGTGTTCGCAAGGTCCACCTGCTCAAGAAGGCACATGTGCAGGCCCATCTAAAGTTTGCCAATGAACACCTGAATGATTCAGAGAGTGACTGATGTCAGATGAGACCAAAATGGAGCTCTTTGGCATTAACTTAACTCGCCGTGTTTGGAGGAAGAAGAATGCTGCCTTTGACCCCCAAAACACCGTCCCCACTGTCAAGCATGGAGGTGGAAACATTTTGCTTTGGGGGTGTTTTTCTGCTAAGGGCACAGGACAACTTCACCGCATCAACGGGATAATGGACAGAGCCATGTATCATAGAGGTGGTTGTAGCCTAGTGGGTAACTCACTCGCCTATGAACCAGAAGACCCGGGTTCGAATCCCACTTACCACCATTGTGTCCCTGAGCAAGACACTTAACCCTAAGTTGCTCCAGGGAAACTGTCCCTGTAACTACTGATTGTAAGTCGCTGTGGATAAGGGCGTCTGATAAATGCTGTAAATGTAAATGTAAATGGCCTAGCCAGTCTCCTGACCTTAATCCAATAGAAAACCTATGGAGGGAGCTGAAGCTCAAAGTTGCACAGAGACAGCCTCGAATCCTTAGTGATTTAGAGATGATCTACAAAGAGGAGTGGACCAAAATTCCTCCTAAAATGTGTGCAAACTTGGTCATCAACTACAAGAAACGTTTGACCTCTGTGCTTGCAAACAAGGGTTTTGCAACTAAGTATTAAGTCTTTTTTTGTTAGAGGGTTTTTGCACTTTTATTTAAAGTTAAAGTTATTTTATTTTTGATGTGCTATCTGTCACTGTTAAAATAAACCTACCATTAAAATGATACTGTTCTGAGACTTTTAATTTCTTTGTCAATGGAAAAAACTTACAAAATCAGCGAGTGGTCAAATAATTATTTCCTCCATTATATTTCCTAAATAAATGTAGAAAACTTACATTTCTTCAGTCCTGGTTTTAACCAACGTTCTGAATTATGATCAGCACTGTTAAAAAAGAAAAAAGACAAAAAATTAAACCTACATGCACACAAAAAGTTTCAAATCAGATATCAAACATCTAATTGAATAAGTTTATAAATATCTATTTTTTTCTTTCATTGAAAAATGGCAAAACTAGCAAGAATATGGTAGATTCTCCCACTGAATTCCACATACCATAATTTCCAGGAGGGAATTGGAGAAGGGCAGAGGTTCTTCGTCTCTCTAGTGTGATTGTAACTCAGATCTACCTCTACCAGGTTTGAAGTTGAAGCGAGGAACTGGAACCCTTTCTCTGATATAAGACATCCGGAGAGTCTGAGGTAGAAAAAGAAATATGTTTCTAGAGCTGGTGCAACATATAGACTTTATATGTCTGCATGGGAATTTTTAGTTTAATAAACGCTTTAGTCTTTTAAACACTGCTCTGAAGTTTTGAAGTTTGCTTGGAGTGAGATTGGTGGGGCCGCGGGGGCGCGTGGGATTCAGATTCCCTCTGCTACGCATTCATGGACCACATGCTTGAACCTGAAATCTTTAGATTCATTTGTAAAACACGCTGTAGGAATTTCTGTGTGGTAAAGTTAATAGTTCCTAAGTGTGAGAAATGCCATGTGTGGTGCATGAGCATGTGAGCATGTTGAAATGTGACTTGAGAATCCTGGTCTTAAACAAACCTTAAAATCTTCAGGTTGCATGAAGAACTCAATGCGAAAGCGATGTGCTCCACCCCTGAGTCGTGAAGGTCATTGTTGGACAGGTCCAGCTCTCTCAATGGTGAGTTTGACTGCAGAGCTAAGCCTAAGGACATGCAGCTTTCTTCTGACAGTCCACAGTAAGCGAGTCTGTAGAGAGGAACCATGCAGGGAAAAGGGTTTTTACATTTAAATTGAATAAGAACCCTGGAGAAATAGTAAAATAGCCAAGGTCCTTCCCTACTCCTGTGCAGCGATAGACAAGATGATCTAGCAATTGTGTGCCATCCCTCTCAATAAATGGAATGAAACATTTACATTTACATTTACATTTACATTTACGGCATTTGGCAGACGCCCTTATCCAGAGCGACTTACAACGTGCTTTCAAGTTACCATCGATGAAGAGATCAATTCCGGTTCACTAGGACCCCAACTATGAATACATCTATTTAATTCACTCTGTTGTAGATTCTGTACACAAAGTTTGACCAGAAAATTACAATTTAATCTAAATATTCTTTAAAGAGGAAGGTCTTGAGCTGTCGTTTGAAGGTGCTCAGTGACTGAGCTGTTCTGACCTCGAGGGGAAGTTCATTCCACCACCGAGGGGCCAAGACGGAGAAGAGTCTAGATGAATGTTTTCCTTTTACCTTCAGAGATGGAGGGACCAGGCGAGCAGTACTGGAGGCTCGGAGTAGACGAGGTGCAGTGCGGGGTGTAATAAGGGCTGTGAGGTAGGATGGTGCTACTCCATGTTTGGCTTTGTAGGCCAGCATCAGTATTTTGAACCTGATGCGTGCAGCTACTGGGAGCCAGTGGAGGGAACGTAGCAGAGGGGTGGTATGGGAGAATTTGGGAAGGTTGAAGATCAGTCGTGCTGCTGCATTTTGTATGAGTTGTAGAGGTCGGATGGTACATAGTGGTAGACCAGCTAGAAGGGAGTTGCAGTAGTCCAGTCGTGAGATTACTAAGGACTGAACCAGTAGTTGGGTGGCCTGGGTTGACAGGTAAGGGCGGATTCGTCTGATATTGTAGAGAAGGAATCTACATGAGCGGGAAAGATTGCTGATGTGAGTTGAGAAGGAGAGTTGGTTGTCTATTGTTACGCCAAGGTTGCGGGCTGTTGCAGAAGGAGAGAGCTGCGAGTTGTCTAGGTAAATAGCAAGATCCTGATGTGGTGAAGAATCTGCTGGAATGAATATTAGTTCAGTTTTGGTGGGATTGAGTTGGAGGTGATGGGCTGCCATCCAAGACGAGATGTCTGTTAGACATGCAGAGATTTTGGAAGCAGCATGAAGATCAGAGGGAGGAAAGGAGAAGAGGAGTTGTGTGTCGTCAGCATAGCAGTGGTAGGATAATCCATGTGAGGAAATGACCTCACCAAGTGATCTCGTGTAGAGGGAGAAAAGGAGAGGACCTAGCACCGAGCCTTGAGGGACACCAGTGGAGAGTCTACGTGAGGTAGAGGTGGATCCTTTCCAAGTCACTTGGTAAGATCGCTCATCAAGGTAGGAAGCAAACCACTGCCATGCTGAGCCCCGAATTCCAAGCCTCTTCAGGATTGACAAGAGAGTCTTGTGGTTAACGGTGTCAAATGCAGCAGATAGGTCAAGGAGAATAAGAACTGATGACAGTTTTGCCAATCTGGCTGCATGTAGCTGTTCGGTAACCGCCAAAAGGGCAGTCTCGGTGGAATGAGCTGTTCTGAAGCCAGACTGGTTAGGATCCAGGAGGTTGTTCTGTGATAAATGGAGTGATAGCTGGTTGTAGACACAGCGCTCAAGGATTTTGGATAGAAATGAGAGGAGGGAAACTGGTCTGTAATTGTTAATGTCTGTAGGATCAGCAGTGGGTTTCTTTAGGATTGGAAGAACCCTGGCTGTTTTGAAGGCGGATGGTACGTGGCCAGATGAGATTGAGCCGTTTATGATATAAGAAATGAAAGGGATGAGGTCAGGGGAGATAGTTTGAAACATTGCAGAAGGTATTGGATCTAGTGGACAGGTGGTTGGGTTGCCTGTGGAAATAATCTGAATGATTTCATCAGATGTGATTTTAGAAAATTGATTTAGAGTAGTTGTCGAATTTTCAGAGGGAAGAGTAGGATTAGTGGTGGAGAATGTCTCACAGATTTTTTCAATCTTCCCTGTGAAGAAGTTGGCAAAATCATCAGCTGTTAATGAAGTTGGGGCAGGGGAAGTCGGGGGGTTGAGTAGGGATAAGAAGATGTTGTGGAGTTTTTGAGGGTTGTGGGCAGAGGCTTCTAGTTTTGTTTTGTAGAAAGCAGTTTTAGCAGTAGTGAGGTTAGTAGAAAATTTGCGCAGAAGATTCTGGTAATCCAGTAGGTCTGAGTCAAGTTGAGATTTCTTGTATTTTCTCTCCGCTGCTCGAAGAACTCTTCGATTGCTACGCAATGTATCGGAGAGCCAGGGCGCAGGGGGAGAAGTCCTTTTGGGTTTAGTTGATATAGGACAGAGTTGATCAATGGAAAGGGAAAGTGAGGTGAGGAGAGAGTTAGTAGCGGTCTCTAGTGGTAAGGAGAGGAATGAGTCAGGGGTTGGGAGATGTGAAAGAATGCAGGAAGATACAGATGAAGGTGAGACAGTGTGAAGGTTGCACCATACAGGACAGGCGAGCCCTACAGAGGGTGGTTCGATCAGCTGACCTTCAATCTATCTACAGCAAACAGTGCTGGACCAGGACCAGGAAGATAGTGAAGGACCTCAGCCACCCCAACAATGGACTGTTCTCTCTACTGCAATCAGGGAAGCACTTCCGCTCCCTGAAGTCCAGCACAGAAAGAATGAGGAGGAGCTTCTTCCCGCAGGCTATACAAGCTCTCAACAACAACCCTACATAGAACTCCAATCCACTCCAGCACTTTCACTTTCTTTTTTTAGTTAGTTTTTATTTACATTATGTATCAATTGTTACATGTACATCTGTCTTAAGTATTAATCACAAAGTATCGACATGAATGTCTGTTTTCTAGAAATAAAGAACATAAATAAAATAAAAAAAAGGTAACAAAACAAAACACTTGAACACTTAGAGAGTGAAGTATGGTTACTGCTACGTATAAAACATATTATTGTCTCAGGTTAAGCAAATCAAAGTCGAGCCTGTGTGGTGTTATATAGTCTATCCATTTCTTCCAACGTAAGACAGCACTTTCAATTTCAATCACTTCTGGACTCAATCCCTCCAGAATCCTTGCACAAACTTTTTTTACTCTTGCATAAATTTTCTACTTTTGACTCTGATACGCATATTTTATGTAAAATACATAAAAGTGTAATATTTGGTTATGTTTGCAATATTTGCATATTGGTTAATTGTATACTTAAAATATTTGCAAAACTGTGGTCTGTAGCAGTCGCTAAAGCATTTCACTGCATTTCATACTGTGTATGACTGTGTATGTGGCAAATAAAATTTGAATTTGATTTGAAACTGGGTCTTCTGCTTTTTTTCTATTGTTATTTTTGGTCCATTTAGATTGTTAATATAGATTTAATATGAAAGTAATGTTTTGGTAAAAAAATTCACATTTCACTCGTTTATTGTGACTTGTGACTTAAGCAAACTTAAAAAAAAATCTGCTGGCATCATTAAGCGACTTGCGGGACAGCCAATAACTACTTTCCTTACTGACCATCGCCTTCCTCACCATCGCCTTCCTTGGAAAATAAATTAGAAGATAAGAGAGCAAGCGCCCTGGCACAGTTGTTCTGAACAAGAAGAAATATTCCCGTGTTTTCTGTGAGTGATTCTCCTTTCTACACATTATCACAGATACAGTTACGCTAAATAGCAGCTAAATGTGCATTCAGACTGATGTCTGGGATCATTCTCACTTTTAATGCCGAAACCTTTTCTTCACTATTCTTTGTCCAGCCCACTTCCCCACATCCTCCAATCAAATTTAAATAAGAAAACACTCTGTTGTGATTGGCTGTAAAAGACTGCAGCAGCTCACGTGTTCTACAAGCCTTTATATGCGAACAGAGAGAAGTTGGAGTTTGTTGTGCTCAGTGTAAAATTAGCTGGAACTGAGGAATCTCCGGGGAAACATTTCTAAAGGTGACTGCGTGTGTTGTGTTTCAGCCTGGTTTACAGGAGAATGTAGTTACAATGCTATACAGAAAGTAACCAATGCTATTTAGAAAGTTATTAAAAACTTTAAAATGTTGTTAAATGTATCTGAAATGTCAGTAGATCTATATACTAAGTTGCTAAATTGGCAACAGCAGCTCTTTGCTATTTTTTTATGACTGGAATAACCAGATGTGATTTTTATTGTTGCTGGAGTATTTAACCGATTTCATGTCATAGTATAATTGTATTTTGTTTCAAACAAGTGTTATAGAAAAAAAAACTTATTGTAAATAGTATAAATTTCACTTTAAATTGTTCCTATATTTGCAGACATTGGAAACAAACTCATGGATAAAACATGTAAAAAGGGAACTGAGGAAAAAATGCACAAGTTCAAGATGTATGTCTACAGTTTAAAACCAGAGAAGACCCACCAGTGTGTGGAGTGTGGGAAGAGTTTTAAACGAGCATCACACATTCAAATACACCAGAGGATATATACTGGAGAGAAGCCCTACCAGTGTGTGGAGTGTGGGAAGAGTTTTACACATGCATCAAGCTTTAAAAAACACCAGAGGATACATACTGGAGAGAAGCCCTACCAGTGTGGGGAGTGTGGGAAGAGTTTTACACAAGCATCAAACCTTAAAATGCACCAGAGGATACACACTGGAGAGAAGTCCTACCAGTGTGTGGAGTGTGGGAAGAGTTTTACACATGCATCAAGCTTTAAAAAACACCAGAGGATACATACTGGAGAGAAGCCCTACCAGTGTGGGGAGTGTGGGAAGAGTTTTACACAAGCATCAAACCTTAAAATGCACCAGAGGATACACACTGGAGAGAAGTCCTACCAGTGTGTGGAGTGTGGGAAGAGTTTTACACAAGCATCAAGCTTTAAAAAACACCAGAGGATACATACTGGAGAGAAGCCCTACCAGTGTGTGGAGTGTGGGAAGAGTTTTACACACGCATCAAACCTTAAAATACACCAGAGGATACACACTGGAGAGAAGCCCTACCAGTGTGTGGAGTGTGGGATGAGTTTTATACAAGCATCACACCTTCAAATACACCAGAGAATAAATAATGGAGAGAAGACCTACCAATGTGTGGAGTGTGGAAAGAGTTTTACACAAGCATCAAACCTTAAAATGCACCAGAGGATACACACTGGAGAGAAGCCCTACCAGTGTGTGGAGTGTGGGAAGAGTTTTACACATGCATCAAGCTTTAAAAAACACCAGAGGATACATACTGGAGAGAAGCCCTACCAGTGTGGGGAGTGTGGGAAGAGTTTTACACAAGCATCAAACCTTAAAATGCACCAGAGGATACACACTGGAGAGAAGCCCTACCAGTGTGTGGAGTGTGGGAAGAGTTTTACACAAGCATCACACCTTCAAATACACCAGAGGATACATACTGGAGAGAAGCCCTACCAGTGTGTGGAGTGTGGGATGAGTTTTACACACTCATCAAGCTTTAAAAAACACCAGAGGATACATACACTGTAAAGAACGTACTGTAGAATTCACAATAATTTACTGGCAAAAATGCTGCCAATAAAATCCTATTAAATAGTTGCTAATTGCAGTAAAATGGATTACAGTATAATACTGCTTAGCAATTTACAATAAATGGATGTTTGCAGAATACAGTATTGTATTTGTTTTTTTACAGGATTATAAAATTAAACTTGTAAAAAGGCATTACAGTTTTATTTTATGTTGCCAATAAAATCCTGTGAATTCAACAAAAGCCAAGATGTAGCTGTAACATTTTTACTATGAAATTCCTGTAAATAACAATTTTAACTGTGAACTGTACAGTGCTCTTATTATACTGATATTATTATACCATTATACTGATGTGAATGCATTAAAACAAAGATTTAAAAAAATAATTACTCAAATTCAAAGCTGTTGTAAGAAAACTGTTTATTAAAGCTGACACCTGACAGCACTTCAGCACTGTCACTGGTAACATAACTTTACTTTTTCAACTACAGAAAAAATTCAGCTGTCACAAAACAACTACAAACAACTCAAGATTAAAGCATAAAGCAATAGTTAAAAGAAAAATGGTCATTATTTACTCTTCCTTAAGTTGTTTCTTTCTTGTGTTGAATACAAAAGATTATATTTTAATGAAGTTTATAACCAGACAAGTAACGTCGCCATTGACTTCAATAATAGGGCAAAAATATGGAAGTCAATGGCTACTGTCAACTGTCTGGTTACCAACATTTTAAAATATCTTAAAAAAAGAAAGAAACTCAGAATTTTGGAACAACTGAAGGTGAGTAAATGATGGTAATTCCTTTAAGCTCAAACAACAAAATGGCATTTTGGTACCAAAACGAATCTCACTTAAGCAATGAATCCGTCGAAATGACAAGCAAAAAAAGTTCTCATATGACCTACTTATTGATGTCTATATGGAAGGGGAAAATCATCTTGGACTTCTTTTAAAAATATTTATTTGTGTTCCAAAGATGAACAAAGGTCTTATGGCTTTTGAATGACACGAAGGAGAGCGATTAATGACTGAAATTTCATTTTTGGGTGAACGAAACCTCTAACTTTTATATTTAACATAAAAATATTATATTTAATAATATAAATACGCACATGCATAGTAAAGTATTTTTTTTTTTTACCTCTGGATAAACTCAAGTGTGCAGGATGCCTCATGCTGGTACACCAGATATGATGCAAACTAGGGCTGCAACAATTAATCGATTGAATCGATAAAAATCGTTTACTAAGAGTTGGCAAAGAATTTCCTAATCGCTTCGTTATGTCGCGACGCGGAGACGTTTGATTATTAAAAAAAAAACTTTATTTGAGCGTGGAGCGGAATGAACACGCGCACAGATGCTAGCAGAGTTTAGCGCCTTATCGACAGCGCAGAGCAAAAAAAAACGAGCGGAGGTAGAGGACAGATATTTGGCGGAGGCAGAGAAATCTGTGCGAAAATATGCAAAAGCGTCATGGCACGGCACGGGAGCACCACGGCAATGATCCAGCACCTGAAACGCAAACATGTTAAGAGTGTTTGATGAGGAGGAAGGGAGTTCAGCAGCAGGGTACGTCGCTACAGAATCCTACTTTAGTTCCATTTTGAAGTGAGGAACGTAATGTCCCTGGTGCTGGTGTTTAACTCGCCGCGGAGGAGAACTAGACGGGGACTTACAGCGCCACCTACAGGTGTGGAGGGGGGATGAAACAGCGTTCGGACTGTTCTCTGCGTCTCCGCGTGGACAACTCGCCTATTGTGTCCCTGAGCAAGACACTCTACCCTAAGTTGCTCCAGGGGGACTGTCCCTGTAACTACTGATTGTCGCTCTGGATAAGGGCGTCTGATAAATGCAGTAAATGTAAATGTTTACCCGTCATCCAGCTTGACAGGCATGACAAGTTAGCGTTAGCTCGTTAATAACAGTAGTAAAGCAGGGGTGCTGTAGTTACTTTGCATTAAAAGACTAAAGACATGTTTTTATTCACTAGCCTTTTTGGACCATTCATTTTTCAATCTGTTGTCAAAAAAGCTTTTCTTACCTAGTAATTTTGTCTCGTTTCCAGTCCAAATATCTAAAAAATGTTAAATCAAGATTACTAGACAAGAAAAATTAAGTGATGCTTAAAACTTCTGTTTGAGATTATATCTCATCAAGATTAGTTTTCTTACCCCATTGGCAGATAATTTTGCTTGTTTTAAACAAACAATCACTTAATTTTGAGATGTTTGATCAGAAATTTCTTATTATATCTTATATCATTTCTTATGCTATTTCATGTGTCTAGTAAATGTATCTTGATTTAAGATTTTTTAGAGATTTGGACTGAAATCAGGACAAAACTACTAAGTTAGAAAAGCATTTTTTGCAGTGTGTGTGTGTCAGTGTGAGAGTTTGTGAGTGTGTGCGTCTGCGAGTGTGTGCATCTGCAGTGTAGTGTAGAGAACAAGTTCTGACATTCAAACAAATCCTGTTAAATTTTCTGATTTGTATTGTTCTTTATTTTTTATAAATTATTTATCGCTCTGGCAGCTCAGGTGGCACTTTATTAAAAAAAAAAAGTCTATATTTGGCTGATGTAAAGCATACATGTGTATGTTTTTTGTGTTAGTCAATTTTTATTTTATTTTATTATTATTATAACAGCTCAAGGAGCAACATGTTTGTGCACTTTCTAAAGATTTTGGTTCTGATTTTGAATAAAGGGTTGGAAATGAATGCTTTTCTTGTATTTACATTTTTTTGTATTCTACGATTAATAAAAAAATAATCGACAGCTTAATTGATTATTAAAATAATCGTTAGTTGCAGCCCTAATGCAAACAAAGCAGCAAATCCTGCCACAAAGTTGGGGTGTGGATTCACGACCACTTGGCCCTCAATACTCAGCATCCACTGAGTTGCAGTGAGAATTTCACCTAAATGAATAAATACAGGCAACATGTTATAGAAAATACAAACTGAAAATACAACAGACCAAGTTCATTAAATAATTTACAGATTTTGGTTCATTGTACATTATCTAAGACAATCAGTCTCGGAGAGTCTGGAACTGTAAAACTCTTTTCCACGTCAGCTACTGTTGCTGACACCTAAGAAACAAAACAAAAAAAAAATTACATACAAACTATAAACCCATAGCAAAATTTTATAATAAAAAAAAAGCACAGAGCATGACTTCGTCTCGTGTAATGTTCACTGATCGTGTTCACCTGGTGTATATTTAAATAATTGTATAAAACTATCCTGTTCGTGTCTGTTTGCTGTCGGGTCATTGTGCGTGTTTATGTTCCCTTGTCGTGTGCAGTTTGTATTAAACTCCTGTCGCGTGAAATTGTGCAAATGCGTCCTCCTTCATCGCCATGTCCAGCCCACCCGTGACAGTAACGTTGGTTTTGTCTCACACGCACTTCCATAGCAATGCTGTGCCTGCCAAACTACAAATACTCTTGAAAGCAAAGGCAAATAAAGCTAACAAACTGCAGCATATATCAACATTAACATGACGATAACGATTTACCTTTTACTTTAGGCTGCTTTCTGAAATGGCGCGCACCGCATTTCTCCTCCTTGCCTGAAGCAACAGATAAATAAAGTTAATACACATCCCTTTTAGAAAATGGTTAAACATTAAAAGACATAATTAATACTTATGGAAGTAGATTTAATTGAACTTACCAAAAAATCGATTGCTGTTTATCTTCAGCTGTTGTCGCTGTGCTTCAGTCCACCAGATTTCAAACCATATCAGCCCGCGCAATCCCATAATGCAACAGAACAGTAAATTCTTGTAAAAATATTTAAAATACAGTGAAAGCACCTCCTACCTGTAAATTAATTACAGCTAACAGTGAAATGTACAGTTAACACTTGTAAAACCCTGTATAACCCATAATGCATTGCAAATTACAGCAATAAATTGTAAAATGGCAAAACAGTAAGTTTCTGTACAATTTTGCTGTAAAAAATACAGCAATTTGTTACAGTGTACTGGAGAGAAGCCCTACCAGTGTGTGGAGTGTGGGAAGAGTTTTACAATTAACTTAAACCTCAAGACGCACCAGACGGGGTGGTAGTAGCCTAGTGGGTAACACACTCGCCTAAGAACCAGAAGACCCAGGTTTAAATCCCACTTACTACCATTGTGTCCCTGAGCAAGACACTTAACCCTAAGTTGCTCCAGGGGGGGACTGTCCCTGTAACTACTGATTGTAAGTCGCTCTGGATAAGGGCGTCTGATAAATGCTGTAAATGTAAATGTAAATGTACGTTACATCTCGAAGAGAAGCAGTGCCAGTGCAGGCTTTAAAAACTGTACAAACTTTACAATTCCTATCCAAAACCACATTTTCCAAAAAGGTTGGCAGCAATAGAACGATGTATAATTTCATATTCCCAAACTGCTACTTAGTTTGTGCTTTTATACTATATGTACTATAATGCAATGTAAAGGTTGGCATTGATGTACATGGCCATTATTAAATGCCATAATATCATGAAAGTAAAGAAAAGGGAAAGTGAAGTGATTTCTCATTGTGAAACACTGCAGCACAACACACAGTGCACACATCAAAATGTGTCTTCTGTATTTAACCCATCACTTGACCGGTGGGCAGCCATGAAAGGAACCTTGCAAACCTGCCGATTACAGGTCCAATTGGCCACCACTGCCCCAATAAAGGTGTACTGTATTGGCCGGGAAGGACCAGGATGATTCTGATATATCTTTCCATTTGCTATTAAATCATTTTCTTCCTTAAATGTAATAGGAAAAGATCTTTGCATTTTTAAATCCTTCTTCACGGGGTCTCCGATTCCAATCATGTCTGTTCTCCGTTGTTGTCCCTGGCTGGTGGAACAACCTGCCCTCCTCCACACGACTAGCCGAGACTATCACCACTTTTAAGAAGAAGGTGAAAACCCTCTTATTCCAAAAATATTACAGACAAATCTAACACTTACACAAGCACATGCGTACACATTGAATAAACAAATGCAAAATGTATAAATACATTATAATTTTTCTTAGTCTAGCACCCAACAATCCCCGAGCATGCTCTTCAATGACAAGTCTAAGCCTTATCAGGGCTCTTAGTTTGTAAACTCGATATTCTATAGAAATCGAACGAGTAAGTCGCTTTGGATAAAAGCGTCTGCTAAATAAAGTAAAGTAAAGTAAAGTAAAGTAAAGTAAATATTATGTTAGCTTCTTTTGGAGGGTTTAGTGATAACACGATGTATTGAACCTACAACCTTGTGGTTGTCTGGTTGAATATTGGAAAATTTTAAGGCTTCAATAAATTCACTCCAAGTGAGTTACAAGAGTTACATTCTTCTTTTTCAGGATCTTGTACAAATGATGCGACAGTCGGAACACTGCACAAATTCTTCTCAGCACATCTCAAAGATTCTCAATGTCGTTAAGGTCTGAAATCTGCGGTGCCCAATGTATGTGTGAAAAGATCACCTAAGATTCGAACCAGCAACCTTCTGATTGCAGGGCCGCTTCCTTGCTGTTTGAAAATACTCAGCGACTGTGATGTTCTAACTTTGAGGAGAAATTCATTCCACCACCGTGGGGCCAGGGCAGAGAAGAGTCTAGATGACTGTCTTCCTTGCACCTTCACAGGTGGAAGGACCAGGCAAGCAGTGCTGGAGGTTCGGAGAATCTAAGTTGCAGTGCAGCGTATAATAAAGAATCTGAGGTAGGATCTTGCTACCCCCACAATAAGAGCCCTGGAGAAATAGTAAAATAGCCAAGCTCCTTGGCTACTCCTGTGCAGCGATAGACAAGCTGGTCCAGCAGTTGTGTGCCATCCCTCTCAGTAAATGGAATGAAATCAAAAACACACTGGGCTTCTGGATTTATAAGTTCACAGATGCAGCTGATGTTAAACTGTTTCATGACCTTGCCATGGCTGCTGAATGCTGAGGTGGAGGGAGGGTTCAGCCAGATATACATTTACAGCATTTATCAGACGCCCTTATCTAGAGCGACTTAGAATCAGTAATTACAGGGACAGTCACCCAGGAGGATTTTCCTCAGGGACACAATGGTTGTAGTGTGGTTTGAACCTGGGTCTTCTGCTTTTTTTCTATTGTTATTTTTTGGTCCATTTAGATTGTTAATCTAGATTTAATATGAAAATAATGTTTTGGTAAAAATATTCTCATTTCACTCGTTTATTGTTACTTTTGTATATTTAAGCAGACTTAAAAAGTCTGCTGGCAACATTAAGCGACTTGCAGGACAGCCAATATCTACAATATCTAGGGCAGTGGTGGCCTAGCGGTTAAGGAAGCGGCCCTGTAATCAGAATGTTGCAGGTTCGATTCCCGATCCGCCAAGGTGCCACTGAGGTGCCACTGAGCAAAGCACCGTCCCCACACACTGCTCCCCGGGCGCCTCTCATGGCTGCCCACTGCTCACTCAGGGTGATGGGTTAAATGAAGAGGACAAATTTCACTGTGTGCATCGTGTGCTGTGCTGCTGTGTATCACATGTGACAATCACTTTAACTTTAAAAAACTTTACTGAGGAGTTGGCAACATTAATGTCACTCCACACCAGTAAGTGGCACCATCGCCTTCCTTGGGGTAAAATATACCCAGATAAGAGAGCAAGTAAGCTCCCAGGCACAGTTGTTCTGAACAAGAAGAAATATTCTTGTGTTTTCTGTGAGTGATTCTCCTTTCTACACATTATCACAGATACAGTTATGCTAAATAGCAGCTAAATGCGCATTCAGACTGATGTCTGGGATCATTCTCACTTTTAATGCCGAAACCTTTTCTTCACTATTCTTTGTCCAGCCCACTTCCCCACATCCTCCAATCAAATTTAAATAAGAAAACACTCTGCTGTGATTGGCTGTAAAAGACTGCAGCAGCTCACGTGTTCTACAAGCCTTTATATGCGAACAGAGAGAAGTTGGAGTTTGTTGTGTTCAGTGTAAAATTAGCTGGAACTGAGGAATCTCCGGGGAAACATTTCTAAAGGTGACTGCGTGTCTTTATGTATTCTTAATAACATAAAATGTATTTATTGTATTTTCCATTTTGTTTTGTAAAAAAATATATTTCTAGAATTATGTTGTTGATGGGAAGATAATTGTAGAACAATTACAACTTTTTCTGCCTCATTTCAAAGTAAATAAACCAGAAATGACATCAGATATCATCACATCTCTGAAGTGTCATGAAACACTGGAACCAACAGGAACTGATGTGAAGGACGAGTTGGACGATGAAGTCTATGCAGGTGAGTGGAGTTAAATAAAGGGTGTTATAGTTATTTGGATTTTAGTAGGAATTCTAGCAGCTTTCTCATTTTGCATTAGAGATGATCTATGCAAAGCATGTGTTTCAGCCTGATTTACAGAAGAATGTAGTTACAATGCTATACAGAAAGTAACTAGTTTTTTTTTTCGAAATATCACTAGATTTGTCTCTTTATTTTTTTAATTAAAAAATCGAGTGTTTTTAAATGAATCTGAAATGTCAGTAGTTATATCTACTAATCGCTAAATTGGCAACAGCAACTCTTTGCTTTTTTAGTGACTGGAGTAACCATATGTCATTTTATTTTTGTTTTTATTGTATGTCATCTTGTAATTGTATTTTCTCATGTTTGTTTCAAACAAGTGTTACATTATAGAAAAAACTACCAATCACAACTACTTACTCATGTTGTAAATAGTATGAATGTCACTTTAAATTTTTCCTATATTTGCAGAAATTGGAAGCAAATTCACGGATCAAACATGTAAAAGGGGAACTGACGAAAAAACGCACCAGTTCAAGACGTGTGTCTACAGTTCAAAACCAGAGAAGAACCTTAAAACACCACAGAGAATTCTTTCAGAAGAGAACACCCACCAGTGTGTGAATTGTGGGAAGAATTTTACACAAGCATCAAGCCTTAAAAGACACCAGAAGGTACATACTGGAGAGAAGCCCTATCGGTGTTTGGAATGTGGGAAGAATTTTACAGAAGCATTTGACCTTAAAATACACCAGAGGACACATACTGGAGAGAAGCCCTACCAGTGTGTGAAGTGTGGGAAGAGTTTTACAGACACATCAAATCTTAAAATGCACCAGAGGATACATAATGGAGAGAAGCCCTACCAGTGTGTGGAGTGTGGGAAGAGTTTTACACAAGCATCACACCTTCAAATGCACCAGAGGATACATAATGGACAGAAGCCCTACCAGTGTGTGGAGTGTGGGAAGAGTTTTACACAAGCATCACACCTTCAAATGCACCAGAGGATACATACTGGAGAGAAGCCCTACCAGTGTGTGGCGTGTGGGAAGAGTTTTACACGAGCATCAAACCTTAAAATACACCAGAGGATACATACTGGAGAGAAGCCCTACCAGTGTGTGGAGTGTGGGAAGAGTTTTACACAAGCATCAAACCTTAAAATGCACCAGAGGATACACACTGGAGAGAAGCCCTACCAGTGTGTGGAGTGTGGGAAGAGTGTTACACAAGCATCAAGCTTTAAAAAACACCAGAGGATACATACTGGAGAGAAGCCCTACCAGTGTGTGGAGTGTGGGAAGAGTTTTACAACTAACTTACAACTAACTTAAAACTCAAAACATCTTGAAGAGAAGTAGTGCCAGTGCAGGCTTTAAAAACTGTACAAACTTTCCAACCCAAAACCACATATCACAGAGGTTGGCAGCAATAGTATGATGTATAATTTCATATTCCCAAACTGCTATTTAGTTTGTGCTTTTGTCATTTTATTGTTGGTATAACAGAGGGTTTAATGACAATATGATGTATCAAACCTGCATCCTTGTGGTTGTCTGGTTGTATATTGGAAAGTTTTAAGGCTTCAATAAATTCACTCCAAGTGAGTAACAAGAGTTACATTCTTTTTTGTCAGGATCTTGTACAAATGATGCGATAGTCAGAATGCTGCACAAATTCTTCTCAGCACATCCCAAACATTCTCAATGGCGTTAAGGTCTGAACTAGGCTTTATAATTTCAAACTCTTTAATGCACCCATCAATTTGGAACAGGGTAAATCTGAATTCATTAGAGCACATAACCTTCTATTGCTCCAATTAATGTAAACAAAAGCAAGGCATGCATGCATGCTAGGATGCTACAGAGTCGACTGAGAAGCCTTTTTGTCTGTCAAGTGGCGGTGGTTTTTGTACCTGCACGAACTTTGCTCAGTGGCACCTTGGCGGATCGGGATTCAAACCGGCAACATTCTGATTATGAGATTTTGACACACCTTCTCATTCAATGAGTTAATTTTCATGACCATTTACATTGGTAGATCAAAACTATGAATGAAGTTATGAATGTGGAGTTATGTACTTAAAAACTTTAAAATGTTGTTAAATGTATCTGAAATGTCAGTAGATCTATATACTAAGTTGCTAAATTGGCAACAGCAGCTCTTTGCTATTTTTTTATGACTGGAATAACCAGATGTGATTTTTATTGTTGCTGGAGTATTTAACCGATTTCATGTCATAGTATAATTGTATTTTGTTTCAAACAAGTGTTATAGAAAAAAAAACTTATTGTAAATAGTATAAATTTCACTTTAAATTGTTCCTATATTTGCAGACATTGGAAACAAACTCATGGATAAAACATGTAAAAAGGGAACTGAGGAAAAAATGCACAAGTTCAAGATGTATGTCTACAGTTTAAAACCAGAGAAGACCCACCAGTGTGTGGAGTGTGGGAAGAGTTTTAAACGAGCATCACACATTCAAATACACCAGAGGATATATACTGGAGAGAAGCCCTACCAGTGTGTGGAGTGTGGGAAGAGTTTTACACATGCATCAAGCTTTAAAAAACACCAGAGGATACATACTGGAGAGAAGCCCTACCAGTGTGGGGAGTGTGGGAAGAGTTTTACACAAGCATCAAACCTTAAAATGCACCAGAGGATACACACTGGAGAGAAGTCCTACCAGTGTGTGGAGTGTGGGAAGAGTTTTACACATGCATCAAGCTTTAAAAAACACCAGAGGATACATACTGGAGAGAAGCCCTACCAGTGTGGGGCGTGTGGGAAGAGTTTTACACGAGCATCAAACCTTAAAATACACCAGAGGATACATACTGGAGAGAAGCCCTACCAGTGTGTGGAGTGTGGGAAGAGTTTTACACAAGCATCAAACCTTAAAATGCACCAGAGGATACACACTGGAGAGAAGCCCTACCAGTGTGTGGAGTGTGGGAAGAGTTTTACACATGCATCAAGCTTTAAAAAACACCAGAGGATACATACTGGAGAGAAGCCCTACCAGTGTGGGGAGTGTGGGAAGAGTTTTACACAAGCATCAAACCTTAAAATGCACCAGAGGATACACACTGGAGAGAAGCCCTACCAGTGTGTGGAGTGTGGGAAGAGTTTTACACAAGCATCACACCTTCAAATACACCAGAGGATACATACTGGAGAGAAGCCCTACCAGTGTGTGGAGTGTGGGATGAGTTTTACACACTCATCAAGCTTTAAAAAACACCAGAGGATACATACACTGTAAAGAACGTACTGTAGAATTCACAATAATTTACTGGCAAAAATGCTGCCAATAAAATCCTATTAAATAGTTGCTAATTGCAGTAAAATGGATTACAGTATAATACTGCTTAGCAATTTACAATAAATGGATGTTTGCAGAATACAGTATTGTATTTGTTTTTTTACAGGATTATAAAATTAAACTTGTAAAAAGGCATTACAGTTTTATTTTATGTTGCCAATAAAATCCTGTGAATTCAACAAAAGCCAAGATGTAGCTGTAACATTTTTACTATGAAATTCCTGTAAATAACAATTTTAACTGTGAACTGTACAGTGCTCTTATTATACTGATATTATTATACCATTATACTGATGTGAATGCATTAAAACAAAGATTTAAAAAAATAATTACTCAAATTCAAAGCTGTTGTAAGAAAACTGTTTATTAAAGCTGACACCTGACAGCACTTCAGCACTGTCACTGGTAACATAACTTTACTTTTTCAACTACAGAAAAAATTCAGCTGTCACAAAACAACTACAAACAACTCAAGATTAAAGCATAAAGCAATAGTTAAAAGAAAAATGGTCATTATTTACTCTTCCTTAAGTTGTTTCTTTCTTGTGTTGAATACAAAAGATTATATTTAATGAAGTTTATAACCAGACAAGTAACGTCGCCATTGACTTCAATAATAGGGCAAAAATATGGAAGTCAATGGCTACTGTCAACTGTCTGGTTACCAACATTTTAAAATATCTTAAAAAAAGAAAGAAACTCAGAATTTTGGAACAACTGAAGGTGAGTAAATGATGGTAATTCCTTTAAGCTCAAACAACAAAATGGCATTTTGGTACCAAAACGAATCTCACTTAAGCAATGAATCCGTCGAAATGACAAGCAAAAAAAGTTCTCATATGACCTACTTATTGATGTCTATATGGAAGGGGAAAATCATCTTGGACTTCTTTTAAAAATATTTATTTGTGTTCCAAAGATGAACAAAGGTCTTATGGCTTTTGAATGACACGAAGGAGAGCGATTAATGACTGAAATTTCATTTTTGGGTGAACGAAACCTCTAACTTTTATATTTAACATAAAAATATTATATTTAATAATATAAATACGCACATGCATAGTAAAGTATTTTTTTTTTTTACCTCTGGATAAACTCAAGTGTGCAGGATGCCTCATGCTGGTACACCAGATATGATGCAAACTAGGGCTGCAACAATTAATCGATTGAATCGATAAAAATCGTTTACTAAGAGTTGGCAAAGAATTTCCTAATCGCTTCGTTATGTCGCGACGCGGAGACGTTTGATTATTAAAAAAAAAACTTTATTTGAGCGTGGAGCGGAATGAACACGCGCACAGATGCTAGCAGAGTTTAGCGCCTTATCGACAGCGCAGAGCAAAAAAAACGAGCGGAGGTAGAGGACAGATATTTGGCGGAGGCAGAGAAATCTGTGCGAAAATATGCAAAAGCGTCATGGCACGGCACGGGAGCACCACGGCAATGATCCAGCACCTGAAACGCAAACATGTTAAGAGTGTTTGATGAGGAGGAAGGGAGTTCAGCAGCAGGGTACGTCGCTACAGAATCCTACTTTAGTTCCATTTTGAAGTGAGGAACGTAATGTCCCTGGTGCTGGTGTTTAACTCGCCGCGGAGGAGAACTAGACGGGGACTTACAGCGCCACCTACAGGTGTGGAGGGGGGATGAAACAGCGTTCGGACTGTTCTCTGCGTCTCCGCGTGGACAACTCGCCTATTGTGTCCCTGAGCAAGACACTCTACCCTAAGTTGCTCCAGGGGGACTGTCCCTGTAACTACTGATTGTCGCTCTGGATAAGGGCGTCTGATAAATGCAGTAAATGTAAATGTTTACCCGTCATCCAGCTTGACAGGCATGACAAGTTAGCGTTAGCTCGTTAATAACAGTAGTAAAGCAGGGGTGCTGTAGTTACTTTGCATTAAAAGACTAAAGACATGTTTTTATTCACTAGCCTTTTTTGGACCATTCATTTTTCAATCTGTTGTCAAAAAAGCTTTTCTTACCTAGTAATTTTGTCTCGTTTCCAGTCCAAATATCTAAAAAATGTTAAATCAAGATTACTAGACAAGAAAAATTAAGTGATGCTTAAAACTTCTGTTTGAGATTATATCTCATCAAGATTAGTTTTCTTACCCCATTGGCAGATAATTTTGCTTGTTTTAAACAAACAATCACTTAATTTTGAGATGTTTGATCAGAAATTTCTTATTATATCTTATATCATTTCTTATGCTATTTCATGTGTCTAGTAAATGTATCTTGATTTAAGATTTTTTAGAGATTTGGACTGAAATCAGGACAAAACTACTAAGTTAGAAAAGCATTTTTTGCAGTGTGTGTGTGTCAGTGTGAGAGTTTGTGAGTGTGTGCGTCTGCGAGTGTGTGCATCTGCAGTGTAGTGTAGAGAACAAGTTCTGACATTCAAACAAATCCTGTTAAATTTTCTGATTTGTATTGTTCTTTATTTTTATAAATTATTTATCGCTCTGGCAGCTCAGGTGGCACTTTATTAAAAAAAAAAAAGTCTATATTTGGCTGATGTAAAGCATACATGTGTATGTTTTTTGTGTTAGTCAATTTTTATTTTATTTTATTATTATTATAACAGCTCAAGGAGCAACATGTTTGTGCACTTTCTAAAGATTTTGGTTCTGATTTTGAATAAAGGGTTGGAAATGAATGCTTTTCTTGTATTTACATTTTTTTGTATTCTACGATTAATAAAAAAATAATCGACAGCTTAATTGATTATTAAAATAATCGTTAGTTGCAGCCCTAATGCAAACAAAGCAGCAAATCCTGCCACAAAGTTGGGGTGTGGATTCACGACCACTTGGCCCTCAATACTCAGCATCCACTGAGTTGCAGTGAGAATTTCACCTAAATGAATAAATACAGGCAACATGTTATAGAAAATACAAACTGAAAATACAACAGACCAAGTTCATTAAATAATTTACAGATTTTGGTTCATTGTACATTATCTAAGACAATCAGTCTCGGAGAGTCTGGAACTGTAAAACTCTTTTCCACGTCAGCTACTGTTGCTGACACCTAAGAAACAAAACAAAAAAAAAATTACATACAAACTATAAACCCATAGCAAAATTTTATAATAAAAAAAAAGCACAGAGCATGACTTCGTCTCGTGTAATGTTCACTGATCGTGTTCACCTGGTGTATATTTAAATAATTGTATAAAACTATCCTGTTCGTGTCTGTTTGCTGTCGGGTCATTGTGCGTGTTTATGTTCCCTTGTCGTGTGCAGTTTGTATTAAACTCCTGTCGCGTGAAATTGTGCAAATGCGTCCTCCTTCATCGCCATGTCCAGCCCACCCGTGACAGTAACGTTGGTTTTGTCTCACACGCACTTCCATAGCAATGCTGTGCCTGCCAAACTACAAATACTCTTGAAAGCAAAGGCAAATAAAGCTAACAAACTGCAGCATATATCAACATTAACATGACGATAACGATTTACCTTTTACTTTAGGCTGCTTTCTGAAATGGCGCGCACCGCATTTCTCCTCCTTGCCTGAAGCAACAGATAAATAAAGTTAATACACATCCCTTTTAGAAAATGGTTAAACATTAAAAGACATAATTAATACTTATGGAAGTAGATTTAATTGAACTTACCAAAAAATCGATTGCTGTTTATCTTCAGCTGTTGTCGCTGTGCTTCAGTCCACCAGATTTCAAACCATATCAGCCCGCGCAATCCCATAATGCAACAGAACAGTAAATTCTTGTAAAAATATTTAAAATACAGTGAAAGCACCTCCTACCTGTAAATTAATTACAGCTAACAGTGAAATGTACAGTTAACACTTGTAAAACCCTGTATAACCCATAATGCATTGCAAATTACAGCAATAAATTGTAAAATGGCAAAACAGTAAGTTTCTGTACAATTTTGCTGTAAAAAATACAGCAATTTGTTACAGTGTACTGGAGAGAAGCCCTACCAGTGTGTGGAGTGTGGGAAGAGTTTTACAATTAACTTAAACCTCAAGACGCACCAGACGGGGTGGTAGTAGCCTAGTGGGTAACACACTCGCCTAAGAACCAGAAGACCCAGGTTTAAATCCCACTTACTACCATTGTGTCCCTGAGCAAGACACTTAACCCTAAGTTGCTCCAGGGGGGGACTGTCCCTGTAACTACTGATTGTAAGTCGCTCTGGATAAGGGCGTCTGATAAATGCTGTAAATGTAAATGTAAATGTACGTTACATCTCGAAGAGAAGCAGTGCCAGTGCAGGCTTTAAAAACTGTACAAACTTTACAATTCCTATCCAAAACCACATTTTCCAAAAAGGTTGGCAGCAATAGAACGATGTATAATTTCATATTCCCAAACTGCTACTTAGTTTGTGCTTTTATACTATATGTACTATAATGCAATGTAAAGGTTGGCATTGATGTACATGGCCATTATTAAATGCCATAATATCATGAAAGTAAAGAAAAGGGAAAGTGAAGTGATTTCTCATTGTGAAACACTGCAGCACAACACACAGTGCACACATCAAAATGTGTCTTCTGTATTTAACCCATCACTTGACCGGTGGGCAGCCATGAAAGGAACCTTGCAAACCTGCCGATTACAGGTCCAATTGGCCACCACTGCCCCAATAAAGGTGTACTGTATTGGCCGGGAAGGACCAGGATGATTCTGATATATCTTTCCATTTGCTATTAAATCATTTTCTTCCTTAAATGTAATAGGAAAAGATCTTTGCATTTTTAAATCCTTCTTCACGGGGTCTCCGATTCCAATCATGTCTGTTCTCCGTTGTTGTCCCTGGCTGGTGGAACAACCTGCCCTCCTCCACACGACTAGCCGAGACTATCACCACTTTTAAGAAGAAGGTGAAAACCCTCTTATTCCAAAAATATTACAGACAAATCTAACACTTACACAAGCACATGCGTACACATTGAATAAACAAATGCAAAATGTATAAATACATTATAATTTTTCTTAGTCTAGCACCCAACAATCCCCGAGCATGCTCTTCAATGACAAGTCTAAGCCTTATCAGGGCTCTTAGTTTGTAAACTCGATATTCTATAGAAATCGAACGAGTAAGTCGCTTTGGATAAAAGCGTCTGCTAAATAAAGTAAAGTAAAGTAAAGTAAAGTAAAGTAAATATTATGTTAGCTTCTTTTGGAGGGTTTAGTGATAACACGATGTATTGAACCTACAACCTTGTGGTTGTCTGGTTGAATATTGGAAAATTTTAAGGCTTCAATAAATTCACTCCAAGTGAGTTACAAGAGTTACATTCTTCTTTTTCAGGATCTTGTACAAATGATGCGACAGTCGGAACACTGCACAAATTCTTCTCAGCACATCTCAAAGATTCTCAATGTCGTTAAGGTCTGAAATCTGCGGTGCCCAATGTATGTGTGAAAAGATCACCTAAGATTCGAACCAGCAACCTTCTGATTGCAGGGCCGCTTCCTTGCTGTTTGAAAATACTCAGCGACTGTGATGTTCTAACTTTGAGGAGAAATTCATTCCACCACCGTGGGGCCAGGGCAGAGAAGAGTCTAGATGACTGTCTTCCTTGCACCTTCACAGGTGGAAGGACCAGGCAAGCAGTGCTGGAGGTTCGGAGAATCTAAGTTGCAGTGCAGCGTATAATAAAGAATCTGAGGTAGGATCTTGCTACCCCCACAATAAGAACCCTGGAGAAATAGTAAAATAGCCAAGCTCCTTGGCTACTCCTGTGCAGCGATAGACAAGCTGGTCCAGCAGTTGTGTGCCATCCCTCTCAGTAAATGGAATGAAATCAAAAACACACTGGGCTTCTGGATTTATAAGTTCACAGATGCAGCTGATGTTAAACTGTTTCATGACCTTGCCATGGCTGCTGAATGCTGAGGTGGAGGGAGGGTTCAGCCAGATATACATTTACAGCATTTAT
This sequence comes from Denticeps clupeoides, assembly GCF_900700375.1. NCBI lineage: Eukaryota > Metazoa > Chordata > Actinopteri > Clupeiformes > Denticipitidae > Denticeps > Denticeps clupeoides. The sequence goes on along the minus strand of NC_041720.1, from coordinate 3,918,398 downwards.
CAGACGCCCTTATCTAGAGCGACTTAGAATCAGTAATTACAGGGACAGTCACCCAGGAGGATTTTCCTCAGGGACACAATGGTTGTAGTGTGGTTTGAACCTGGGTCTTCTGCTTTTTTTCTATTGTTATTTTTTGGTCCATTTAGATTGTTAATCTAGATTTAATATGAAAATAATGTTTTGGTAAAAATATTCTCATTTCACTCGTTTATTGTTACTTTTGTATATTTAAGCAGACTTAAAAAGTCTGCTGGCAACATTAAGCGACTTGCAGGACAGCCAATATCTACAATATCTAGGGCAGTGGTGGCCTAGCGGTTAAGGAAGCGGCCCTGTAATCAGAATGTTGCAGGTTCGATTCCCGATCCGCCAAGGTGCCACTGAGGTGCCACTGAGCAAAGCACCGTCCCCACACACTGCTCCCCGGGCGCCTCTCATGGCTGCCCACTGCTCACTCAGGGTGATGGGTTAAATGAAGAGGACAAATTTCACTGTGTGCATCGTGTGCTGTGCTGCTGTGTATCACATGTGACAATCACTTTAACTTTAAAAAACTTTACTGAGGAGTTGGCAACATTAATGTCACTCCACACCAGTAAGTGGCACCATCGCCTTCCTTGGGGTAAAATATACCCAGATAAGAGAGCAAGTAAGCTCCCAGGCACAGTTGTTCTGAACAAGAAGAAATATTCTTGTGTTTTCTGTGAGTGATTCTCCTTTCTACACATTATCACAGATACAGTTATGCTAAATAGCAGCTAAATGCGCATTCAGACTGATGTCTGGGATCATTCTCACTTTTAATGCCGAAACCTTTTCTTCACTATTCTTTGTCCAGCCCACTTCCCCACATCCTCCAATCAAATTTAAATAAGAAAACACTCTGCTGTGATTGGCTGTAAAAGACTGCAGCAGCTCACGTGTTCTACAAGCCTTTATATGCGAACAGAGAGAAGTTGGAGTTTGTTGTGTTCAGTGTAAAATTAGCTGGAACTGAGGAATCTCCGGGGAAACATTTCTAAAGGTGACTGCGTGTCTTTATGTATTCTTAATAACATAAAATGTATTTATTGTATTTTCCATTTTGTTTTGTAAAAAAATATATTTCTAGAATTATGTTGTTGATGGGAAGATAATTGTAGAACAATTACAACTTTTTCTGCCTCATTTCAAAGTAAATAAACCAGAAATGACATCAGATATCATCACATCTCTGAAGTGTCATGAAACACTGGAACCAACAGGAACTGATGTGAAGGACGAGTTGGACGATGAAGTCTATGCAGGTGAGTGGAGTTAAATAAAGGGTGTTATAGTTATTTGGATTTTAGTAGGAATTCTAGCAGCTTTCTCATTTTGCATTAGAGATGATCTATGCAAAGCATGTGTTTCAGCCTGATTTACAGAAGAATGTAGTTACAATGCTATACAGAAAGTAACTAGTTTTTTTTTTCGAAATATCACTAGATTTGTCTCTTTATTTTTTTAATTAAAAAATCGAGTGTTTTTAAATGAATCTGAAATGTCAGTAGTTATATCTACTAATCGCTAAATTGGCAACAGCAACTCTTTGCTTTTTTAGTGACTGGAGTAACCATATGTCATTTTATTTTTGTTTTTATTGTATGTCATCTTGTAATTGTATTTTCTCATGTTTGTTTCAAACAAGTGTTACATTATAGAAAAAACTACCAATCACAACTACTTACTCATGTTGTAAATAGTATGAATGTCACTTTAAATTTTTCCTATATTTGCAGAAATTGGAAGCAAATTCACGGATCAAACATGTAAAAGGGGAACTGACGAAAAAACGCACCAGTTCAAGACGTGTGTCTACAGTTCAAAACCAGAGAAGAACCTTAAAACACCACAGAGAATTCTTTCAGAAGAGAACACCCACCAGTGTGTGAATTGTGGGAAGAATTTTACACAAGCATCAAGCCTTAAAAGACACCAGAAGGTACATACTGGAGAGAAGCCCTATCGGTGTTTGGAATGTGGGAAGAATTTTACAGAAGCATTTGACCTTAAAATACACCAGAGGACACATACTGGAGAGAAGCCCTACCAGTGTGTGAAGTGTGGGAAGAGTTTTACAGACACATCAAATCTTAAAATGCACCAGAGGATACATAATGGAGAGAAGCCCTACCAGTGTGTGGAGTGTGGGAAGAGTTTTACACAAGCATCACACCTTCAAATGCACCAGAGGATACATAATGGACAGAAGCCCTACCAGTGTGTGGAGTGTGGGAAGAGTTTTACACAAGCATCACACCTTCAAATGCACCAGAGGATACATACTGGAGAGAAGCCCTACCAGTGTGTGGCGTGTGGGAAGAGTTTTACACGAGCATCAAACCTTAAAATACACCAGAGGATACATACTGGAGAGAAGCCCTACCAGTGTGTGGAGTGTGGGAAGAGTTTTACACAAGCATCAAACCTTAAAATGCACCAGAGGATACACACTGGAGAGAAGCCCTACCAGTGTGTGGAGTGTGGGAAGAGTGTTACACAAGCATCAAGCTTTAAAAAACACCAGAGGATACATACTGGAGAGAAGCCCTACCAGTGTGTGGAGTGTGGGAAGAGTTTTACAACTAACTTACAACTAACTTAAAACTCAAAACATCTTGAAGAGAAGTAGTGCCAGTGCAGGCTTTAAAAACTGTACAAACTTTCCAACCCAAAACCACATATCACAGAGGTTGGCAGCAATAGTATGATGTATAATTTCATATTCCCAAACTGCTATTTAGTTTGTGCTTTTGTCATTTTATTGTTGGTATAACAGAGGGTTTAATGACAATATGATGTATCAAACCTGCATCCTTGTGGTTGTCTGGTTGTATATTGGAAAGTTTTAAGGCTTCAATAAATTCACTCCAAGTGAGTAACAAGAGTTACATTCTTTTTTGTCAGGATCTTGTACAAATGATGCGATAGTCAGAATGCTGCACAAATTCTTCTCAGCACATCCCAAACATTCTCAATGGCGTTAAGGTCTGAACTAGGCTTTATAATTTCAAACTCTTTAATGCACCCATCAATTTGGAACAGGGTAAATCTGAATTCATTAGAGCACATAACCTTCTATTGCTCCAATTAATGTAAACAAAAGCAAGGCATGCATGCATGCTAGGATGCTACAGAGTCGACTGAGAAGCCTTTTTGTCTGTCAAGTGGCGGTGGTTTTTGTACCTGCACGAACTTTGCTCAGTGGCACCTTGGCGGATCGGGATTCAAACCGGCAACATTCTGATTATGAGATTTTGACACACCTTCTCATTCAATGAGTTAATTTTCATGACCATTTACATTGGTAGATCAAAACTATGAATGAAGTTATGAATGTGGAGTTATGTACTTAACAAAAAAAAGGTGAAATAACTGAAAACATGTTTTATATTCTAGTTTCTTTGCTCTGATTACTGCTTTGCACACTCTTGGCATTCTCTCGATGAGCTTCAAGAGGTCGTCACCTGAAATGGTTCTCCAACAGTCTTGAAGGAGTTCCCAGAGGGGTTTAGCACTTGTTGGCCCCTTTGTCTTCACTCTGCGGTTCAGCTCACCCCAAACCATCTCGATTGGGTTCATGTCCGGGGACTGTGGAGGCCAGGTCATCGGCCGCAGCACTCCATCACTCTCCTGTGTTCATTCATAGTTTTGATTGAATGAGAAGGTGTGTCCAAACGTTTGGCCTGTACTGTACTTCATATCCACTGGATCGATTCACTTTTGTCAATAATATGGAGTTACCCAAGGATCCATACTAGGATCAGTACTGTTCTCCCTATATTGTCAAATCACAGACACACTTCTCAAGCGGCTGACGGAAACACTTTTATTTGGATTTTTTTTTAACCGTGAACCTTGAAACACACATATTTCAAAAGAAACTGCCAACAAAACAGGTTGCCAGATTTATAGCCAATGTTTTCGATTACATCAGTTTTGATGTTAGACATTCACAGATTTTCTATAACAAAATTTGCTGTATCCACAGAATAAGAACCTGAATTTCCATAAAAGCAAATGGTAACTAACAAACTGTCACCTTTTTTATATTTCTATCCCTCTGATGGATTAAATGAATTATTTAATTAAAGAATTTCAACACTGTGTCATATACTGTGCCTTTTTATTGTAACAAAAGCAAAGATGTAGTCACACAAAAAAAATGGGGCAGTAGTGGCCTAGCAGGCAAGAAAATGGACCCGTAATTCAAAGGTTGTCATCTTGAATCTCGAACCACCAAGGTGCCACTGAGGTGCCTCTGAGCAAAGCACCGTCCCCACACACTGCTCCCCAGGCACCTGTCATGCCTGTCCTCTTTCCTAACTACGGTGATGGGTTACCGTGTGCTGTGCTGCAATGTTCCACAATGACAATCACTTCACTTTCACAAAATAATTCCACCTTAATTTCAACATTAAAATCTCTTAAAATTATTTTCTTATAACGTCATATTTCAAAACTTCATTGCATATCATATGTGCTATTTAAATTTCAGTTTTCAGAATTTTCAATAAGTATTAATTTCACTGTGATCAGCTCTCATCATGTCTTCTAGATGGAGGGAAAGGGTTTAAAAATAAAATGTCACTGATCAGTAGCAAAGTTGGAATTTTTAAATTTCCTCTAACATAAGATTACTGTCCCCCCAGGATACAACACAATCCCAGGATAGAGGGGCTCTAAGAAGGTGTCATAAAACGAATGCAGATGCACAAGTCTGTCAGATTCAGGAAGCACGCTGTAGAAAGAGATGATGCCCGCCGGCCAGTCCACATACACTCCTACCCGTGAGCTGGGTTCCAGGCAATGTATGTAAATATGTTTATTTTCATGGTTAGCAATGTACATTTTTTCAGACCTGTGTAAACTCCAGGATTTGTCATCTTCTCCCAGCTCACAATTCCAAAGCCCCCACTTCCCAATGATTGACCTGTAGGTGACACCTACAGATACACCTGGGGAACACTCAATTTCCCAGTAACAACGCATGTCAAAAGACTCAGAAGACAAAAACTGGCAAATTTGATTGAAGTCTATGTCCGTGTCTTCTTCTTCATTAATCCATGAGGCCTTTCTGCCACCTTCGTCCAGACAGAGTCGAGATCTGCTTGCTGTGCTGGGGTCGGCTGTGAGTTCACAGGCATCTATCCAACAGGAAAAAAACATGTTGCTCGGTCTGCTGTCTCAGCGTAGAAAGCAGTTTTTACATTTACATTTACAGCATTTACCAGACGCCCTTATCCAGAGCGACTTACAATCAGTAGTTACAGGGACGGTCCCCCCCGAGCAATTTAGGGTTAAGTGTCTTGCTCAGGGGCACAATGGTAGTAAGTGATTCCTGAACCACCAAGATGCCACTGAGGTCGTCTTCATCAAGGTAACGTCCCCAACTTTTTTCATGGCTGCCCAGTGCTCACTAAAGGTGATGGGTTAAATGCTATGCTGTGTATCACAGTGACAATAACAATCAATTTCACATGAACAGTACAGGCACATGTGTTCATGCCTTCAGTGAGAATCTACCAATGTAAAAAGTCATGAAAATAAAGAAAACACATTGACTGAGAAGGTGTGTCCAAAATTTTGACCTGTACTGTATATTTTTACAGCCTATCACACACTTTTCATGTGTGACATACAGTGGAGGAAATAATTATTTGACCCCTCGCTGATTTTGTAAGCTTGTCCAATGACGAAGAAATGAACAGTATCATTTTAATGGTAGGTTTATTTTAACAGTGACAGATTGCACATCAAAAGGAAAATTGAAAAAATAACTTTAAATAAAAGATAGAGACTGATTTGCATTTCATTGAGTGAAATAAGTATTTGAACCCCTACCAACCATTAAGAGTTCTGACTCCCACAGTGTGCTTAGACACTCCTACTCAATTAGTCCCCCTCATTAATGACACCTGTCTTAACTAGTCACCTGTATAAAAGACACCTGTCCACAGAATCAATCAATCAGGCAGACTCCAAACTCTCCAACATGGGAAAGACCAAAGAGCTGTCCAAGGATGTCAGAGACAAAATTGTAGACCTGCACAAGGCTGGAATGGGATACAAAACCATTTGCAAGAAGCTGGGAGAGAAGGTGACAACTGTTGTGCAATTGTTCCAAAATGGAAGGAGCACAAAATGACCATCAATCGACCTCGGTCTGGTCAAGATCTCACCTTGTGGGGTCTCAATGATTCTGAGAAAGGTGAGAAATCATCCTAGAACTACAAGGGAGGAGTTAGTTTATGACCTCAATGTAGCTGGGACCACAGTCACCAAGAAAACCATTGGAAAAACATTACACAACAATGGATTAAAATCCTGCAGTGCTCGCAAGGTCCACCTGCTCAAGAAGGCACATGTGCAGGCCCATCTGAAGTTTGCCAATGAACACCTGAATGATTCAGAGAGTGACTGATGTCAGATGAGACCAAAATGGAGCTCTTTGGCATTGACTTAACTCGCCGTGTTTGGAGGAAGAAGAATGCTGCCTATGACCCCCAAAACACCGTCCCCACTGTCAAGCATGGAGGTGGAAACATTTTGCTTTGGGGGTGTTTTTCTGCTAAGGGCACAGGACAACTTCACCGCATCAACCGGAAAAAAGACAGAGCCATGTACCATTGTGTCCCTGAGCAAGACACTTAACCCTAAGTTGCTCCAGGGAAACTGTCCCTGTAACTACTGATTGTAAGTCGCTCTGGATAAGAGCGTCTGATAAATGCCGTAAATGTAAATGTAAATGGCCTAGCCAGTCTCCTGACCTTAATCCAATAGAAAACCTATGGAGGGAGCTGAAGCTCAAAGTTGCACAGAGACAGCCTCGAATCCTTAGTGATTTAGAGATGATCTACAAAAAGGAGTGGACCAAAATTCCTCCTAAAATGTGTGCAAACTTGGTCATCAACTACAAGAAACGTTTGACCTCTGTGCTTGCAAACAAGGGTTTTGCAACTAAGTATTAAGTCTTTTTTTGTTAGAGGGTTTTTGCACTTTTATTTAAAGTTAAAGTTATTTTATTTTTGATGTGCTATCTGTCACTGTTAAAATAAACCTACCATTAAAATGATACTGTTCTGAGACTTTTAATTTCTTTGTCATTGGACAAACTTACAAAATCAGCGAGTGGTCAAATAATTATTTCCTCCATTTTATTTCCTAAATAAATGTAGAAAACTTACATTTCTTCAGTCCTGGTTTTAACCAACGTTCTGAATTATGATCAGCACTGTTAAAAAAGAAAAAAGACAAAAAATTAAACCTACATGCACACAAAAAGTTTCAAATCAGATATCAAACATCTAATTGAATAAGTTTATAAATATCTATTTTTTTCTTTCATTGAAAAATGGCAAAACTACCAAGAATATGGTAGATTCTCCCACTGAATTCCACATACCATAATTTCCAGGATGGAATTGGAGCAGGGAAGAGATTCTTCGCCTCTCTAGTGTGATTGTAACTCAGATCTACCTCTACCAGGTTTGAAGTTGAAGCGAGGAACTGGAACCCTTTCTCTGATATAAGACATCCGGAGAGTCTGAGGTAGAAAAAGAAATATGTTTCTAGAGCTGGTGCAACATATAGACTTTATATGTCTGCATGGGAATTTTTAGTTTAATAAACGCTTTAGTCTTTTAAACACTGCTCTGAAGTTTTGAAGTTTGCTTGGAGTGAGATTGGTGGGGCCGTGGGGGCGCGTGGGATTCAGATTCCCTCTGCTACGCATTCATGGACCACATGCTTGAACCTGAAATCTTTAGATTCATTTGTAAAACACGCTGTAGGAATTTCTGTGTGGTAAAGTTAATAATTCCTAAGTGTGAGAAATGCCATGTGTGGTGCATGAGCATGTGAGCATGTTGAAATGTGACTTGAGAGTCCTGGTCTTAAACAAACCTTAAAATCTTCAGGTTGCATGAAGAACTCAATGCGAAAGCGATGTGCTCCACCCCTGAGTCGTGAAGGTCATTGTTGGACAGGTCCAGCTCTCTCAATGGTGAGTTTGACTGCAGAGCTAAGCCTAAGGACATGCAGCTTTCTTCTGACAGTCCACAGTAAGCGAGTCTGTAGAGAGGAACCATGCAGGGAAAAAGGTTTTTACATTTAAATTGAATAAGAACCCTGGAGAAATAGTAAAATAGCCAAGGTCCTTCCCTACTCCTGTGCAGCGATAGACAAGATGATCTAGCAATTGTGTGCCATCCCTCTCAATAAATGGAATGAAACCTGCACCATACAGGACAGGCGAGCCCTACAGAGGGTGGTTCGATCAGCTGAACGCACCATCTGTACCAAGCTCCCTGACCTTCAATCTATCTACAGCAAACAGTGCTGGACCAGGACCAGGAAGATAGTGAAGGACCTCAGCCACCCCAACAATGGACTGTTCTCTCTACTGCAATCAGGGAAGCACTTCCGCTCCCTGAAGTCCAACACAGAAAGAATGAGGAGGAGCTTCTTCCCGCAGGCTATACAAGCTCTCAACAACAATCCTACATAGAATTCCAATACACTCCAGCACTTTCACTTTCTTTTTTTAGTTAGTTTTTATTTACATTATGTATCAATTGTTACATGTACATCTGTCTTAAGTATTAATCACAAAGTATCGACATGAATGTCTGTTTTCCAGAAATAAAGAACATAAATAGAATTTAAAAAAAGGTAACAAAACAAAAACAAAACACTTGAACAATTAGAGAGTGAAGTATGGTTACTGCTACGTATAAAACATATTATTGTCTCAGGTTAAGCAAATCAAAGTCGAGCCTGTGTGGTGTTATATAGTCTATGCATTTCTTCCAACGTAAGACAGCACTTTCAATTACAATCACTTCTGGACTCAATCCCTCCAGAATCCTTGCACAAACTTTTTTTACTCTTGCACAAATTTTCTACTTTTGACTTTGACGTGACTCATTTGCACACCTTCACCCTACCTGTTACGCATATTTTATGTAAAAAACATAAAAGTGTAATATTTGGTTATGTTTGCAATATTTGCATATTGGTTCATTGCATACTTAAAATATTTGCAAAACTGTGGTCTGTAGCAGTCGCTAAAGCATTTCACTGCATTTCATACTGTGTATGACTGTGTATGTGGCAAATAAAATTTGAATTTGATTTAAACTTGGGTCTTCTGCTTTTTTTCTATTGTTATTTTTGGTCCATTTAGATTGTTAATATAGATTTAATATGAAAGTAATGTTTTGGTGTGACTTAAGCAAACTTAAAAAAAAATCAGCTGGCATCATTAAGCGACTTGCGGGACAGCCAATAACTACTTTCCTTACTGAGGAGTTGGCAACATTAATGTCACTCCCCACCAGTAAGTAGCACCATCGCCTTCCTTGGAAAATAAATTAGAAGATAAGAGAGCAAGCGCCCTGGCACAGTTGTTCTGAACAAGAAGAAATATTCCTGTGTTTTCTGCGAGTGATTCTCCTTTCTATACATTATCATAAATACAGTTACGCTAAATAGCAGCTAAATGCGCATTCAGACTGATGTCTGGGATCATTCTCACTTTTAATGCCGAAACCTTTTCTTCACTATTCTTTGTCCGGCCCACTTCCCCACATCCTCCAATCAAATTTAAATAAGAAAACACTCTGCTGTGATTGGCTGTAAAAGACTGCAGCAGCTCACGTGTTCTACAAGCCTTTATATGCGAACAGAGAGAAGTTGGAGTTTGTTGTGCTCAGTGTAAAATTAGCTGGAACTGAGGAATCTCCGGGGAAACATTTCTAAAGGTGACTGCGTGTCTTTATATATTCTCAGTAACATAACGTTTGTTTTTTGTAAAAAAATATATTTATAGAATTATGTTGTTGACGGGGAGATAATTGTAGAATAATTACAAGTCCTTCTGGCTCATTTCAAGGTAAATAAACCAGAAATTACATCAGATATCATCACATCTCTGAACTGTGGTAAAACACTGGAACCAACAGGAACTGATGTGAAGGACGAGTTGGATGATGAAGTCTATTCAGGTGAGTGGAGTTAAATAAAGGGTGTTATAGTTATTTGGATTTTCGTTAGAGTTCTAGCAGCTTTTTCAATTTGCCAAGCGTCACATGGTTGTGTGAAGATTAAGAAGACCTCTGTCTGTGAGTCTTGTAGAGGAAATATCTGTATTATGTACCTGTTCTACACAAGCATTCTGCTATTTAAAGAGGCCTGATTAATTTAAGCATTAGAGATGATCGATGCAAAGCATTTGTTTCAGCCTGGTTTACAGGAGAATGTAGTTACAATTCTGTACAGAAAGTAACCAATGCTATTTAGAAAGTTATTAAAAACTTTCAAATGTTGTTAAATGTATCTGAAATGTCAGTAGATCTATCTACTAACTTGCTAAATTGGCAACAGCAGCTCTTTGCTATTTTTTTATGACTGGAATAACCAGATGTGATTTTTATTGTTGCTGGAGTATTTAACCGATTTCATGTCATAGTATAATTGTATTTTGTTTCAAACAAGTGTTACATTATAGAAAAAATACTTATTGTAAATAGTATAAATTTCACTTTAAATTGTTCATATATTTGCAGAAATTGGAAACAAATTCACGGATAAAACATGTAAAAAAACGCACAAGTTCAAGACGTGTGTCTATAGTTCAAAACCAAAGAAGACCCACCAGTGTGTGGAGTGTGGGAAGTGTTTTACAGAAGCATCAAACCTTAAAATACACCAGAGAATACATACTGGAGAGAAGCCCTACCAGTGTGTGGAGTGTGGGAAGTGTTTTACACAAGCATCAAACCTTAAAATACACCAGAGAATACATACTGGAGAGAAGCCATACCAGTGTGTGGAGTGTGGAAAGAGTTTTACACGAGCATCACACCTTCTAATGCACCAGAAGATACATACTGGGGAGAAGCCCAACCAGTGTGTGGAGTGTGGAAAGAGTTTTACAGAAGCATCAAACCTTAAAATACACCAGAGGATACATACTGGAGAGAAGCCATACCAGTGTGTGGAGTGTGGAAAGAGTTTTACAACGAACTTAAACCTCAAGAGGCACCAGATGTTACATCTTGAAGAGAAGCAGTGCCAGTGCAGGCTTTAAAAACTGTACAAACTTTACAATTCCTATCCAAAACCACATTTTCCACAAAGGTTGGCAGCAATAGAGCAATGTATAATTTCATATTCCCAAACTGCTATTTAGTTGGCATTATAGTACATATAGTATAAAAGAACAATGTAAAGGTTGCTATTGATGTACATGGCCATTATTAAATGCCATAATATCATGAAAGTTAAGTGATTTGTCATTGTGAAACACTGCAGCACAACGCACAGTGCACACAACAAAATGTGTCCTCTGCATTTAACCCATCACTTGAATAGTGGGCAGCAATAAAAGGAATTTTGAAAACCTGCCGATTTCAGGTCCAATTGGCCGCCACTGCCCCAATAAAGGTGTACTGTATTGGCCGGGAAGGACCAGGATGATTCTGATATATCTTGCCATTTGCTATTAAGTCACTTTTCTTCATTGGAAAATATCTTTGTGTTATTAAATGTTGTGTTAGCTTCTTTTGGGACCAGATGATACATACTGGCGAGAGGATACAGATAACATTACTCAACCAACAGTCATTTACAGGGATAACGGAGGGATTAGTGATAATACGATGTATTGAACCTTCAACCTTGTGGTTGTCTAATTGAATATTGGAAAGTTCAATAAATTCACTCAGATCTTGTACACATGATGCGACAGTTGGAATGCTGCACAAATTCTTCTCAGCACATCTCAAAGATTCTCAATGGCGTTAAGGTCTGAACTCTGCGGTGCCCAATTTATGTGTCAAAATAACCACTTTCACAATTTGAGCAAGACACTTAAGTCTGACGCTTAATATCTGAGTGTGTCCAGGGGGACTGTCCCTGTAACTACTGATTGTAAGTCACTCTGGATTATGGCGTAAACGAACAGAAGCAACTCCAGATCATAGATCTCCATCCACAGGCTTGATTGGTTAAAACTAGGCTTTATAACTTCACACTCTTCTTACACTGATGTACCCATCACTGCAGAAATAGGTAACTCTGGAGTCATCGGAGCACATAACCTTCTTCCATTTCTCCAAATAATGTAATCAAAAGTGAGGTAAGCATGTGGGCATTAGCACTAGGCTAAAGGTTTAGCCGTTCTGACTGGCACTTCCATTAATTTGACTCTCCAACGTTCGCTCTCTGGACAATAAAATGGACTGTCTGTGGCTGCAGAATTCAACCCAGCGTGAAGTATAAAACTCTTTATTTTCACAGAAACATGGCTGAATGCAGACATCACCGACTCTGTTATCCAGCTGATCGGGCTAGGATGCTACAGAGTCGACAGAGAAGCCTTTTTGTCTGTCAAGTGGCGGCGGTTTTTTGTATCTGCACGAACTCTGTTGTGGACTTCAGAAAATCACATCCTGCTTACAGCCCACTCATCATAAACGGTTCGGTGTTGGAGAATATAAAGGGCACTAAGTTCCTGGGTGTGCACTAAAGTGACATAAGTGATTTTGAAAGTGACATATTTTAAGTGATTTTGTTGTGCCATAAATAGAGAGAGAGAGAGAGCAGCATGTCATGAGGGCTGAACAACATTCAATAGCATGCAGTCTAATGAGAAAGTGGACATTAATACTGATCCTGAAAGATCACCTACAGAATGGGGAAGAGTTGTATAGTCTTATTGCAAGTAAGAAAGACATTTGGTGGCATTCAGTTCTTCTTATTTATTTTTTTATATATGCCAACTAAAAAAACTTCACAACTTAAATGCTGTATATAGAGTGGTTGTCGTAGATTAGATGATAGTTGTTTGAGAATTTTAATGAAAAACATAAATGTAATACACAAACCCGTGCTAATGGTTCTCAATCGTTTGACATAGAGTCTACCCAGGGGCTGATTACAGAAGCAACAACTCAGTAGCAGAATCTGGAACCACAAGTTCGTAATGAGACAGATGAAGATGAGTCTGTTGAAAGTTTTGATTCCTTTCCCCTCAAACACAGGATATACAGGATCATTTGTGAAAGTAAAGTGATTGTCATTGTGAAACACTACAGCGCAGCACACGGTGACACAACAAAAAGTGTCCTCTGCTTTTAAACATTACCCTTGCAGCCATGACAGGTGTCCGGGGAGCAGTGTGTGGGGACGGGGCAGTGTGTGGGGACTGTGCTCACTGCTCAAATTTTGCATTTCGCCATAATCAAAAGGTTGGCACTTCAAGACCTGAACCACCAAGGTGCCACTGAGCAAAGTACCGTCCCCACACACTGGTCCCCGGGTGCCTGTCGGGTGCCCACTGCTCACTCAGGGTGATGATTAAATACAGAGGACACATTTCGTTGTGTCACCGTGTGCTGTGCTAGTGTATCACAATGACAATCACTTCACTTTTCACTTTCAACTACCCAGAGCAGTAAGTGCTGTTAGAACATGTGACTTTGTGTTCTTCTGTTGTCTGCCACTAGACTGCTGCCACCTTACTGGTGTTAAATGTGCAAAACGACTTGCGTTTGGTTGATCAAATTGTTTCTGATGTGAGAAATCTCAGACACTGACCTTAAAGTCTCTAATCTGCTGTTTGACTCTTTCAGAGCCGAGAAGATCTGGAGAGCCCCAGAATCCTGCAGGTGATTGTAGCTGAGGTCCAGCTCCGTCAGATGTGGGGACAGAAATAAGGGTGCACTGCTACAGCACGCCACCGTCAGTTTACAGGCTGCCAGTCTGCACCAGAGAATGACATTAAGTTTGCTAACAATGTATTCTAGTTGATCCAATTTATTCATTACAGGGTATCCAGTTGTACAATAAAATATCAAATGAATGTGAAAGTGAATGTTTTTGTCACAGCAAGCACATAACAAAATGTGTCCTCGGCATGTAAATGTGGTGTACGGCCCTTTATGGCTCTGACCTCAGTTTCTCCAGTTTACACTGAGGGTGAGAGAAGATCTGAGCAAACATGTGAGCCCCGGAGTCCTTCAGCTGGTTGTAACTCAGGTCCAGCTCTCTCAGGCATGAGTTTGAGGACTGAAGAGCCATGGATACAGACTCACTCATCTCAGAGAGTCCACAGCAGGCCAGTCTGTACAGTGATGGATGAGGAACTGCATTCAGTCATAATCCAGAAGCGGACAGGTTATGGGAATAATAAAGTGGATTGAATAGCGTTGATTGTCTCGGATAGATCAATAAATGCTGCTGCATTGTATCTAAACACATCTAAATGAAGTGTGGTGGTACTCACTGACCTCAGAGTCTCCAGTTTGCAGTGCGGATTGGTCAGTGCAGAGAAGAGCACCTCAACTCCCCTGTCTCCCAGATGGTTGGAGCTCATGTCCAGCTCTCGCAGGGGTGAGTTAGCTGACTTGAGAGCCGACGCTACAGTCTCACAGCTTTTCTCGGCGAGGCTGCAGCCGGCCAGTCTGCAAGGACAATGGAGTGACCATGCATGATTATGACTGACCCACCAGCATATGGCAAAACACACGACTCAGCAGCACGATCTGCAGAAAACATTCCAATAATGTCAGAAACTCACCGAGCCGCTGTGCAGTTCCTCAGAGCTATCAGCATTTTTTCCCGACCCACTCGCGTTGTGTTGTACCTCCTCAGGACAAACTCGTCATGCACCTTGTCCGACACCAGAATCATGTAGGCCAGCACTAAACAACGCGCTGGGGAGAGGTTGGTTCCTGCCTGCACATAGCCCTCAATCTCCTCATGAAGTGAACTGTCCTTCATCTCTAGTAAACAAAGCAGAAGATTCATGCACCTCTCAGAGGAAATGCTGCGGCTTTTGGCTTTCTTGCTGGGGCGTATCTCCCGCACATTATTATTAAGGATCTTTCTAATGTACAAGCTGGTTTTCTGGAGATTATCTGAGCTGCTTTCTGTGTGGGGCAGGAGGCCTTTGAGAAGTTTCTGGTTGGACTCCAGTGACAGTCCCAGCAGAAAGCGGATGAAAAGATCCAGATGTCCGTTGTCACTCTGTACAGATTCGTCCAAGGCCACCTTCAGCAAGTCGGTCAGGGAGTCGTTTTTCTGTCCCTGGAGGAAGGTCTTAAGTGCCTTGGTGCTCTTCTGCTTAGTTACGTGTGAGAAGAACATGTAGAAGGCAGCAAGAAATTCTTGAATGCTCAGGTGCACAAAGCTGTAAACTTTATCGTCAAAGAACATATCTTCTTCTACTAGGATCTCAGTGCAAAGTCCAGAGCGTGTGGAGGCATCGGTGACGTCTAAGCCGCATTCTTTCAGGTCCTTTTCATAGAACAAGATGTGGTCTTTCTGAAGCTGCTCAAATGCCAGCCTTGCCAGTTTCACAATCATTTCCCTGTGCGATTCCAGAAGCTCCCATTTCTTTGTTTCCTGCTCCTCGTCGTATTTTTGTTGTTTGGTGATGATCTGGATGATCAGGAAGTTGGTATACATTTCACTCAGGGTTCTGGGGATCTCTGCAGGGGTGTCCTTGGCCAGCAGACGCTGGAGCACGGTGGCTGAGATCCAGCAGAAGATGGGTATGTGGCACATGATGTACACGCTCTTTGAAGATTTAATGTGTGAGATGATCTGCTTGGCTTTGGTCTCATCACTGATTCTTTGCATGAAGTAAAGATCCTTCTGTTTGTCATTGAAGCCTCTTACTTCTGTTAGACGATGGATGTTTTTTGTTGGAATCTTACTGGCCGCTGCTGGCCGGGAGGTGATCCACACCAAAGCTGACTCTAGCAATTTACCAGAAATGAGGTTCACGATCACCACATCAATGGATGTGGGCTTGTTGACATCAGATAGCAACTCCTTGCTATTCAGTTTCATTGCGCTTTCATCCAGGCCATCTAATATAAAGATAATTTTGCACTCCCAGAACTTCTGCACGTCCTTCAGTTGCTTCAGTTCTTGGTTGAAATCAAACAAAAGATCACACAGGCTCTTCTGGACCTTCTTGTCATTTTTTGACTGGTCTACCAAATTTAGTTCTCGAAAAGGAAATAAAAACACAAAGTCTACATCTTCATTTGCTTGACCTTCTGCCCAGTCTAGGATGAATTTTTGCACCGATACGGTTTTCCCAATTCCAGCTATGCCCTTGGTCATCACTGTTCTGATGCTTCCCTGTCCAGGCAAGGGTCTGAAGATGTCATTGCAGTGGATTTGAGGGTCTTGTCTGGTTTTTGTCCTGTGTGCAGTTTCCACCTGTGAAATCTCATGTTCATCATTCACCCCGTCACTCTCGCCCTCTGTGAGGTATAGCTCTGTGTAGATCTTGTTCAGGAATGTTCTGTTCTTTCGCTGCTCTGTGCCTTCAAACACACACTCATGCCTTTTTTTCATCCGATCTTTATGAGTCTTTTTGACCTCCAGAAGGATATCCTCTGTAATTGAAATGATACGGTTCACATAAAAAAAAGGACTTATAATGCAAATTTTACAATATGCACAATATATAACAGAGTTGCTGTAGTTTTGTGAAAGACTCCCATATTACTGGTAATAAAGGGGGGCGAATAATGTTGGAATAAAAATGTAGTGCTCAAGACTTTTCAGAAGCAGGCCTATACTTATACCCTGTCCTCATGCGAAAAATTAACTGGGTTGATGTATTAACGTAATGCAGAGAATTAATAAGTAGGATGAGTGACAGAAACTTTAAACTGTACAGAAGCTCTGGTGTTAAACGCTGGTGTGTTCTTTTGGATGAAAATGAATGACCATACCAGAAGAAGGTTGAGGTTGCTGGCTCTTGTCATGTACTTCACCAGGATGAATACGGTCCACATGAAGAGGAAAATAGAAGAATTCTTCAGATTATTGCAAGTCCTCTTATAATATTTTTCTGAACATGAAACCAAAATAACCAGTGAGCAAAAATTACCTGTTGTTTTAATGATAAGATCCCCTGTAATGTTACAGGAAGTGATTAGAGGGACTACAGCACAGGCTCCACTCTGTGCATGAACCGATGCGTATGGGCCGATGGGGGGTTCTTCTTGATGAGGGGGGCCGGACTCCATGTCCTCTCAGAAATCTGAAATTTAATATAGCAGTACACTACACTACAACACTGACATGACGTGACCAAAAGTTTGAATCACAATCCACTTCAAAAACTCTTGTCAGTGATTACTGAAGTCGAGTTTGCTTTCTCTTTTGCACTTTTTGCAACACACTTTGCACCAGACCATGATACTCAGGATGAAAGGTCACACGCCTGAAACACAACGACAGGCACCTAGAAGACTGAAAGAATAATATCACTTCCTGGTGTATTTCTTTAGGTCTTTATTTGCCCAAGGGTGCAACATTAACATACAACTCATATAATGTAAATAAATTATAGATATAATGTTTTAATACATATATTAAAAACATGAATTGACTGCATGGCACTGATTAATTATTAGAAATAAATATAACATCCTCTATTTTCAAAAAGCACCGGGATTTACTACAGCGGCTGTGGAGTAAAGTGCTCGGTCCTCCGTATTGTTACTGTACTGTTACTCACCCCTCCACCCTCAGCAGATGCAACTTCCCGTCACCTCCCGTCTTGCACAAGGTCTTTTTCTTCTGAACGTTGTGGCTTTTGTTGTCACCGATGTTCTTTTTTAATGTGGCGTTACTCTTGAGAAGAAGAAAAAAAACAACTACCAACAACGTAAAACTTTGCCTCCGCGAACAAGCCCGGACGAAGGGGATGAAGTCACTTTCGCTTTTGTTGCAGCCCCCCAAAGTCCGATAAGGGGCATGGCGCTCCACGTCCGGTCCACTGGGTTCCACATCCCCTTGTTCGGAAAGAACAGGAAAGTGGAAGAGTGCAGAAATGCATCATTGCCGACTCTGAACACAATTAGCTTTTTGTCGTTTTTGTGGTAAATTAAACGTTATGAGGACGTATTGTGGTCACTTTCGAGGACAGCGCGACGTAAGGAACCGTCTACAAATTCCCGGAGGAGACGCCACGCTGA
This sequence comes from Denticeps clupeoides, assembly GCF_900700375.1. Lineage (NCBI taxonomy): Eukaryota > Metazoa > Chordata > Actinopteri > Clupeiformes > Denticipitidae > Denticeps > Denticeps clupeoides. The sequence goes on along the minus strand of NC_041720.1, from coordinate 3,900,366 downwards.
ACTTGAATTTGACTCGTTGTGTTTGAGGCGTCACAAGCTGAGTAAGAAAAAATGAATGTGTTTTTAATATGAAAAGAACAAGGCCACGTGAGTTTGCCGGCTTAGTAAAGCCTATTAATTAGACCAAGTCTAAACTGGGAGCAAAATGTGGTTTGGAAATACTGTCACGGCTGAATTACAATCAAGGGACTTTCCATTCTGGACTGACACCCTGACACAGTCAGTGGTGGCCTAGCAGTTAAGGAAGTGGCCCCATAATCAGAAGTTCGAAACCCGATCCGCCAAGGTGCCACTGAGCAAAGCACCGTCCCCACACACTGCTCCCCGGGTGCCTGTCATGGCTGCCCACTGCTCACGAAGGCTTATATTGTTTAATTATCTATCTGTAATATCATCTATTCATGCATTCTTCCATTTTTGATTATATATCTGTAATGCACTGATCCATTTTGCACAGCAATATTTGCATTATTTTACTTTGCACATTTATTTAATCATTCATTTCACCTGTTTAGCGCTTGTCTGTCTCATTGTTGTCTAGATGTTTTTATGTTAAATGTTATTCTTGCACTACCTGTGTCCCATGTTTGCACCTTATTTTGCCCAGTTTGTCTGTGTTGCACACGGTCACCAACTTTGTTTAATCGTTCAAATGTTACACGGAGCACCAGGTTCCGGAGAAACATTCTTTCGTTTCAGAATGTACTGTCTAACACATATATAGCTGAAATGACAATAAAGCTCAACTTCAACTTCAAACTCAGTTAAGGCCTTCAGACAGATTCCATATTGGGAACACCTTCCTAAAGCTCATTAGGCATGCCAGTAAACATGATCATTTAATTCTAAATATCACCCATTGCACCTTTGAGGTAAAGGTTAAAAAAGGCCTTGCGCTGGTAAATGTAGAGTTTCTTCACAATAACGTGCAGCGAATTGATGGCACCTGGATGAATGTGCAACATGTTGATGTGACACGGTTTAACTTAAATAGAGAGAGAAGAACATTTATGGACTTGAAGTTCCATGGCACAGTAGAGGCGGTTCTTTGGTTTTTAAATGGCTTTAAATGAGTGATTGGATGGAAAGCAGGTACTCAGGCAGTATGCATTGACAGTCTGCAGTTTTACTGCGGAGCAATTGTGGGAAAACTATAAAAGATTATATAGAAAGGTATGTTGGGAGGACTACATTCAGATATATATAGTAAAGACCGGCATGTGAAACATTAGGTAAAGGATTATCTTATCACATATGGTAATGTGCGGAACAGAGGGTGAAACTGCCTGTTAAATGCATGCCCTGAATAATGGGATTATGTAATTGTTCCTTGGCTAATGAATGTGTTGGTCAAATAAAAGATAGAAACTTAGATAAACAAAATGATTACAAAACTCTATCAACTTTAAAAAGGCAAAAGCTATTCATTAATTTATTAATTTCAGTTCCTTTAAATAAAACATGTATCACTGTCACAGGCTGTCATGGCAGATGACAGACTATAATAGTGACAAAGCGATGTGTCTTCTCATTCTGTTGTCAAAAAGCAGAATGCTGAAATGTGGGAGAAGCATTCCACGAGGTTCAGTCATTTCAGTCACATTCAGCCACAGGGGGAAACTATGCCTGAAAGAAATTGTCATGCCGGACTTCTGAAGTTCTTTTCACTGGCACCTGAACAAACCCGTTTACGTGGGTCGCTGCCATTCAAGCCGCGGTTGCGTGAAATGGTAGCAGGAAGTGGGAAGCACCTGAGAGAGTCGTAATTTTACTTCATGTCACTTCGTAAAGACGTTCCAAGGCCTGACTCCGCCGCATCATAGCCCTGTCGTTACAACCAGACATTTCTGCCCAGTCACGTGACCTGATGAATGTGAGTTGATGTGAATGGGACTGTCCCATATTATTTAAATGACTGAGTTCGTAGACTGAAATGAAGGCAAATCACGACACACCATCAATAAAACAAATTTTACAAAACCGTATATAGAAACAATAGGTCTGTTTGATGAGGAAAGTAACCTGCTGTGTCTTTTTAATTTGATGGCACGGTGCCAAAAAATCAGTTTTTAACTTTAGAGGTGAAGCCTGCAGCATCATATAAAGAACAGCAGAGCAGAATGCAAAAGATTAGAGATAACATAAAAAAAAAAAAACAACACAACACCAGAAAGTGCAATTAAACTGGATTGTTCCTTCCGCATTGCTTCCTGCCCATAAATCCAGAAGTTTCTGCTTTAATTGTGCAACTCACTGAGAAAATGCCTCACCTTTAATAAAGTTTGCAAGTGTCCCACAAATCCCCCAGCTCTATTTTTTATTCCAGAAAGCGTTATTCAGATCGAGCAATTTATAACCGATAACGGCATAAGTTCATTGCGCATGGCTCCGGAATGTAGACTTTGACACTTTAACTGCAGAACAGCTCATCGCCTCCCACTCAGAGGCGCCGCCCCCCCTTGCTCGGCTACCTGAGTCGTTGCCTCTTTCCCACTTTTCAGTTTCACCTTCGCCATCCTGCTGGAGCCTCCGATCAGATAAAGGACCTTTTTTTTTTTTCCAGCGGAACAAGCGTGGCAATTCACCGGGTGGGAAACTGGGGAGGACCCATCACACGACAGGTTAAGGAACTGGAGCACAATTTGACTTGCCGAGAAGATTTTGACATCACACTGTCCCGAGCAGTCGCAGGTGCCGAGGTTTGTGCTGAGAACAGGTAAGTTCTGGTCATTTAAAGCTCAGGTAAAATGAGCAAGGTTTCCTACATGAGACATCTATAAAACTGTGTGAGGGCTGGAAAATGAGCAATGAAGGAGGACAATGAAGGTAATTTTTTTGTACTTTATGTATGTATGTTCATTGCACATCCTGCTTCTAAAAAGTAGCTTCACTAATACAGTACATTTACAGCATTTACCAGACGCCCTTATCCAGAGCGACTTACAGTCAGTAGTTACAGGGACAGTCGCCCTGGATCAACTTAGGGTTAAGCGTCTTGCTCAGGGACACCTGGGTTCATAGTGTTACCCACTAGGCTACTACCACCCACAGTAAATACTTGGTTGAAAATTTTATTTAAATAGTTAAATTAAACATGTTCTCAAAATGCACTAGCCTGTATTTACATCTTGGTGGTTTCTTGGCGTCCTCTACTGAGAAATTTCCTTGCACCCCTTGCTCAACGTGCCGCCAGGACACGGGACATTCTTGTCATGGCAGCCGTCCGTCATCTTGCACCCATGCGGTTGGACAGGAATGCCGCTTCTTCAACTTAACGCGTTCCCAGAAGGTGCTGGAACGAGCGCCCATATATGGTGTGATTTGAATTGAGCCAGTAATTTGTGTATTGAAGCTATAGGTGTCATTGCTGCATCGTGTGAAGCTCAGACCGCAGAATTTGAAAGGCTTCTCTTCCCCCGGGTGCATGTAAAGCAACGCGGCGATGAAACCCAGCGTCTCACCACGCTTTTGCGAGAATAGGAACCGTAAACTCGAGGATGAATAGAGCTTTTCATCTTCAGAGACTTTTCCAGCAGCCTGTGCTGTCTTGACTATCAGGAAATCTAAAGAATTTCTGACCTTTCGTCTTTGTGATAAGGCAGCATGGTAGACCTGGTGCCAGTCAGAACAGGCTTCGGTTGCGACATAATCTTTGATTTCTGCGCCTTCCTTTTTCCCCTGCAGGCCACATGCCGCTCAAGTCCTCGCTGCACTTCAAGTCAGCCACGCTGCGCAGCTCGCGGAAGCCCAGGCCCGGCACCGGCCTCTCCGTCGGCATGATCAGCCAGCCGCTGGGCGACTTCCGCCACCTGTCCCACATCGGCCTGGACAGCCACGGAGATGCCTTCGGCGACCTTTCCCTTTTCCAAAAAGGCGGGAGTGCAGTCCTCCACGGGTCCTGCAGCGATCAGAACCTTTACCTGATGGCTTCTCCACCACCCAAGCCCCCACGCCTCCTCAGCCCAGAAGAGATCACGCCCGGGACACAAGCATCCGCCAACTCCAGGCCGAAAAAGTCCCACTCCCTGCCCATGCTGGACGATGTAGAGATGGAGGAGGGGGCGTGTCCTGCTGCCCGCAGCCAGCTCCCCAAACACCAATATTCAGACTATGCTGTGGATGAACTGCCTCTCGTTCTGAATCTGGACCTAGGACCTTCAATACTGGAAGAGGTTCTCAAGGTGATGGAGAACAAGTGAGACTGTCCAGACTGTCTACACTTCTCTGATGGACAGACTTTTGCACACCAAGCTCTCGTTGAAGCTGTGATGCACTTCATCCTGTGAGCCCAAACACACTGGTAACCAGTAACCAGTGACTGGAAAACTGCAATGATTATCGAGTAAAAAGCCGCATGATGTGGTCTTGAATGGGTGCATCAGCTCCACAATGATGTACTGAAATGAACAAGAACAATGCATGAACAACGTTTCCAACCTGCCTGCTGTAGTACTGCAAGATAATAAAACTTTTTTTTTTTTGGTGAGGGCTCGCCAATCACAGACATATGGTTAGGTTTCTTGCGTAGAAGGGCAGCCATTGCGCATCATTCCATAGATGACTTTATAGAGACGCTCCCTTAAGAGATTAAACACACATTACTTTTTATTATGAAATTCCAACATAGTCCTATATATATATATATATATATATATATATATATATATATATAGAGAGAGAGAGAGAGAGAGAGAGAGAGAGAGAGGACTATCACAGCTCCATCAGGAACACCACTGAGAACATGGGAAACTGCTTCTTTTTTATTTTAAGGGAGCCGGCTGAGCATAACTGTGCCATTGTGTTCTGTTATCTGATCTGGTATCTCGACTGTTTACCATGAGTACACTTCTTCCTCTTCCCCAAATTCTTCTGTTATCACTTTCTATCTCTCTTAAAAGGCAGGTTTTACCCACCCACCAAACACAAAACAGACTGCAGACAAAACACAACGTAGAGACAAATAACCCACACAGCCACCAGGAAAGACAGATATAAAAAAAAAAAAAAACACTTCCTGTACTTCTCTGTATAATTTAGACCTATAGAGCCCGGGTGTTGAATCCGACCAGGGTACAGCCCACGTTCAAGAGGGTTAAAGCAACAATGCTGACCTCTGCTGGCGCACTGCGAGTACTACAAGTCTGCGCACGGGCAAAAGGGTGAATCTTTTTTTTTTTTTTTTTTTTTTAAATAGTCAGAAGGGTATATCTGTGAACGGTTAACTTCGGCGTCCTCGAATTATTCTATTACTTAAAAAAAGAAATGATTGTAAGAAAATACCGTGTTTTACATAAAGTAATATTGCACTGGCGGTTTCCACCACACGAGGGCGGTATAGGAGAAGTTTAAAAGCCTCTTCGAATGGCATGTAGCTGAAATACTTAACTTTAAAGCCTCGCTGAGTGAACGCATTCCAGTGCTGGGTCACTAGAACTCAGCCTCGTTACACACACCACCATCAGTCTAAAACGTCAAAAGAAAATCGTATCGTATCTGCGTCTCTGTCATTCCGGACATGGCTTTCCAGAGTTCCAGAGTTTCGGTGGTGCCCAGGACGGGAGCACAAATGGGACATTGTGCATAAAGAATCGCCCTTTGTTGGGACGCCCGTTCCTCCTGACGCAGCCCCCCTCAGGCCGAACCGACGTTTTGTGTGGTAAACGAATCGCTGATGTTCGTGATCAGATCTCAACTTGCTTTCACCGCGACTTGATCGCGTGTCACGACGTTGCTGAACTGCCCGGGAACTACAGATAATAATCATTAAAATCTCATCTCGACACCTGCAGCTGCAAATAAACACACCTTTTTTAGAATAAAAAGAAAAGCTTGGAAAGACGTAAAAACCAATCAGATGCCTTCTGATTGATTGGGGGTAGTGGTGGCCTGGCGTAAGGTTGCCGGTTCGAATCCCGAGCCGCCAAGGGGCCACTGAGGTGCCACTGAGCAAAGCGCCGACCCCACACACTGCTCACCAAGTGGTGATGGGTTAAATGCAGAAGACACATTTCACTGTGTGCACCGTGTGCTGTGTATCTTTTTTTTTCTTCTGAGGGAGGAGCCAGATGTTGCGTAGAGTCAGCGGTATTAGTAGAGGGGTGTGGGTGACAGAGAGAGAGTTAGGCTCATTAAGTGAAACAAAGGCAGGGGAGGAGGGTTGGCGGATGTGACGGCCCCGCCCTGGCAGCTCCTCCTGCCCCCATTAAACGTGGCCAATGTGGTGGACGTGTGAAATTCTGTGAGGTGAAACCAACCTGGAGGATAAATTTGTGGGCACAAGCCAACTTCCCTCAGATTGACAAAGTTCTGTGGGTGCTGAATGAAACGTCTCTGCATTAAAGAGAGAAAGTCCAGTTGCCGCGACTCAACTTTCAGACACAGTGCGTGAATGTCAGTGTATTTTGGGGGGGGACCAGCAGCTGTAAGGTAAGACAGTATCATTTTACCATTACACAATGACGAGTTCATGATAAACGTGACTGAAATGTGTGCTCTTTACGTACAACAGGGCTTCACGCTCTGTTTTCTTTACTTTCCATGAAAAAACTTTCCAACTTTCCCCCTAGTCCGCAGCTGTACGGCTTCAGTGTGATGTGGTGGAATGTGGGAGGGTGTGTGTGAGAGAGAGAGAGAGAGAGAGAGAGTGGGAGGGAGAATTGTGTGTATCAGAGAGAGAGAGAGAGACAAACAGGGAGAATGTGTGTGTGTGAGAGAGAGAGAGAGTTAGATAGTGCGTGAATGTCAGTGTATTTTTTGGGGGGAACCAGCAGCTGTAAGGTAAGACCATTTTACTGTGGTTTTACGGTGACGCAAAGTTCATGATGAACGTGACAAAAGTGACTGAAATGTGTGCTCTTTTTGTACATCGGAGCTTTTGCACTCTTTCTTTACTTTTCTTAAAAAAAAATTTCCCCCTAGACCGCCCAGGAAAAGCAAATGTTTTAAACGGGACATTCAAGTAAAGGTAGAGCGGTGCGATGCATTATGTTTCGTCTTGTACACACCGCAACAGAAAAAGCTGCATTTACATTTTAATGGCCAAGTGACGAGCTGCGTGAAGCGGGAGGTTCTGAAGCTGTACGGTTGAGAGATGTGTGATGTGGTGGAATGTGGAAGGGTGTGTGTGTGCTCCGGATCAGGCTCGTTCATCTGTTTATGGTTAGAATTGGGTTTGGCTGGGGGTCCGGGAAGGTGCTGGGACCCAGTCATCCCCAAAGTCATGGCTTCCAATCCGTCGTGAACCTCTAATTAGTATTCATGCCGAGACCAGATGCCAAAAGTCGGCTTTTGCCCGTCCATTTTCTGACCCACTTTCTGCTTATGTGGGTCAGTTTTGTTTTTATTGTGTCCATGGTCGTAGTCCATAAACACCGGTGCATTCTGGCCGCTATTTATCCATAATAACGGCGCCCGGGGAACCTGCCGTAGTCTCGGGAATGTTCCTGGGGTCAGCTTTTCTTCGTGCCTCGCCCGCATGCTGGTGCAATATGTTATCTCGGCCCTTTTAGCGTGTTACCACATGCAGCCCACTCCCTCCCTGACAAGTGAAACATCAGAAATGTAGATTTTTTTTTTAATACGTATGGCACGCTTTACTTTACTTTACTTTATTTTGCAGACGCTTTTATCCAAAGCGACTTACAAGAGGAAGACACCAGCAATTCTCGTTTGATTTCTATAGAATTTTGAGTTTACAAAACGAAGAGCCCTGATAAGGCCTAACTTGTCAGCAAAGAGCATGCTCGGAAATTATTAAGTGCTAGACGAAGAAAAAATTATAATATATATATATATATATTTTTAATTTATTGTTTTGTGCAATCTGTACGCATGTGCGTGTGTAAGTGTTAGATTTGTCTGTAATATTTTTTGAACAAGAGGGTTTTCACCTGCTTCTTAAAAGTGGTGATAGTCTCGGCTAGTCGTGTGGAGGAGGGCAGGTTGTTCCACCAGCCAGGGACAACAACGGAGAACAGAGTTGATTGGAATCGGAGACCCCGTGAAGAAGGAATTTTCAGTCTCATTTCATTTGCCGATCTGAGAGAGCGTGCAGGAGTGTAGCTAGGTAGTATTGTATTGATGTAGGAGGGTGCCGTTCCATTTACAGCCCTGTAGGCAGCATCAAGGATTTGAACTCACTGCGAGCAGCTACCGGGAGCCAGTGGAGGGAGGTAAAATAAGAGGTGTAACATGGGTGTATTTTGGCTGATTGAAGATGAGATTGCCATATTTAGGATCATCTGGAGTGGTTTTATGGTGACTGCAGAGGCACACCACACCACGCCCCATCCTACTGGTACCTGCTGAGGTCAGGTAGGCACTAATCAGATCTTCGTAATCGCAGCGTGTTGCATTGCGCAGTGGCAGTGGAGCTAGCAATGTCCTGCATGCGCAGCCTTTATCGCGCTGTCACAGGGCGTGCGCTCGCTTACTTGCTCGTGACTCACGCATTTACTCACACGTGGTTTGGGAAAAGGAATCAGTCAGATGAGCGCGTTGAGCAATGAAAGCCGAGAAGCTTCTTCAGCCTGACATCCGGTGTTTTTCCACCGCGCCGCTGCTTTCCCTCATAAAAGGCCTTTGTACGGTCCACCAGGCTCTGTTGTGACGGTATTATCTCCCGGCTAGGGTTTACCACGGCAACGGACATGCATTCCGGGAAAATACGACCTCAAATAAACAGGCCTGCAGGATCTGGTGAACATCCTTATCCTCATCCTGAACATTTTTTATCTACCTTTACCTTACATTTACAGCATTTATCAGACGCCCTTATCCAGAGCAACTTACAATCAGTAGTTACAGGGACAGTCCCCCCATGAGACACTCAGGGTTAAGTGTCTTGCTCTGGGACACAATGGTAGTAAGTGGGATTTGAACCTGGGTCTTCTGGTTCATAGGTGAGTGTGTTACCCACTAGGCTACTACCACCCGTGGTATGGAATGAAATTGCTCTGTATGCAGTACTTTCTTGAAAAAAAAAAAGTACTTTGTCATTGCACACAGCGTGTCCTCTGCATTTTAACCCATCACCCTTGGTGAGCAGTGGGCGGCCATGAGAGGCGTCCGGGGAGCAGTGTGTGGGGACGGTACCTTGATCAAGGGGTCCCCACTGGCAGCTTGGCGGTCGCGATCTGAACCCACAACCCTTTGGTTACTTAAAGTCCACTTCCTTGCCGGCTAGGCCACCACTGCCCCATAAGCCATGGAGCATAAAATCATAGTATTGATCACAGGCTTACAAAAAAGCAGCACCTAGACCAAAACTTTTTGGGCCTAACCTGTCTGATGACTGCTGGCATTCCTTAATGGACCTGGAAATATTTTCTGCTTTTGTAAGATCACTTTTGATAAATAGGTTAGGTTCTGGTTTGGGGCTGAAAGTACAAATCATGTTCCTAGGAACCTCCACCATCATGACCGGCAAAAACAAGTGGGGCGCCTTGAAGGAGAAGGTGACCAGTGGCCCACAGGATGAGACGGACGGCCATTTGGAAGCCAACCTTGAGAACGCGGACCCCGAGCTCTGCATCCGGCTGCTGCAGGTGCCCAGCGTGGTCAACTACTCAGGCCTGCGCCGACGGCTGGAGACCAGTGACCAGGCCTGGATGCTCCAGTTCCTGGAGCTGGGCGGCCTGGATCTTCTCATGGAGGCCCTGCATCGGCTGTCGGGCCGCGGCTGTGCCCGCTTTGCCAACGCGCTGCTGCAACTCACCTGCGTCGGCTGCGTCCGCGCCATCATGAACTCGGCCGTTGGCATCAAGTTTATTGTTGATGCGGAGGGATACGTTCGTACGCTGTCCCAGGGTGAGTGGACGCCATCTTTCCACCATCAGCAATATGCCTTTGTTATAATTAATGAATTACACTATTCACATGAATAAACAAAGGATTTCTCAGTCCAAGAACAGTACATAGAATTGTATGCGAAATTTACATATAGTCAGAATATGTAATGTTTTTTGTGTAAATAGATCTAATTAACTTCACCTAGACCCAATTTTATATACCAGGACTTAAAATACATACTTTTTTACATTATTATTAAAATATAATTTGAAAACTACAATTTAAGGTTGTATCACTCAACTATTGCTAAGCATAAAGGAATAAACAAGCTAACAAATGGAGTTTATCTTTTTGCCTTTTTCTGGACACATCCTGGCTTATAAACAGTTCTGTAACAGTCAGAATGTAAGATTAAAGCTGTGGCTTGTAAATTCCCAGTCATAAAGCCACAACAGATTTATAAAGTCATTCATAAAGTCACGATTTATTTACTCCATACCCTACAATCATAAAGTGTCATGTTGTGGCATTTAAGCTATGTATTGTAGTAAAAAAAATGTCTGTTTAGCCAATATTGGATTATTGGATTATGGTGTTTGTTGGCATCATTGACTCAATTTATCAGACTGGCCACGTTGCTATTTTGGCCAAAGGTTGCTGACCCTGCATGTCTTTTGGCAGCTCTGGACACGTCCAACACCATGGTGAAGATGCAGGTGTTTGATCTCCTGGCCGCTCTGTGCATGTTCTCCCCGAAAGGGCGTCATCTGGCTCTGGACGCGCTGGAATATTACAAGGTACTTCTGAGTTAAAAGGCCCTGATGGTCACCATAGGATCTAAATTGGTAACATTTCTCTTGGACAGTTGGGGGACATCAGTGAAAAATGCTCATTTCAATGGAAGATTGTGTTCCATTTCCATAGAACGTAAAGAGCCAGCTGTACCGTTTCAGCGTGATTATGAATGAAATACACAGAACGGACAACACCCCGTACAGACTGACCCTCCTCAGCGTGGTCAACGCTCTGCTCTACAGCACAGAGGACCTGCGTGGCAGGGACAAGCTGCGCAAAGAGTTCATAGGTGACCATTCGTCTCAACCACAATTCAGAAAAGCATTCATCTGTCTTTTCAAGTCATTTCAACGTTCCTCTCGCGTTGTTGCGTAGGCCTGCACATGTTGGACCTCCTGCCAAGACTCAGGTACGTCCCTCAACTGTCTGCCAGCATTTTTGTTGGAAATGTTGAGTTGTGACGAGGCAGCAGTACTGTAATACACAGGGAACTGGAGGATGACGATCTGCTCATCCAGTGCGATGCCTTTGAGGACACCATGGCTGAGGACGAGGAGGAGCTGCAGAGGGTATTTGGAGGCATCAACATGAGCAACCACCAGGAGGTGTTCAGCTCTCTTTTCACTCAGGTGAGCACCGCTCAGTAGACTTCACCACACCACAAAGTTTCACCACACCACAAAGTTTCTAACCAAGTGCCAAAGACAGCCAACGAGACACCAAGAAGAAGGTGAATTCACCTTCTCCTGCTCAGTAACGTTTAATAATGAAACTGTATATTCTGCACATTATTGTGAAGAATGCATCAGTGGAGACTGGGGGACACTGGAGACAGTTTAGCTGTTTAGAAGATATTTTATTTGGCCTTGTCCAGTTAAACTGTTGAATTGCCTTCGTACTTCAGGTGAGCAGCAGCACATCCTCGGTCCAGCTCCTCAGTATCATGCAGAACCTGCTGCTGATTGGGTCTGAGAGGGGGGACATTTGGCTGGCCCTCGAGGCCCTCACCAACCGAGCAACGCTGCTGGCTCAAGACCGTAAGTGGATTTAAAACCGCGCTTTTACCTAGTGGTCAGTCGTGGTCCTCAACTTTGAGAAACTCTGTTCTGGTTTTTGTTCTGGTTTGTTTTCAGCTCAAACTGACTCAGCTGAGCAGATCATGACCAGGCTTCTGCCCGTCATCAAGCCCAGTCATCAGGATGTAGGAGCTGCCACTAAACCACCCAAAACCAGAGACAAGATGGTGCAGACCGTACCTCTGGAGGATGGGCTGCGTCAGGAGGGGCTGAGCAAGAGCCCGGACGTGGACCATCAAGCACCACCATCAAAGACCCCTACAGCTCCACCACCTCCACCACCACCACCCCCACCTCCTCCTCTTCCTCCTGGTACAGGAAACATGATGCCTCCACCTCCACCCCCTCCACCACCCCCACCTCCTGGCCCAGGAGGCATGGTGCCTCCACCTCCTCCGCCTTTACCTGGCTCAGCTCTGCCCCCACCTCCACCGCCCTTGCCCGGCGCTCCAGGCCTTCCTCCTCCTCCTCCTCCGCCGCCTCCACCCGGAATGTTCGGGGGATTCGGAGGTCCACCGCCCCCTCCGCCTCCTCCTGGCGGCGGGGACGTCATTGTGGCTCAGGGTGTTCAGAGTCTGGGCTGCCGCTTTGCCCCACCTCCCAAGCCAAGCCACTGCCCCACCCTACGTATGAAGAAGCTGAACTGGCAGAAGCTGCCATCCAATGTGGCATCCAGTAAGTGTTCGGCCATTTTCAACATGGACTAGATCACAACAAAGTTCACTAAACATTTTTAAATTTTTAAACTTGCCAGTGAAGATGATGGTTGCATTGAAAATTGCAGCTATCAGCTTCAGTGTTTTACAGACACTTAAAAATGAGTGAAAATAACATTTTTACATCTGCTAAATGTGTGAGCCTACATGCTTATGAATCCTAGTCTTAACAAATGTAGTTTTTAATAAAAAATAAATAAATACCCACCACCCCCGACAGGCAGCCACTGCATGTGGACTTCTGGGGAGTCCAGCCCCTTAAAGCCAAACTACACCTGCATTGAGGAGCTGTTCTCGCTGCCCGTTGCCGAGCCGAAGGCCAAAGGGACGAGTCCCGCCGTTAAAAAGGAGCCCAGAGAGGTGAGACCGAGGACAGTCAACCATTAATAAACCATAATTCAAATGTGAACGGTGTGCAGCCACGAACGGTGCCCAGGGAGCGGTACCTTGATCAAGGGGACCCCAGTGGCACCTTGGCGGTTGGTGGATTTGAACCTGTGACCTTCCGACCACTAGGCCACCACTGGGCTTAATGCGCTATTGTTTGAAAATGACGTAGGATTGTCTGCTGTTTGTGTTGCTGACAGATAACATTTATTGACGCCAAGAAAAATCTCAACTTGAACATATTTCTGAAGCAGTTCAGATGGTGAGTGTTTGTTTGGTCCGCGTGAACGTTGCCTTCCGTGTGAATTGGTGACTGTGCTCAGACCCACTCCTCGTCGTTTAGCTCCAACGAGGAGTTTGTTACCATTCTGCAGAGCGGGGATCAGTCCAAGTTTGACGTGGAGGTGCTGAAACAACTGCAGAAACTTCTGCCGGAGAAGCACGAGGTGGGTTTATCACACCGATGTTAAATAAACGAATAAATCTGTTTTAATAACAATTTCAACGTGCCACAGTGATAATTCTGCCTCCACAGATCGAGAATCTGAAATCCTACGATGGCGAAAGAGAAAAGTTGGCGAGCGTTGATCAGTTCTACCTGCTGCTGCTGGCCGTGCCAAGGTGCAGTGCTGCTGTTGTGCCGATGTTGTGCATTTTTATCACGTCGATTTCCACGTACATGACGTACTGTTTACGGAACGTCGCTACATGTGACATTGCATTGCTACGTTACAGCAGCGCTTCTTAAAAACTCAGTCAAAAATATATTTGTACTTGTAATTAATTCCAACCCAACCAAGTGCATAGAGTATTAATGGCGAGTTTTGATTGTCGTAGCTTCACATTTGTTAAACGTTGCGCGGCGGTTAGCGCCTCACACTTCCATTTACATTTTCAGAGCGACTTACAATCAGTAGTGACAGGGACAGTCCCCCCGGAGACACTCAGGGTTAAGTGTCTTGCTCAGGCACACAATGGTAGTAAGTGGTGTTCGAACCTGGGTCTTCTGGTTCATAGGCGAGTGTGTTACCCACTAGGCTACTACCACCTCCAAAGTTTACATGCTCTCCCCGTGGTGCGGGTTGCACACCAAAGGTGTGTACATTAGGTGTGAATTATCTGTAGGTGTGGCTGTGTGTGTCCCCACCCTGGGATGGGCTCCGGCAGCCGCAACCATGAGTAAAACTAAACAAGAAAGTGCGTGAGTCCTTCTGCACAACTTTCAACAATGTAGAGATTGACTAGTAATGTTAATAGTGATTTAGTTGGGTCAATGCTGTCAAAATATTGATACATTAGCTCTTTAAAACGTAGCTGTTCTTTGTTTGCGTGTGAAACAGCTACCCGTTGCGGATCGACTGCATGCTGCTGTGCCAAGAGACCGGCAGTACGCTGCAGATGCTGAGGCCCAGAGTCCAGGTGATGGTGGCCGCCCTCGAGAGTGAGTACTGAGTGCGGCGCACTCTCTGCCCCTGTGCAAACTCATTCCCAGGTTCCTCAACCCGTTTCCACACGTCAGCAGCGGACCTTCTGTCAGACGGAGAGCTGGATTTGACTGAACGTTTGACTGTGATTTCATTGATTTTCTTTTTTTCCCTCCACAATCTTAGGTCTGAGGGAGAGTACCCGCCTGCCAAGATTTTGCAAACTCATCCTCGATGTTGGGAACTTCCTCAACTACGTAAGGACTTCTGGTTTTCAACATCTCGGCAGATCTAAAACAAGCTCCTGCTGAATGAGCTGTGCTTCCTGCAGGAAGAGAAGTTATTCACCCTCACGGGCCTCACTAATGGCAATGATTCTGTTCCTTTTCCTGCAAAAGGGGAGTCACACGGGCAACGCTGAAGGCTTTAAGATCAGCACGCTGCTGAAGCTGACCGAAACGAAGGCCAACAAGTCCCGTGTCACCCTGCTCCATCACATCCTGGAGGTACCACGTCCAAGCAACCCGACCATGCCCAGCATCAGGGGAACTTAATAGCACATGGCATGAATGTGCCACTGGTGCCATGTTGTGTTTGAACATGGTTCAGCCGAACAGATTTCAGCACGAAAAAATCTTTTGTAATCATTTATTGTATTTATAGTCTGTGGTATGGTGTAGATTGATGCTCTGTCATTGAATTTCAGGAGGCAGAGCAGCACCACCCAGACCTGCTGAGCCTCCCAGACGACCTGCGTACCTGTGAAGAAGCTGCGGGGTGAAAATTTCCCACTAGTTTTCCTTCTGCGTTCGTTTTTTTTTTCCTCTCAAGTGTCTCTCATGTCCAGTCATTCGTTGCTCTGGGTCTAAAATAACTGTTCTGTTCTATCACCAACCCAGAGTCAATATGGATTCTGTACAGTCTGAGACTCTCACCCTCATTAAGCGTCTGAAGGACTCTGAGAAGAAGGTCATCTCCTCGCCAGTGGAGGACATCAAGCAGCAGTACTTCAGCAGCATCAAGGTCAACACCACCCTCACGTTAGTGGAAATCACCCGCTGCTAAACCACATATGACGTCTTAACCCCCAACATCTCCATCCACAGGGGTGCATAGAGGCCTGTGTACAGCTAGAGGAATGTCTCGCCAGCATCGAGCGCAAAAAGGAAGATCTGGCAACGTACCTCTGCGAAGACACCTCACGTTTTTCCCTACAGGAGCTCTGTGGGACTCTAAAAACCTTTCGAGGGCTTTTCCTAAAGGCTCTTAAGGTAACATTTAATGATGGAAATATTAATAAACATAGGGAAGAACAGACAAATACAGGAATGGACTATCGAAAAGAGTACAATACAAAAATAATCATTATGTTACCTTAACAAAACTGCTTGCAGCTTTAGATAAACCTGGCTTTTGTCCTCACTGGTTTGAATTGGTGCATATGACCACTTTATACCATAGGATAACAGTGCAGAAGATGTCTGTAGATACCAAGTTAAAAGGTTTAGACCTGCATGACTTGCTTCTATTTGCAGGACAATCAAAGCCGTAGGGAGCAGGAGATCAAAGCTGAGCAGAGGAGGAAGAAGCTGGCTGAGGAGGAGTCAAAACGGGAGAAGGGGGAGAATGGGAAAATATGTAAATATCAGACAATTTTTTTGGTAAAACTTTACCAAATGTACAGTGTACTTTACACCCCCTGTGCAGTGCTGTATTTAGTTACCATTAGGTTCTTTTTTACTTAAGGTTACTTAATGATAGTGTTTCTGTTCAAGTGAGGAAACAGGTTCCGGTTGAACAGGAAGGCTGTATCATTGACCATCTCCTGGCCGACATTAGGAAGGGATTTCCTCTTCGGAAGACCAGGCCAAAGGCCGACAGGGAAACCCTGCCCCCTGCTGGCAGATACAGCGTTGTTCACGGTAGAAATTTCCTCCTGTTAGAGAGCTCTATTTTAGAATAGATAAACAACGTAATGATATAATCCTCTTTTATGTTCAGAAGAGAGCTCCAGACATGAAGGCGTAGCTGGTGGCACCACCCAGCAAAACAGAGAGCAGGCTGTTGATCAATCATCTCCAGATGAAGTAAAGCATGAAGACAAGGTGTCACCCGAAGCAGAGAAACAAAAGAAAGAAGGTGGGAATGAACAAAGAACACCTGATCAGACGTCTTCCAATGGACCCTGCAAGGAAGAGTCTAAGATGCCAGAGGTCCACCATCAAACTGCTGAGATGAAATGTCCTGGTATGGAGGATTTACTCAGTATCTGCATGGTGTTGTGGAGATCAGTAATTCACAACTGCATAAGGATCCTTCCTTTTTTTGTGCTTTGATCTGTTTCAAAAGTGAGTACAGGACCAATTGAAATGTTGGCAGCAGGAAGCATCCAGAAGCCAAACGGTTACCAGGCAGACGAAAAAAAATCACCCCCAGAGCCGGCCCAAGACCCCGTGTCCACAGCAGCGTCTACTCCAGAACCCAGACAGAACCAGAAATCCCAGGAACCCCAACAGAACAAGATGCACAGCCCATCCATTACAGTTCACAACGGAAGGACAGAAGATGGGGGGAGTGGTGAAGAAGATCACGACCCTGCTGACACGGATGAAGGGCGCGTGGCTGCCGACTCGGCATCAGATGCCGTCTCAGACACCAAGAATTCCAAACTAAAAGGTGATCAAATACTCTCCAGCAACTTGTGCTGAAGATGCCGGTGCTGATGCACAATCCAATTAAATAGAATCATAGAGTAGAATCATTTCATTTCAGCATTTGCTGCAATGCCATTTTGAGCAGAGGACCAAAGGTTTGATGAAAATATCAGCTCACTGTAACCTGTTTCATGTGTTCTGACAGGCTGAATTCTGTTCACCAGCCACTAGTGGAACAAAAGCCACTAGTCTACCAAAATCTCACTCTAAACTAATCAGCCATAATATTATAACAAGGTGATAACATGAACGACACTCATTACCTTGTTAGAGGGACATCTGGCAGGATGGAGGGGGTATATGAAGGCCAAGTCGAGTCAAAGTCAACTGGTCATGGCACCATTTACATGAACACGAAGAGAGGAGATTGTGAAGCTTTGGGGATTCACAATGTGCAAAAAGACATGGTGCAAATGGAATAACACACGACACAAAAACACTGACAAATGACATTGTGCACCGACCCATAATATGGTGCAGGTAGAGACAAACTGGACAAACCAGGTGGACAAGTAGCAGCAATATGACAATATTGAAGCAGCGAGTGAACATTTTGTCTTTTAAACCGATGGGTAGGAAGCAGAATACATTTGAACCAGGATTTGAACCAGTTACGAGTCCACACCTGAGTGTCCACTGGGAGGTTGAAGCGAATTGAAAGTGAAGTGATTGTCATTGTGATACCGTGATGCAGCGCAGCACAGCACACAGTGACACAGTGAAATGTTTCGTCTGCTTTTAACCATCACCCTTGGTGAGCAGTGGGCAGTCATGAGAGGTGCCCGGGGAGCAGTGTGTGGGGACGGGGCTTTGCTCAGTGGCACCTTGGTGGCTCGGCTTTCGAACTGGCAACCTTCTAATTACGGGGCTGTTTCCTTTACCGCTAGGCCACCACTGCCTATAAAGGGGATGTCAGAACTGGATCATAGAGCAATGGAAGATGTGGCTTCTGCGTGCCTGTGTTTCGCTTACCTGGGGTAGAAATGGCAATTTAACACCTATAACCCACCCACACATTGTTGCGGTACACCCCTTGTTGAAAATGTTATTTCAGGAGGACAATGCATGTTGTCATGCAGGATAAATTGAGAATGTTCGGAGAAACATCATAATGAATGTGTGTGACGTGGTGGGAAGTCCAGTCCGTGTAGGCACCACTCACAATGTACAGGACTTGCTGCTGACAGGTTGGTGCCAGAAGCACATCGTACCTTCAGGGGTCTAGTGGGAACAAAAAAAAGAGAACTGCTCAATATTAGGCAGGAGCTCATAATGTTATGGCTGATTAATAACGCAATAAAATTGTATATACCCATTGTTTGTGCACCACAAACGACACTTTCTATGAAAGTGTGAACTTTTGTAACCAGACATTCCTTCAAAGATGGAAAAAAAAATCGCCTTTTTTATTTTTGTCTCCTATAAGATCATAATAGTCGGAAAAAGGGCAGCAAGGCTAAAAAAGGTTGCGTTGCTCAGTGAGGTAGGTTGTGTGATGGTGCATGTTGGTGAAATCGCTTCAGATCCCTCTACTGCTCTTCTCGCTCTGTGTGTCTGTCGAACCCTGTTGTTTGATGCTTACGTAAACACTCTCTCTCTCTCTCTCACACACACACACACACACACACACTTATGTCCACTTTATCCACACCTTGACCCTGCAGCTGCAGGTGGCAGCTTTCCCTACAATCTCTGCAAAACAGCCCTGAAATAAAGGGTATATTAACGCCCAGCGTTCCTTTTTTTTTATATTATCTGTGAGCCATGAGCACTGCTGAACGTCAGCGGATGAGTATTGATGGAACGTCATTACATTTGGGTCAGTGCCTCTGCAGCCAACTGCTACACTAATATCAAAGGTTGAGACGCAGAGCCTTATTCGGGCCAACTAAATCCCCACATCGGTTTAGATTGCAATCAGTACTCCTATTCAGAACAGATATTGATTTTTCACTTTCAACACTTTTTTTTTTTTTTTTTTTGGATTACTAATGGATCCCTGCATCACTAACTGAGGGTCACTAATGCTTGGTTTATGGTATTTCATTGCATGTGTTGTTATGGAATCATGATGTTTTCTGCATGCATGAATTGATTTATGTATGCTCCTCCCCAGGTGGACACACAAAGAAGAGCAAAAGCAGAAGAAGCACAGACTTTTGATTGCAATCGATTCAGCACCTACCTATACACATCCTTCATTACAGTCGGACCTGCTTGACTGAGAAACATTTAAAGGGCGTGCCAGACCTACAAACTTTTTGCACAGTCAATATATATGAATGTAAATTAGACCAGAGAATAATGAATGTTCTCTTTTGTAAAACTGGAAGTTCAGTTATTGGTCACGTAGACCTTAAATACATTTTGCATGATATGTTTTGTATTGATTTGATTAAAGGTCCCATATTATGGTTTTCTTTTTGCTTTTATACTGTATATATGAAAGTGAAAGTGATATATGTCTTAGTGGTGCCCTAATTCTGTATTTGAAGTCTTTTTTCGAAATTCAGCCGTGATGCAGAATTACAGCACTTTTAGCCAGTCCCAATTAGCTTTAAATGCAAATGAGGAGGAGAGAGGCGGGACGAGGAGGAGAGCGGCCTATAGAAGTTGAGCAGGCATTCGTGGAAATGACATCATCAACACCATTCACCAACCAAGTGTCTGCCGCAGACAGGAAGTCGTGTCTGCTTTGTAAAAAAAATTACATTAGTGCTCATTTTTACATCCAATGACCGAGCAACTGCAATGCTTTGAGAAACGGGAGGTAACCTTTCCCCTTATGACGTCACAAGGGGACAAATTCCAGATCCGACCGTCTGAGCTGCCACTCTCTGAGCGGCAAGGCAGAATGGCCAAAGCACTCTTTACACCTATCGCCATTTCAAGCCACTGGGGGAACATAGACAGGCTGGGGGAACTCGTATTAATGTTAAAAAATAGTCAAATTATCATAACTGAGGAAATTTAAATAATCTCTTCCCAAATTGAAAGAATGGACCAGATTAAAGAGTTCAAACAAGGTTCTCAATTCTTCTTTTTACTTACATTTGGTTTAAAATCACATAAGAATATGTTTTTAAACTTACTGTATTCTCTATTGAGTTATGATAAGATATATATCGAAATACTGAATTCAACGTTTATGCCTGTTATCTTGAACAGAAAAATCTTCGCTTTACTACTACTGCTTGTGACGAGAAAGTGACAAAAGCTTTATACCAGACTGAAATACCTCGGTCACGGTGAAGGTCACGTTCTGCAGCAGCTGACCGCCTCGGCTCGGCACGGATCGGCTCGGCTCGGCTCGGCTCGTTTCGACTCGACTCCGCTCGGCTCGACTCGGCTCGGCTCGGCTCGGCCCGTCTCAGACTGTCGGCTTCCCGCCGTGCGGTCAACATGTCGGGCGGCTGGGCAGCGAAGGACCAGAAGAGCCGCTGGAGCCCCTGCGCCGGCGCGAAGCGCCCCAGGAGCGACGCGGGGAACCGGGTGATGGTGGTGCTCGGGGGGCAGTGGGGAGATGAAGGCAAGGGGAAGGTCGTGGACCTGCTGGCGACGGAGTCGGACGTCATTTGCAGATGCCAGGTGAAACACTTCGAGTTCCATGAGTAAAAAGTACAACTGTACAAATCTCTTTGAGGAACTTTGGATGAGTTCTGAAATAATAAGAAGTGATCCCTGTTTTTTATGTTTGTCCGGTATTGATTACTTTAATATATTATTATTATTAATATTATTACACTCTTCCTAAAGGCATTGATATTTTTCATCGATTCGCTAAAGATCACAGTCCTTTCACTTGGAATAACGCTAACATAAATAATGAAATGCATATATACATTAAAAGAAAGTATAGTCATTAATATACAATTATTCAGAACTGGATGTATATACCTTTGAACTGATAATACAACAAATCGACACAGACATGCAAACACGCTGTAATTTCTCCATATATTTTCATATTTTAAGAGTAAAAAGGTCCTAGAAGCAACTGTGTACAGAATGGAAAGGCAGGAGAAACGCTTTAAAATGCTTTGGCCGCTGCAGGGACAGACAGTTGGCCGGGTGGCAGAACGTTCCTCTCTGTGAGCTTTGGGGGATATAAACGGGTCACGGGATATTGAGTCAGGATATGTGAGAAGGCCAACGTTCACGCTGCCCCGCTGCTAAAATAGCTGGTGCAGCCCGAGGCGAGTGGGTTGCCAGCGTCCCGGGAAGACGGGCGGGACCAGGAGCTCAACACCACTCATCATCTGGCCTTCTAACACCAAAATAGCCCTGCTCGAGATAGTCCTTGACCCGACCTCTTCTTAAACACAATATTTACCCTCATCGGCCATACGTGTGAGAATATTCTAGTATTCATGTGCATTATGATGGCCGATCACAGATAGCCCAAGGGGGTGGGTGGAATTACTGGAGCTGCATCAGCATTCATTCTATAGCTGTTTTATGCACTGGCAGAAAAAAAATAATCTTGAAACAACTAGTTCAGGAAAGGAGTGAATAAAATCCAGGAATTTGTGTCCAGAACGGCTGTCCACAGTTCCAACTAACAACCCATCATCTTTACTGTAGGGGGGGAACAATGCGGGTCACACCGTAGTTGTGGATGGGAAAGAATACGACTTCCACCTGCTCCCCAGTGGCATTATCAACCCCAAAGCCATCTGTTTGATTGGTGGGTATTCTGCTTAATGTGGCGCCACCACCGGTTGACCAGTTGGAATTCACACCAAGCATGTGTTCCTCGCAGGTAATGGAGTCGTCATCCATCTCCCAGGCTTATTTGAGGAAGGGGACAAAAATGAGAAGAAAGGTGAGATTTTCTGCAGAGCTTGGCATGCCCACGATTGGCTCTCTGAAAATTTTTTTTTTTGCCACAGGCCTCAAAGGCTGGGAGAAGCGACTGGTCATCTCAGACCGCGCTCACATTGGTAAGACTGGTTTCAGTCAAATTGACCTGCATCTCTGCATTGGCAATGTTTGGGCTAACCAGCGCCTTTGTTGGTCAGTCTTTGACTTCCACCAGGCAGTGGATGGGCTACAGGAGGTGCAGAGACAGGCCCAGGAGGGGAAAAAGTAAGACACGTATGTGGAGAACCTGGTGTTATTCAGCAGTTGGCCCATCGGGCTCACAGTAAATTCTGGCTGACATCACTCTTACAGCATAGGAACCACGAAAAAGGGAATTGGACCCACCTACGCCAGCAAAGCTTCTCGAACCGGCCTCAGGATCTGTGACCTGCTTGCAGACTTCAGGGATTTTTCAGACAGGTTTTGCACGGATCGTTCCGCCCAGTGTGCACATATTCACGATTCCTGCTTCTTATGTTGTACTGTGGATTGCAGATTTAAGAACCTTGCGCAGCAGTTCAAGTCCATGTTTCCGATGCTCGAGGTGGACGTGGATGGACAGTTGAAAAAGCTTAAGGTATGCGCAGGAACGGGTCTCGCTGTGCAAAGGTGAATATCATGTAGCTTTAAAAGATGAGAGAGGTCTGCGATTTTTACACGTCAACTCTGAGAGACGGAATGTAAAAAGAATCTGGGAAATCACATTGTATGTTTTCTTAAGAATGCATTTGTATAATGGTGCAAAAAATAAGTATTTGGTCAATAGCAAAAGTTCATCTCAATCATTTTTTAATGCAATGACAGAGGTCAAACGTTTCCTGAAGGTCTTCACCAGGTTTGCACACGCTGTAGCTGGTATTTTGGCCCATTCTTCCATGCAGATCTTCTCAAAAGCTGTGCTGCTTCGGGATTCTCTACTGAATTCTCAGATTCTCCTTCGTTGTCTGAGCGGTTTGTTTGGCATCACTGTCATGCTGGAAGATCCAGCGTAGCTTCATCTTCAATGCGCTCACTGATACCTCTAGGTTTTTGCCAAAAGAAACTCACAATACATGACCCCCATTCATCATAAAGCCTTTCCTTCATCTACATTTACATTTATGGCATTTGGCAGACGGCCTTATCCAGAGCAACTTACAACGTGCTTTCATGTTACCGTCAATGAAGTGTTACCATCATCTTCTTGTTACCATCAATGAAACCATCATCTAGCATACGGTCACAACAGAAATGAAGAGTTGAATTTAATCTTCATCACTAATTGTGATCGTGTTTAGGCCCAGCCCTAATCACCAGCATACTGGATTCTCATCTTTCTGTGCTCATCCACACCGTGTCGTGTAAATCACCATAACTGTACAGGAATACGCAGAGAGGATCCGGCCCATGGTGAAAGACGGCGTCTATTTCATGTTCGAGGCTCTTCATGGACCCCCCAAGAAAATACTGGTGGAGGGAGCGAACGCTGCCCTGCTGGACATCGATTTTGGTAATTTTCTTACCGTCCTAGACACGTCTCTGTATGCCTGCTAGTTTTGTGCTGGTCTACCAGCTAAAAAAAATTTTTTTACATTCTTATTTTACTGCTTTTCGAAAACAAATCAAACCAAGCCGAATTGCCAATACTCCTCACCCTCACCTTCTTGGCACGTGACAGGTACCTACCCATTTGTGACCTCATCGAACTGCACAGTTGGCGGAGTGTGCACCGGCCTGGGCATCCCCCCTCAGAATGTCGGGGACGTGTATGGAGTTGTGAAGGCCTACACCACTCGGGTGGGCATCGGGGCGTTCCCCACGGAGCAGCTCAACGTGAGTCCGATGGGCGTACACCACAACTACCAAGCAAACTACTGATTCATGCAAAATGGACAAGATTAGTCAGCGTGTCCCACGGTATTGCTGCTGAACAGAATAGATCAACTGAACGGGATGCTGTTCTGGAAAAAAAGTGCTGACCTGCGCAGGGACCTCCGATTTTATTCCTGAGGGAAAAGACACGTGCTGTACCTTTGCATCCCGCCAGGGGGCAGCTGACACTGTTTTTGTTCAAATGCATGGCCCTCCATTTCTGAATTTATGTCCAAACTGCATAGGAAATTGGAGAGTTGCTACAGACCCGGGGCCACGAGGTGGGCGTGACCACGGGGAGGAAGCGGCGCTGTGGTTGGCTGGACCTGGTCATCCTGCGCTACGCCCACATGATCAACGGCTTCACCGCGTCAGTAGAATCCACACCTGCACGCTACTTTACTCTGAGAGTACCTACATGCCCCAGAGTTTAGAGGTCATCTTTTTAAAACAGCGTATTATTCCCGTGAATTAACTGCAGGGAAGTTCAGGTTCTATATTCGACAGATATTCGGAGAATCACCCCTCCACAAAGATTCTACTTATTTCTCTCAATAGCTCCCCCTTTTTTTGAGGGGTGGAGGGGGGAGTGTAGAACTGTGTTGCTGCATGGGACTAGTCAGACACACACTGGTTTATTGAGGCTTTCTGCACCCTTGGTTTTATATTAATATTTCAGATACTTTTCGATAGAATATTTTTTTTTCAATAGCTTCCACATGAAGTGACCTTATGACCCCAAATCACCGTAGAACTGTCTACCTACATGGGACTACATTGTCAGGCACACCTCCATTTTGGAAATGGAAAATTCTCTTTTTTCCCCCAATAGGTACAAACCGACCCTTTGACCCATTGAGATCTTTTGCACTCTCGGTTTTATATTAGTATTTCAGAAATTTCTAAATTTTTATTTATTATAAACCTCGTTTAGCAGCACAGTTATAGATTGATTTTGCTCCCACCACTCAAAAAACAGGGAAGGGAACTTCACTGTGGTCATGAATTAAAATGCTGGATGAGGAAATGATTGCTCTCTCGTGATCTTAGGCTGGCACTGACAAAACTGGACATCCTCGACGTTCTGGATGAGATTAAGGTTGGCGTCGCTTACAAACTCAGTGGCAAAAGGATTCCTTACTTCCCAGGTACCTTTGTCCACATAAATCTGCCCAAATGTCCAGCGATTAGGCACTGAATGACGAAGCTGGCTTCTCTGTTCCTCCCCAGCCAACATGGAGATCCTCCAGAAGGTGGAAGTAGAGTACGAGAAGCTGCCAGGCTGGAAGAGCGACACCTCGGCCTGCAGGAAGTGGGACGACCTTCCCACCAAAGCTCAGAATTACGTCCGTTTTGTGGAGAATCACGTTGGCGTGCCCAGTGAGTCCGTCAAAATAACATTTATGTTTTATAGTACCAAGTTTTTTTGTTTTTTTTAAATAAAATGATTATTTTTGGAGTAATAACTTGCGGGGAACACGTCTGAATTTTACCTGTGGCTAATTTTATTGATCTCTCTGTTTCATTTACAGTTAAGTGGGTCGGCGTCGGAAAGTCAAGGGAGTGCATGATCCAGATGTTCTAGGTTCTGCTGTAGAACAGCCACCTGTTATTTACTGCAGGTGCTTGCCACAGTCGTAGATTTTTAACAGACGGGAATAAATGCACCGCCTTCACACCTCACCACACTTTTACCCGTCTGCTCGCACCCAGTTTATATCCTGTTTTTGTTGTGTTGAGACTTGAATAAAACCTTGGCCAGTATTTGTAAGATCTTTCATTGTTCTGCTTCTGTATATACCCACGTAATCGGTTTCATCTGTTTTTTTGGGGTTTTTTTTTATTTCCTGCTAATATGTTTATTAAAATAAAATAAATAAAACAGGCAGATTAATTCCACAAGGGTACGAGTGTGCGTGTCCGTGGACACGCTGACTTCTTGTAATGTTCCTGTAAAGGTTCCTTTATGTCAGCTGACTGAGTGAAATATGTTTTAACATTTTTTTTTTTTTTTTAATCAGCAGCCTTGATAAGATGCAGTACAGTAAATAATGAAACCTGCAGAGTTAACATTGTGCGGATAGCAACATGAGAAACAGGCATTACTCCACCACCTTGTGTCAGTCATATATACAATGCCATATATAAAAGTGAAAGCCTGTATGGGCCGTGGTTAGAGGTTTCCCTCTTATCTTATATGTAAATGTCAAGCCATGAGTTTCTTTGCAGTCACATGGTTTCTAGTAAAACGAACAGAAGAAATGACGGCCTGTCTTTCAGATGAGTCTTACTCATTCTGAGAAGTGTTTGTGTGAAGGAAACGACAATTTCAGCTGTACTGTTTGTATCTGGGTTTCATTCATAAAGAGCATGTGAAAGGGCTGTCAATCAATTGAAAAAAAATGTGTGTGGGGGGGATTAGAGCAAACTACTTTGGTTTTATTTATTATTTTCAGTCTATTTTATTCAGATGATGCACCATAAATGCGCTTCCTCTGATTGAACCCGATTTCCACACTCTGCATGTTAAAAAAAAGCACATTGAGTGGCTTTCTTTGAGTGACTCTGCAGCCCACGTGTCTTCATTTGAAAATACATTTACGGTGCCGGCATTTTCCAGAGTGACTTACAATCAGTAGTATAGGGACAGCCCCCCTGGACATACTCAGGGTTAAGTGTCTTGCTCAGGGACACAATAGAAGAAACCACCACCCATTAAAGCTTTAATAACTGGAAGCACGCACACGCACACAAACATTTGGTAGTTGATCTTGGAAGTTTATTACTACTACTACTACTACTACTGATAACCAATTTTGGTTTTGTACCAGGGTGGTAGTAGCCTAGTGGTTAACACACTCACCTATGAACCAGAAATCCCTGAACCAGACACTTAACCCTGAGTGTCTCCAGGGGGGGACTGTCCCTGTAACTACTGATTGTAAGTCGCTCTGGATAAGGGCGTCTGATAAATGCTGTAAATGCAAAAAGGCTGCGGAGGTGCTGGAATACTGCGCTGGTTTTAAACGTTGTAGCTGTAAACGTAGAAAAAGGTTTCTCACAAATTCAGGGACATATATATATATATATATATATATATATATATGTAATGAGACATTTTTGTTATCTGTAAACTACAATATAGAATAAAAACTTAATAACGTTGCTCATTCACAAGTTCTCAGGCGTTTTTTACACTGCTGTGTGACGTTGTCGCCACCACTGCACTCCAGACTTCAGAGGCTCCAAGCGGTCAGGAGTTGGACAGAAAACCCACTTACAGCATGCGTTTAGGCATTTAAATTAATTTAATAGTTGCTGCATGTTTTTTTTTTTTTTTTAAAAAAGGGAGTATAAAAACAGCGTACTTCACTCGCACTTCATTTCCTCTCACCATTCAAAATTTCATCAGAGACGAACAGAGCACTTCCCCAAGGAGCAAAGCACACAGACCGGAGCAGTAACAACGCAGCTCTCTCAGAGAGATTTCACCAGGAAAATAAAGAAGGGAGACGGAGGATGAGAGAGCTGCTGCAGAGGAACAGTTCAGAAAGCACCATCCACCAGGTCACCGTCTACTTGCATAGTAGTTTCAAATGAGAGATTTGAGCGTTTCATCCGTTAAACGTCCCTTTGCTGCATTAAACATTAAACCAAAAAAGCCAAAGGAACCCAGAAGGTAACTGCATGACTTTCTAAAGCAGACAAGATGCACTTTCATTTGTTCCATTAAAAAGAAACTGCATTATAGGAGTCTATAGGTTGATCAGTCTACAGGTTGATTTATGAAGGAAAAAAAAAAAAAAAGATCTTCACCTAAACATATCGTGTAATAATAACTGCGCTGATTCATGTGTAGAATTCAACAGGATCTAGGACTTTGGAAGACCTTTCACTTGCACAGAGGCGGCCACGTTGGTTAATGTTGGTTATAAGTGCTAAAATGTAGGTAACATTAATTTTTGGTGTCTGGTTCCCACTCCTCAATAATTCTTAATAATAATAATAATAATAAGCATTATTATTTAAAAAACACAAGGGAGTGAATTATCAGAAAAGGGAGCAGAAACAGGTCATCCCAAAACGAATGTTTTAATTTTTTCACGTGACCCGGTGAATGACGGAAACATCTACACACGTCTAGATAAACACACCTACTCACTCAAAGTAGGTCAAAATAAGACAATCATCAATCTCTGCAATGATCACGAGTCCTCTGTAGCAGGGAGATTCCCACGGCCCAAAATATCCCACTTCCTGTGACGTTCGGCCTTCTGCTCTGGTTCCTCAAACAGTATAACTGTAGTGTGGAAGAGTTGAACCAAAAAAAACCAACCATATGATTACATTTCTAATATCAGCACCAAAACCGTGGATAGCCACATAAAAAGCCACATTCCACCATGTTCGTTTCCTGGACACGATGATATGTCACCCAAAACCCAAACCACGGGCAGGAGGAAAATCACACATGAACACCAGGTAGGAAACAGAACCGAGGAGCGTGGCTTCGAATACGACAACAGAGGGTGAAAACTCAGGAAAATCCGGTTTTTGACGGCAAATGGGGGGTTAACTGAGCGTTAAGTTTACAACAGACGCGTTTAAAAGAGCCCAACCTCTCAGGTCAGACCAGTAAGTACATTCACAGTCCCGTCACGCCCAACCGTCCAATCAGATCCCTTATCTGAGCGTGAAAAAGGCAACATCCCTTTTGGTACCTGTAACAGCGTAACGTAGAAAAGTAGACGGCCTGTATGCCGTCTCTCGGTTGGCGTCTAGACTTTCTGGACCGGCGCGGACGCGGCGCGCTTGCTGGCCTTCTTGATCCGGCTGCGCGCGTAGACGCGGAGGAACAGTGCCAGGAAGACCACGGCCACGCCCAGGCCCCCCACGACCGAGACGGCGTGGCCGTACAGGAAGCAGGACAGCAGGATGGCCATGGCCTGCCGCAGGGTCATGATGATGGTGAAGACGGCGGCGCCGAACTGGCTGATGGTGTAGAAGATGAAGAGCTGGCCGCAGGCGGAGCAGACCGACAGCAGCACGGCGTGGAAGGCGAACTCGGAGTGGCGCAGCATGAAGCCCACCGAGTCGAAGAAAGCCCCCTGCTCCAGCAGCGAGCCCACCGTGAACAGGCAGGAGAAGAGGTTGACGCCGAACATCATCTGGACGGAGGACATTTTGTACTTGAACAGGTTGTCCTGCCAGTTGGAGGTGAAGCTGTCGAACATGATGTAGCCGCCCAGGATGACCACGCCGGAGAAGGTGGTGACGGTGGACAGGTGCTTGTGGGTGGAGCTGGTCAGGAGGAACATGCTGACGCCCGCGGAGATGAGCGCCGCCGTCAGGTATTCCCAGTATTCGTAGCTCTTGCGCGACACGATCTTGCCCATCAGCATGACCGGGATGACCTTGGACGCCTTGGCCAGCACCTGCGTGGGGAAGCTGATGTACTTGAGGGCTTCATACTGGCACCAGCTGCTCAGGATGTTGGAGAGCGAGGCGAAGGAGTACTTGTACATGGGCGCGCCGTGCCGGGGCTGCTTGAACAGGACGCACCAGAGGCCGGCCACGGTGAGCGCCAGGATGCGGTTCATGAACACCAGGAACTGCGAGTCTTTGAAGCGCTCGCCCCCTTCCTCCTCCGCGGGCCCGGCGCCGTACGACCGCGTCATCACCCGCTCCTGCAGCACGCCCCACGTCAGGTACGAAGCCTGGAAAGCAGAATAAACACCAAACACAAAAAAAAATATCTGTTATGACCGGTATAATAAAATATTAGCCATATTCACTCCGATAATGACGCGAATCCTCAACATCGTGACAACATCATGGGGGTGGGAGGGGCCAGAAGACCCAGGTTCAGATCCAACTTAATACCCTTGTGTCCCTGAGCAAGACACTTAACCCTGAGTGTCTCCGTGGGGGACTGTCCCTGTAACTACTGATTGTAAGTCGCTCTGGATGAGGGCGTCTGGTAAATGCTGTAAATTTAAATAATGACTCGAATCCTCAACATTGTGACATCATGGGGGTGGGAGGAGCCAGAAGTGGCGCAGCATGAAGCCCACCGAGTCGAAGAAAGCCCCCTGCTCCAGCAGCGAGCCCACCCAGGTTCAAACCCCCCCTTACTACCATTGTGTCCTTGAGCAAGACACTTAACCCTGAGTGTCTCCAGGATGGGACTGTCCCTGTAACTACTGATTGAAAGTCGCTCAGGATAAGGGCGTCACCCAAATTTCACTGTTCTGAAAGTCATTTCAGCGTTGGCTTGAGATCTGTTAGATCAGACCTGTTTCATCTCAAGAAGAGCGTGCACGTCGTGAGTAAAATAAGTGGGAGACCTGAAGGCCAGCGGCACAGAAGATCAGTTTGAAGGCCTGCCATGATGACGAGCTGGACTCCGAATCACTTCTGGGCGCCACGGAAACCTCATCCAGCAGTCCGGACTTGGAGTCGCTCCCGAACACACATGCCTTTATGACGGGAAAACACAGTCCACGTCCTGCAGGAACAGAGTCAGTATAACTTGTAGGTATATATATGTTTTTAAATGGTGTTACGACACATTTCTCTCTACGATGTAACACACGGGGCGTGGGCACATTCCCTAGTTCACGCATCACAGCGCTTGTATTAAAATGCTGATAATCTGCACATTGGTGCTGGCAGTGGGCGTGGCCCCGAAGTGCCTGGAGAAAAGATTACACATCGGCCAGAATGAGGAAGTAGGGTGTGTGAGAGCTGTCAGTCATGCATACTTTGTTTATATATACACACACGTTAAGAAAAATCTTTGTCTATGTGGCACTGTGTCTGTGTCAATAGACACAGTGGGTGGAGAGGTGGCTCCTCCTGTCCAGAACGTCTTCTTCCTGGAAATCCCGAAGACAAACACCTGTGTTTCCCTGGGGGGGTGAAATAAGGAGCACCGCACCTGTCTCCAGGTAGTTGGCCCTCTTGAAGTACCCGATGAGGAGGTAACCAGGGACAATGATGGTGGCATAGCCCAGGACGTTGAGGAGGAACCGGAACAGCCACACGTCCTGCCAGTCGTCCAAAAGCGATGCTCCTTCAGCGTCGGCCAGGACAGGCGAGAGGAACGCGAACAACACGCACGCCAACACCCTGCGGGAACAATAGAGATGTATAGCGCCGGCGCCGAGGCATGCCTGTTGACTCTCCTACGGTTAAATGGCAACCTGACTGGGCTGTCAATACTCAAAAAGAGAATTTATGCAAGTAACACACCCCTATAAAGACACACACCTTCCAACGCCTACAAAAATGATGGGAACCCAGCATGGCTCTAGAAGGGTGTACAGATTTAAAAGTGAAAAGTGATAAAGTGAAGTGATTGTCACTTGCGATACACTGCAGCACAGCACACGATGCACACAGTGAAAGTTGACCCATCACCCTGAGTGAGCAGTGGGCAGCCATGACAGACGCCCGGGGAGCAGTGTGTGGGGACGGTGCTTTGCTCAGTGACACCATGGCAGATCAGGATTTGAACCGGCAACCTTCCTTAACCGCTAGTCCACCACTGCCAGATATGCAAAAGGAGCAATTTAAAACTCTTCTTGCAAGAAGTCTAGTTACAGACTACACACCTTTAACATCCTAGTCTACACTATCTGCAGGCCTTGTTAGTAAAGGATGGGTCCTGGGTTTTAGTTAGCCAGTATCATGACAATATCTACTGTCTAAACGGTCTTATATGGTGACAGGTCTCTCTCAGCATTGGTTATTTCCCCAGCTAGTTACATTCATCCAGAGCGAGTGCTGCAAATATCCATGATCGACAGCCCTCGTTTGATTCATCAGGACCTGATCGGTAGACATTCTCATAAGAAGGTACAGACGACTGTACACAACGCAGAACGTGGTGGTACCCAGCAAAAGTGCTGAAATCTGCACAAAAATTGCGCAGGTTTCCGTTCTGCTGTTAACAGATTAATGTTATTGCAGGAGAACATTTTTGATTAATAGTGATTTTTTAATAGTGAACCATACTCAATTAAATCTACCTGACTGAGGTTGAACAAGTCATGGAAAAGTTTGTACGTCACACAACGAAGCGTGTGTGTCTGTGTGAGAAAGATGGAGATTCCTCGCCAGGGCCCACTCCCCGGAGCGCAGACCAACAGAGTCCCTTTGTGCTTGTGGCGCAGAGACCAGCGCAGCCCGACGGGCCGCAGCTCGACCCGCCCGTCCAACAGCTGGCCCATTATACAGGCAGGAATGCGCCGCCGCCGCTCCTCACACAGATCGGACATTCAGAGGCAGGTAACGGTCAGTGGCGTGGCCCGGCCAGCGAAGGGTAGGGATGTGCGGCTCGATACTATCAATACCAAGTTGAAGGGGTGTGTATTGATAAGATACGTATCACGATATATTGTGATACTGCTGCACATATTGCGATATTGTACAGCCAAAACCACGCAACTCAGAACATAACAGAATTTGCATTAAAAAATATTGATATCTGGATTCCCTGTATTGCCACGTAAAAGATTGGATCAATCTTTTTGCTCTTCTATTTCTGTACGACGTTCCAACTCAAAGTAAACATGAACGGTGGTAGTAGCCTAGTGGGTAAAACTCGCCTATGAATAAGAAGTTCGAACCCCACTTACTACCATTGAGTCCCTGAGCAAGACATTTAACCAGGGGGCCTGTCCCAGTAACTACCGATTGTAAGTCGCTCTGGATAAGGACGTCTGATAAATGCTGTAAATGTTAAGTGTAAATGTTACGGTGACGTCACTGAAAGGGGCGGTCCGAGCCCGTTGGTCCGACTTTTGCACGAAGTAACATAATATCGGTCAGTATCGCCGACGCCAAACTGATTTTTGTATCGGACCGAAAAGAAAATCATCGGCGCCGCACAGTCCGGAAGTGAAGGTTCAACGTCCAACAGCTCACCTGAAACCCAGGAGCGACACCGCATCTCGGCTCAGGTTTCACGGCGACGCGGTTTTACTGCGCTCGGTCCGGACGTGGAAGGGTCCGTGTTTATTTACGCGGATGCTAAGCGAGTTAGCCGACGCGGATTCCGGCCGTGAACCGCTTCCCCACCTAAAACAAAAACGCCACGGGTCCGGTGGACGGAGAAGGAGTGTCGCCAGAGAAAGGAGGGCGAGAAAGAGAGAGAGCGTCACCTCCGTGGAAAGGGTGTCATTTTCCCTCCGGCTCCTCAGCCTTCGGCGATGCCGCCTCGGCGCCTCGTTCACCTTCTTCTCGCCGAGCGTCGCCGCGGCGGCCCTGTTTATCGCTAACGTGTTCAGTTTGAGGAACAGCTCCACGCCGCCGCCGACATCATCATCATCATCATCATCACCACCATCATCACCATCTACTCCTACTGCTTACTGCGCTTCTTCTCCTCTGATGTTCCCGGCGAGCGGGAAGCAGGCTCAGAGGCGCATTAGCGCCACCAATAGGACCGGAGGTCGGATTGGGAAATGCAGCCGCGGCGCTACTTTTAAATTTGCCGCAGGGTTGCATGTTGCACGCTGGTCTAGTTTTCGATGGCCGCCTCACTCGATATGAAGGTGTCAAAAGTACACACATTCTTGAAAGTTGAAGTATTGGCTGAACATTTTTAAAGCATGTTAATAGTAAAAAACTACAGGCTACAAAACATAATTAAAGTATAAAAGATTAAGTAACTTTGCAAAAGAGAAAACCATGTTTTCCAAGTGCGAGTAGAGAAAAATAAAGTGAGATGAATACATTTACAGCATTTATTAGACACCCTTATCCAAAGCAACGTACAATCAGTAGTTACAGTCTCCCTGGAGCAACTTAGGGTTAAGTGTCTTGCTCAGGGACACAATGGTAGTAAGTGGAATTCGAACCCAGGTCTTCTGGTTCATAGGCGAGTGTGTTACCCACTAGGCTACTACCACCCTATACAAAATGTTGGCCAATCTTTTCTAAACACATAAAATAAAACTACTGCAAACTAAACGTCTATGTATTTAAAAAAAAAATTGGTATACAAACAGATATTAGCCTACGCATAAATATCACCTATCAGACATTAAATGCATACCCTATGACAAACTTTTATTTAATAGCAGAAATGTGAAACACGGTGGGAGTTTCTTGTTCTTGTCATCCCATTTAGGAATGCTTTGTTTTGAATGACAAACTTATGGTAAGGTATTTTAAGGTATTAAATAACTGAATAGACACATTTGGAATAAACCAAAAACTTTAGCAACACAGAATGTTTGACACTTCTTGAAAATTTAATTGCAAATAAAAATATTGGACAAGTTTTTTTTTTTAGACAAGTTTGGCTGTCTGATGCACGATTATAAATGCAGCATAAAGACAGACTCCCTCCAAAAACCCAAGAGAACAGGAAACATTTGACAGGAAAGTTATGGATCACAGACCGACTTCCTGGACAGCAGGAAAGTTTGACTCCATGCTATACACGCTTATGGCTGAATAGAAACACAATGTGAACATTGCTTGTTGCGGTCATATGGGTTTTATTAGGGAGAATTTTTTTTGTTTATTTATTTTTAAATCACACTGTAACAGGGTATAACAAAAATGGTTATGAATACATAACTGTACAAAAAAAGTAACAAAAATGAAAATAAACACCAAAAAGATTTATGTCTCCAAACCAGCATCAACCAGAGTAGATCAGGTTCGAGAACATTGAGAGGAAAGGCTTTAAGAGCTAGAAACATATATAACTATCATTAGATGACTCAATCATCTTCTCTTGTTAGAAATGCTCTGAGGATCAACTTAACCTGTTGATTTACTCAAAAATATATTCTCATGTTTGTTAATTGGTTGCTTTAACTGCATTCAATTTGAACTAATAAACTTTTTTTAAAGCTACATCATTTCAGTTGCTTTTGAAGAGATCAGAATCCTCAACGCTTTTTCAGAACTGCACTCCAAGCACTGACCTTCCAGAGATCTGAATGTCATCAAAGGGGAACAACGCGAGGATCTGAAACACACAAAATAAAAATTTAAAAGTGGTCACATGATAAAGAGCACTTTGTTTTTCCTTTTCACTCACATCATCATTTCCATCTGCAAGATCTAGCGCAGTCTCATCTTCAATATTCCTGATCATTTTGTCGGCGCCAGACTGGCACAGAAGGTCGGCGATGGCAGTGTCCTGCCGGCCCACGGCGAGATGCAGCGGCGTGCAGCCGTTGAACATGGTCACGTCCACGTTGGCGCCCTTCGCCAGCAGCAACCTTGCGCCAGTCACGTCGTGCAGCTCCACGGCCATGTGCAGCGGCGTCTTCCCGCTCGTCCCTTCCTGATAACAGGAAAGACAGCGCAGCTCGCGTTTACTACAAAGAAGTAGCTGGTAAATCAAGGTTTTGTCTGAAGTCATATTTCAGCAACTAGCTAGATAGTGAAGTAACTGTATAGTTCAACAGACATTACTAAAGAAAGTTGATGCATCATGCAGCAGTTAGTATGGCAGTTCATGGTGTAGTTTTCTTACGATTTAGCTGTAACAAAATTAACATTTATTGGTTGAATTGTGTATATTATACAAAAAAAAAAAAGAATATAATGAATAAATTGTCTAAACAAATTTAAAATTCTTCAGTAAATCCACAATATTTGTAGCTGACTGGTCGTGGGGCTCTGCAACGCGAAGAGTCTTAACTTTAACTTTAAAACAATCGAAACTGGGCTGGTCCAGGCTCCCCTGAATGCATAGTCCACGTTTCACTTATTGTACATTATGGCTTATGGTGAGAGATCGGCCATGTCCCATTCCGCGCACTATCGAGTTGCTTATTAATAGAAAAAAAGTTGCATTGCAAATCTTTTTTTATTGCAACCTCACATATTTATATTGCCATTTATTCGATTCACGGTGCATCAATTAATCCCTAGCAGTTACTTCTGGAAAGTGCTGTTCCGGATTCAATAACGCATGCAAAAACTCTGCTCAATCAGAATAAACCACTAGCGCTGCGTTTGTTTCCTACCTTCTCTTCACCTTTGAATCAAGTGTGAAGTGTCTGTGAAGCTTTTAAAGTGAAGGTATTGTCACTATGAAACACTGCAGCACAGCACACGGTGACACAACAAAATGTGTCCTCTGCTTTTAACCCATCACCCTTGGTGAGCAGTGGGCAGCCATGACAGGCGCCCAACCTTCTGATTACGGGGCCGCTTCCTTAACTGCTAGGCCTAGCTAGAGCTCGTAGGTGACAAATCCCCCTTGGTTATTAAAGTGCATATGGTGCAGCCGGAACAGAATTTCTAACTTCTCGTTCACGCTGCGTCGCAATAAACCTGTGTGCTGGGAGTACATTACATTTACATTTATGGCATTTATCAGACGCCCTTATCCAGAGCTACTTACAATCAGTAGTTACAAGGGACCTTCCCCCTGGAGACACTCAGGGTTAAGTGTCTTGCTCAGGGACACAATGGTAGTAAGTGGGATTTGAACCTGGGTCTTCTGGTTAATAGGCGAGTGTGTTAGCCACTAGGCTACTACCACCCTACCCCTACCACCCACGCGACCATTATGTGGTGGCAACAGCCAATAACTACTCCTCCGGCTTCTGTACTGTTAAATTGAAAACTCAAACTCAGATCTTAAAATCACAGCCATAATCCCCCATCCCACTCCCACCCCCAAAAAAAATTCCCCCACAGATTGAAATAAACCAAAGAGAGATTAGTGGATTAATATGATGATGTGCATCAACATTACAGAATATCGGCTTCTCTGGACTCACCTGAATGTTGAGGTCCGCACCTTTCTTTATCAAGAGCTTCATGAGACGGTGGCGTTGATGCATTGTGGCCAAATGAAGGCACGTGACCCCTGAATACAAACAGTAAAAAGTAGTGTGAAGAGACAACATTTGGGGGCAGTGGTGGCCTAGCGGTTAAGGAAGCAGCCCTGTAATCAGAAGGTTGCCGGTTCAAATCCCGATACGCAAAGGTGCCAATCCCGATACGCAAAGTAAAGCACCGTCCCCACACACTGCTCCCTGTGCACTCCCTGCTCGCCAAGGATGATGGTTAAAAGCAGAGGACACATTTCGTTGTGTCACTGTGTGCTGTGCCGCAGTGTTTCACAATGACAATCACTTCAAATTCAACATTTGAAAGCTTTTAGGTGACTAAATGCTGTAAATGTAAATGACTTGGAGGTGCCAAGACGAGAAAGTCTTGTGGGGGTTAGAATACCACTGTTTTCCCATATCAGGAGTTCTCTCTGGAAAAAGCAAAAATATCAAAGGACAATCTGACTGGCTTGTGGCAACCTTTTTGGTAGCCATAGGTGCTCAGAGCCCATTCTGCTGGGGGTTCTGACTAACAGTGTTAATATGTACTGTTCATCTCTTGAAATTACAAAAAGAGGGCGAGCAATTTCTCATCTAATTCCATACAAGTGAACATGAATACAAGCATAAAAATCCAAACGAAGTGTCATTTAGGTCTTCCCCCAACCCCATAACAGGTCTGTCATCTCATTCATGAAAGAAATGTGGCCGTCCATCCATGTCTTACAGCTAATTAACTCAACTCGTTTAGTTATTATAATACGATGGATTCTGAAAAATCACACACTGACCTTTCCAGTTCTGTGCCTCCAGCACTGGGGCGAGCTGAGTCGGGGGAATGTTGTGGGTCAATTCACTGACACACTCCGCCCGGCCATGCTCACAGGCCACGTGAAGGGGGGTGTTCCCATCCTGGTCCTGCATGGCCAGATTGGCTCCGTGCTGCACCAGGCTCCGAACCAGGGAGGAAAGGTTCAGGTACGTGGCCAGGTGTAACGGTGTCTGTGAAGCAACACCCCAGAAACCCTTCACTCAAGGTTTGCGTTTTTTTACGTGCACAAAAAGAAATGCATGCATTAAACAAACAGCCAATAACAGTTTCCTGAATGATGAAATCAGTATTGAAATCCTTCCACAGGCCATTAGACACCTGAACACTCGGGGACTTTCCTCCTTGGATTGACACACACACACACACACACACACACTACCTCTTTTATGTTTAAAACATATCTACTACAGCAGCATTTGCACCATATTTCTACTTGTTTTTTCTTCATTGTTCATGTCCGTAGTCTTCTTTGTCGCCTACATGTTTTGTCTGAAGTAAATGTTATCTGGCACTTTATGTAGCCCGGTCTGTCGATGTCGCACACTTGCATTTTGTCGGTATGTAACGTTGTTTAAACGTTACATGTAGCAGCAGGTTACGGAGAAACGTTGTTTCACTTCAGAGACTGTAAATGACAATAAAGCTCAACTTGAACTTGAAAATTGCAACAATCCCACTGGAAACAAATCATATACTGAACCGATATACCGCATATACTCAAGTTTATCCATGTTTTTTTCTTCAGAGACAATCATTTTCCCTTTCATAATGCAGCCACTTAAATCATTGACGTTACAATGTCAAAAATGTGCCAGCAGATACTACAACACAATACCACTTTTATTAAACAGGTAGCAAAAAAAAAAAAAGCAAATTATTATCAGCTCCATTAAGCATTAGAGTTAAGAATGCTTTTTAAACGTACAGGGCTGTCACCCCATATGTTGTATCATACCAACGTTATGCGTCCAAGTGTGAGATTTCATTACGCTAAATAGCCTGAAAATGATTGTGATGCTATTATGAGAACATCCCCACACAAGGTGACGTCGGTGTGATTTCTGCCATTCAGTTGCATGTCAATTGAAACCTGTCGCAGTGGGGGCCCTACGTGCAATCGTTCATTATTACTCACTATTTAGATGCAGCACTGACTGATTATTAAAAAGGAAAGCAGTGAGAAATACGGTCAAAGAGGCCTTCTGGTAACCGTCACCCAGACAGAACACTTTTCCATGACTCACGCGCTAAAATGCTGACTGCCACACTCCTATCTCCTGTCTCCTTCCTGTCGCAAAAGCACGCTCCTCTACCGCTAATGCAAATCATGCAAATTCTCTTTTAACAATACCCACGATTAAAAATAAAGAAATAAACGCTTTTTCAAGCATAAAGATGCGTAAATAGAAGAGGAAACGCTTGTGCAGACGGCACAAAAATGCACCTTAAACCCTAATAGGACTATTTATTAGAAAATTGCGTTGGCCAAACACTTGGGACTATCGTGGGTTAAGCGACTGTGCCGTCGAAGGCGAGAGACAGTAGGTTGCCGTCCCCGCGCCCACGACCAGGCGTTCACGCCGCACTACGTCCGAGCTCAAGGTAAACAAAAACGGCGTGTTGATGCCGCTCAGTGATTCGCAGCCATTGAACAGTGCATCTACAGGGCTGGCACGTTGGGCCTGGCGCTGTACGGATGTGTCACGTGGTAGAAGTGTGACAGCGAGTGACGCACCGACCTGGAAAACCCTGCGTGCACTTTACCTGGTACAGGTCATTTTGAATGTCCAGCAGCTCCTTGGGGAAGAGCCGTATCAACGCGTCCGCGAGGCCTTCATCCTCGTGGATTATGGCTAAGTGAAGGGTCCTGCACCAAAGACAAATAAAAACGGAAGTTTATGTATAATTTTGCATCAGTACGCCATGACTGTCTCCAGCTCCGACAGAGTAATGAGGAACCAAGGAACCTTTCGTTCCGTGAAAGCACGAACACGAGGGATTACTTAGAAAACTTCGCCGAAGCCGGTTGTGCAACATTGGAACTTTGCGTCGCGAGCGGGGGAGCCTGGCGGCCGTCGCGTTTCGAGCGCAGGAAGTGGCGCCTCACCGCGAGGCTCGTTTTCCATTGACAGAGAGGTGGGCTCACCCATTGAATCATTTCACCGCGCACCTGCAGACTTTTACCAGACTTACCAGCAGTGACGGGTACGCTGCAGATATTCCGCAACAAAAAGGAACACAAATTAAAGATACAGATACATTTTTTTAAAATAATAGCAACAATTCCTAGTATAGTTTACACCACCAGCAATATTTATGGCATTTTGCAGACGGCCTTACCCAGAGTAACTTACGGTGTAAATATAGCGTAAAAAATCCAATTCTTTGACTGACATGAATATATGACATATTATTGAACTTTTTTTTTAAGCCACTGATTTTTTCCCCCTCTATAGTTAATAACCCTGGATTACAAAAATACTTGATATTTCTGCTACGGTGAACATCTCGGTGCGGAAATATCCACTTTTATTTCCATTTGATTGCTTTAGGCCCAGTAGAACGTACCTGCTAATACCAGCTCACACCTTCATATCTAATACCTGATCAAACAAATCTTCCAACATCTGCTGTGCGTTTTAGACTTTCACAAAATGAGACAACCGTCTCAGAGCAGCAACGCACAAACCTGAAGGTCCAGAAGATGTTGAGAGACCTCCTGACATTCAAAAGAGCTGCACAACACAGTCCCACCCGACCAAACTCCAGCACGGAGTGGAAGCACTGCGACCTACACCACCATTTAAAGGTT
Source organism: Denticeps clupeoides (assembly GCF_900700375.1). Classification (NCBI taxonomy): domain Eukaryota; kingdom Metazoa; phylum Chordata; class Actinopteri; order Clupeiformes; family Denticipitidae; genus Denticeps; species Denticeps clupeoides. The sequence continues at coordinate 3,860,292 of NC_041720.1, read as the reverse complement.
TAGGGTCACTTAGAAAGGACTTTTTTTTATAAAATCCTTTTTGATGCATTAAAAAGATGTGAAACGGGAGAGAACTCGAGTCCAGGCTGCATCTTGTTCATCACCACCACCGGTTTCACCTCTAACCCAGGTGTCCCGCACAGAAAGCACAGAACTTGATCTCCATTCATTCTAAACCCCAGAGAGAGAAGCACCAGAACATGCATCTGGCTCAACCAGGGGAATTTCCACCATGTTACACTTCTGCTTTCACACACACACACACACACACACACACACACACACACACACACACACACACACACATTCGCCCCACCAGTGGCAATGTTCTGCTCATACCTGCGAGTTCCTTTATTGTTACAAAATAAGAATAATAATATTAACAAGCAATATTAAGATTGATAAGAGCCACAACTCGATTGTAGGATAAAGTTCACGAAAGATGAGTGATGGTTCTGATGTCGCCTGTTGCGGCAGGAGGAAGTGGCCGCATGTCGCTCGCACAAAACGAGGGGAATAAAAGGAACGTACGTGTCCCCGTCGTCGGTGACGGCGGCCAGGTCGGGCTCCGCTTCCTGCCCGTCGCGCTGAGCGGGCACCGCGCACGTCTTCAGGATGTCGCCCAGGCTCTCCACGCTCAGGGACGCGGAGCCGTACGCGGAGTCGTGCCGCTCCTCGGCCGCGCCGTCCGCCGCGGGCTCGGCTCCGGAGCGGCAGACGGCGGCCAGCGAGCGGTACGAGTCGACGCCCGAGTCGGCGCGGAACTCGTCCGGCTCGCCCTTGCCCCTCGCCTCCTCCCGACTCGCCATCGCGCCGTCCGGCCGCGACCCGTCGTGACCCCGGGCCGACCCCGCGCGAGCCCATGTGAGGCGGCGCGCCGCGGCGCGCGCCCGGGCGCCCGGAGGGGGGCGGGGGATTCCCCCAAGGGGGCGTGGATTCACGCAGTGGGCGTGGTCTCTTTCAAATTGATACCACCGACCTGCTCGGGATTTTAAATCACTTGAACATGTTCTGTTATGGTGTGATGGTTTATAATACCAGTTGGATTTTCTGTCATAAAAAATAATCTCAATATATTTTAAGTTAGAAGTGGTGGTAGAAGTCTTGTGGGTAACACAAGACCCAGGTTCGAATCCCACTTATTACCATTGTGTCCCTGATCAAGACACTTAACCCTGAGTGTCTCCAGGGGGGTGACTGTCCCTATAACTAATGATTGTAAGTCGCTCTGGATAATGGCGTCTGGTAAATGCTGTAAATGTAATTCATTTTCAATTAACATGGACAGAACTCCTGAGAACAAGGTTGTAGCCCATGTAGCAGCATGTTCATCACAGAGAGTTCAGTAAAAGGGAAGTGGGTGGCTAAGCGGTTAAGGAAGCGGTCCCCTAATCAGAAGGTTGCCGGTTTGAATCTCAAGGTGTCACTGAGGTGCCACTGAGCAAAGCACCGTCCCCACACACTGCTCCCCGGGTGCCTGTCATGGCTGCCCACTTCTCACCAAGGGTGATGATTAAAAGCAGAGGACACATTTTGTTGTGCCACCATGTGCTATACTGCAGAGTTTCACAATGACAATAACTTTCAATAAAACAATACTTGTAGTCCTGAAAGAAAATCTTAAGCATTCAGTTAATTTTTAAAAGGGATAAAAACAGATCATAATCCTGGAATGTGGTGGACTAGGTGCCACTGAGGTCCCCTTGATCAATGCACCATCCCCACACACTGCTACCTGGGACCCTTTCATGGCTGCCCACTGCTCACAAAGTGATGGGTTAAATTTGGGTGGGTGGGTGGTAGTAGTCTAGTGGGTAGTAGCCTAGTGGGTAACACACTCGTCTACAAACCAGAAGACCCAGGTTCAAATCCCACTTACTACCATTGTGTCCCTGAGCAAGACACTTAACCCTAAAATTGCTCCAGGGTGACTGTCCCTGTAACTACTGATTGTAAGTCGCTCTGGATAAGGGCGTCTGAAAAAAGCTGTAAATGTACATATTTCATATGACAATCACTTTCACTCACTAATAAAGAGTGCATTTTAGCAAAATTACAGTAAATACAGAAGAAAAGGAAAACAATATTTAACAAAAACTACCATATACAAAAATATATATATGTATGTCAAGCTAACTTGGTTCAACTGCATTTCTTCTGCTATGCATGTGTCCTCCAGCTTACCTACACTTTTAATTTATGCTATCCACCGAGAATGGTGGAAATATGACCAGAAATGTCCATTTTGACCATATTTTCACACCCTCTTACTGGACATGCCACAGGTTGCCCCTCAACCAGGCCTGGACAATTAATCGAATTTAAATCACGTTCACACTACCACGATTAAATTAAGACGTCGGCGATATTTACATATAAAGAACCAAACAAAAAGCATAGACTGAGTAGCAACCTCAAATTGTGACAGAGTTAGACGTGCATAGAAGCGTGCGCACCTGCAAGAAAGTGTCCCTCATTTGGGGTTGGAAAAGTTAGCAACCCTAATAGATACATACACCATAGATTTATACACTAGATGTTGCATTCAGCCTCTCAGCAGGCATCAATACCACCGACATATTTGGACAAGCTTCCAAGCTCAGTTCTACCATGCTTCTCTGGCAGTACGAGCAAAAATTAGGGAGTTTTGTGCAGCATGTGGTTCTAATAACAAGCGGACAAAGAATCATTGCATAAAATTTAATAAATAAGATTTTATTTTATCATCTTGTATGCACAAAATTTTGTGTTCGTCAAATAAGGTTATTCACCTTACAGACCAGAGCATCTGTCTTCCCACCCCGGCACAACTTCACAGTCCCTACAGTTCTTCCAGTCTATTGAGACATGGTTCTCACCTCATGTGTTTTCAATATGTGTAGCTGTAAAGAAACCCGAGACAAAGTGGATATTTAGCCATTTATTTGTGTGATGTTGAAAATTCATGTGTATGAATATGTGTATATATTTTATTATTGACATTAGTATTGTAACCCCGTTTTGGCCTATATGGCACACCTGTATACAATGAGACCATTACATGTAAATGAGGTGTGTCTATCACCCTAATACAACTGCCTCTGTATCCCAAAAATATCTGAAGTGAAACAAAGACCGTATGTATGATATCCTCTAAGTCTCTCACAATATCCATAAATGCCACCATGTCATGGAAAACCACCGCAGAAAGGACCCAGGGCGTCGCTAAAGGAAAGAAATAAACACGTCTTTGCCTAACATAACCTCTTAGACTCAGGTAATTAGAACACCCTGGGCTGGCCAACCTGTGCCTCTACAATATACAAGGGTTGGTGCCGCCCGCTGCTGTATAACAGTATAAGTCCTACGTGTGATATGTATGTGTGCACATTAACTACCTCGCTTTATCAATTAAAAAAAATACATCAAATTAAGAATGACTAAATCCTTACATCACTGTAATCAATTAATAACAAAAAATTAAAAACAGGTACATCTTTAGAAAAAAGATGTACTACATATACATATAAAATACTATAGACCATGTATTGTAACCCCGTTTTGGCCTATATGAATCGGGTCTTTTTCTCCTCTTTGTGAAACCTGAGGTCTGCACATGGACTCTTCTGCTGTGATTGCTTCTGTTCCAAAGAGATGGTCCCAATAGTTGTGGAATTTATGGTAAATAACCATTTGTAGATAAAAATTTAAAAAAAAATCAGCCTTCTATACAGAACTACTAAGAAACATAACCTGAAATATTCACAATGACATGCCATAAACTACACTAACAAATATTTGGTTTAGGTGGCGATGTAACAAACCACATTGCATGAATTCTGTATATAGAAAGCTTTTTGTGAAAATAGTGTGGATGCATTGTAGTAACGCAGTAACGATTATTAACAAAATTCATTATCGTGTTATTGCAGTCAACTTGGTTTGGCTCAGGAAATCCATATTTACCAAACTTCCACCACTGGCTGAAATACAAATTTTATTTCATTTACCAAGTCCTGCTTCTCATCATTCAATGATTCTCGAAGAGTTTTGCCACAATTTACAGGTGAGCTCATTTCTGATATCAATTCTATGTCTGAATTAAAACACTGTGTACACTTGTATACAGATTTTTCACATTGATCACATTTGAGTTGATATATAAAGTATTTAAGGTCTGTCTCTTCAATATGCAACATTGTGGTTTTTTTTTTAAGGTTTGACTTAAAAAACATCTTCCCACACTTGACACACTGTTAGGGCTTCACTCCAGTATGTATCTTCTGGTGCATTTTAAAGCTTGATGCTTGTGTAAAACTCTTCCCACACTGGTAGGGTTTCTCTTCAGTATGTATCTTCTGGTGCTTTTTTAGGCTTGATGCTTCTGTAAAACTCTTCCCACACACCACACACTGGTAGGGCTTCTCTCCAGTATGTATCCTCTGGTGTATTTTAAGGTCTGATGCTCGTGTAAAAAACTTACCACACACCACACACTGGTAGGGCTTCTCTCCAGTATGTATCCTATGGTGCTTTTTAAGGTGTGATGCTTGTGTAAAACTCTTCCCACACTCCACACACTGGTAGGGTTTCTCCCCGGTATGCATCCTCTGGTGCTTTTTAAGGTGTGATGCATTTGTAAAACTCTTCCCACACTCCACGCACTGGTAGTGCTTCTCTCCAGTATGTATCCTCTGGTGCTTTTTAAGGTTTGATGCTTCTGTAAACCTCTTCCCACACTCCACACACTGGTAGGGTTTCTCCCCGGTATGTATCCTCTGGTGTATTTGAAGGTGTGATGCTTGTATAAAACTCATCCCACACTCCACACACTGGTAGTGCTTCTCTCCATTATGTATCCTCTGGTGCATTTTAAGGTTTGATGCTTGTGTAAAACTCTTCCCACACTCCACACACTGGTAGGGCTTCTCTCCAGTATGGATCCTCTGGTGTATTTTAAGGTGTGATGCTCGTGTAAAACTCTTCCCACACTCCACACACTGGTAGGGCTTCTCTCCAGTATGTATCCTCTGATGTATTTTAAGGTTTGATGCTTCTGTAAACCTCTTCCCACACTGGTAGGGTTTCTCCCCGGTATGCATCCTCTGGTGCTTTTTAAGGTGTGATGCATTTGTAAAACTCTTCCCACACTCCACGCACTGGTAGTGCTTCTCTCCAGTATGTATCCTCTGGTGCTTTTTAAGGTTTGATGCTTCTGTAAAACTCTTCCGACACACCACACACTGGTAGGGCTTCTCTCCAGTATGTATCCTCTGGTGTATTTTAAGGTCTGATGCTCGTGTAAAAAACTTACCACACACCACACACTGGTAGGGCTTCTCTCCAGTATGTATCCTATGGTGCTTTTTAAGGCTTGATGCTTCTGTAAAACTCTTCCCACAATCCACACACTGGTAGGGCCTCTCTCCAGTATGTATCCTCTGGTGTATTTGAAGGTGTGATGCTTGTATAAAACTCATCCCACACTCCACACACTGGTAGTGCTTCTCTCCATTATGTATCCTCTGGTGCATTTTAAGGTTTGATGCTTGTGTAAAACTCTTCCCACACTCCACACACTGGTAGGGCTTCTCTCCAGTATGGATCCTCTGGTGTATTTTAAGGTGTGATGCTCGTGTAAACTCTTCCCACACTCCACACACTGGTAGGGCTTCTCTCCAGTATGTATCCTCTGATGTATTTTAAGGTTTGATGCTTCTGTAAACCTCTTCCCACACTGGTAGGGTTTCTCCCCGGTATGCATCCTCTGGTGCTTTTTAAGGTGTGATGCATTTGTAAAACTCTTCCCACACTCCACGCACTGGTAGTGCTTCTCTCCAGTATGTATCCTCTGGTGCTTTTTAAGGTTTGATGCATCTGTAAAACTCTTTCCACACTCCACACACTGGTAGGGGCTTCTCTCCAGTATGTATCCTCTGGTGTGTTTTAAGGTGTGATGCTTGTGTAAAACTCTTCCCACACTCCACACACCAGTAGGGTTTCTCTCCAGTATGTATCCTCTGGTGTTTATTAAGGTCCGATGCATCTGTAAAACTCTTCCCACACTCCACACACTGGTAGGGCTTCTCTCCAGTATGGAACCTCTGGTGTATTTTAAGGCTTGATGCTTCTGTAAAACCCTTCCCACACGCCACACACTGGTAGGGCTTCTCTCCAGTATGTATCTTCTGGTGTCTATTAAGGTCCGATTCTCGTGTAAAACTCTTCCTACACTCCACACACTGGTAGGGCTTCTCTTCAGAAAGGTTTCTCTGTCGTGTTTCAAGGTTTTTCATTTGACCGTAGACACACTCGTTGAACTGGAGTGTTTTTTCTTCAGTTTCCTGTTTACATCTTTGATTCGTAAATTTGTTTACAATTTCTGCAAATATAAGAAAATTTGAAGTGAGCACTGTTTAAAAAAGTAATTGTGATTGCAATGTAGTTCTATAATGTGTAACACTTGTTTGAAAAATGTGAGAAGTTAAAAATACAATTATCAGATAACATGGAATTGGGTATTCCTCTGGTTATTCCTCTGATTTGGTAATAGGAAATGTATTGACTTTTCAGATTCATTTAACAACTTTAAAAGACAAATCTAATTACACTTTTGACAAAGACCTACTTACATTCTGTACAGCATTGTGGTCACTAATTTCCTGTAAACCTATGGAATCATACTTGTTTAAAAAATAAGACGTTGAAATGTAAAACAAGAGGTTGGAATTTTGACAACCTTTTTGCTTACAGCTCACTCTTTTTCATTTTCAATGGAGATACTTTCAATTTAGCTTCTCATTTTTCAGTCACCCCTCCCCCCTTTTACGTTTACTTTGCCTCATTGCCCCCCGTCTTTTATAGATTTTTATTGATTTAATCGATGCGTTGTTGCAGCTCTACTAATGTCCAAATCACTTTAACTCACCTGAATAATCTTCATCATCCGACTCTTTCTTGATATGAATTGCTGTTGGTTCCAGTGTTTCACCACAGTTCAGAGATGTGATGGTATCTGATGATATTTCTGGTTTAACATCTTTGTTGTTCTGGTCTACACTCCACAGATCAGTAGGAAACAGAGACAGACTGGGATCCATCTTGGGACCTTGGAATGAAATTATATTCTTTGACAAAAATGCATGGAAAATATAATAAAACCGACAAAGCAGGTTTCTGGGAATAAAAAGTCAGATAAAGACACACAGTCACCTTTAGAAATGTTTCCCCGGAGATTCCTCAGTTACAACTAATCTCAAGCAGAGTGTCTTTGTATAAATGTGATTGTGGTGAAGTGGATCTGGACAACGAAGAGTGAAGAATTAAAAGTGAGAATGATCCCAGACATCAGTCTGAATGCGTATTTAGCTGCTATTTAGCGTAACTGTATCTGTGATAATGTGTAGAAAGGAGAATCACGCACAGAAAACACAGGACTATTTCCCGGGAAGCTGCAGCTCTCGCTGGGTCTACTTGCTCTCTTATCTTAACTTTTTACCCCCAAGGAATGCGGCGGCGCCACTTACTGGTGCGGAGTGTCACTGCAGGTCGGTCTTCCTACACTTGTGTGTAGTCGGGTGACGTCATATAAGAGAAACGTGGTTATTTGGAAAGTGCGATGCATTATGGCCGTTGTCTCTTTAAGAGCCTTATTATTTTGGAGTAACGCTATTCATACTCGAGTAAAATGTTTAGCTCTCTACCCAACTCACCATGCATTTTACTGCGCGTTGTACTGCTATAACTATGCATGTGGCGTGGATGTGAACGGTAACGCAAATATAGTGAAGTGATTGTCACATGTGATACACAGCAGCACAGCATACGTTGCACACAGTGAAATTTGTCCTCTGCTTTTAACCATCACCCTGAGTGAGCAGTGGGCAGCCATGAGAGGTGCCCGGGGAGCAGTGTGTGGGGACGGTGCTTTGCTCAGTGGCACCTTGGTGGATCGGGATTCGAACTGGCAACCTTCTGATTACGGGGCCACTTCCTTAACCGCTAGGCCACCACTGCCCCAAACACATGCCACCAAACAAATAAAATCTGCTTTCGGGTCTTATGTGAAAAAAATCACAGAATGAATTTTCACAAAACACAAAATAAGCTCGCTGTTACACGTAACAAACATTAAGCAAAAAAAACAAATTAAAACATTTACATTTAAGGCATTTGGCAGACGCCCTCATCCAGAGCGACTTACAACGTGCTTTCATTTTACCATCGATGAAGGGATCAATTCTGTAAGACCCCCAACTATGATAACAATCTTTTTATTCAGTCTGTTGTAGTTTCTATACATAATTCAGACAATAAGAAGGTTACAGGTGAATCTAAATATTCTATAAAGAGGAAAGTACGGAACACCAAAATAATATGCATGGATTGCTCGTCCCTGTTACCATATCTTCTGCTCCTCATAAATAAATTTAAAACGAACACAGTGTGCCCAGAAATCCACACACAATTGTCCACAGTATGAAATGTAACTGCGACTCAGAACTAAAACCCCTGTGCTGTAGCGCCGGTAAACTATAGTCCCAAACAAAGTGTCGGAAATTCCACCTCAGTACCCGGGCCTGCTCCTGGATGCAAATAATCACGGCGAAATAAAAAATAAATTAAATTCCACACTTTTACTCTGCAGCGTTACGCGCTGACGTCATCAGCCTGTCGGCTCTTAAAGAGACAACGGCCGTAATGCAACTAACTTTCCAAATAACCACGTTTCTCTTATATGACGTCACGCGACTACACACAAGTGTAGGAAGACCGACCTGCAGTGACACTCCGCACCAGTAAGTGGCGCCGCTGCATTTATTTGGGGTAAAAAGTTGGGATTAGAGAGCAAGTAGACCCAGCGAGAGCTGCAGCTGCCCGGGAAATAGTCCTGTGTTTTGTGTGCGTGATTCTCCTTTCTACACATTATCACAGATACAGTTACGCTAAATAGCAGCTAAATACGCATTCAGACTGATGTCTGGGATCATTCTCACTTTTAATTCTTCACTCTTCGTTGTCCAGACCCACTTCCCCACAATCACATTTATATAAAGACACTCTGCTTGAGATTAGCTGTAACTGAGGAATCTCCGGGGAAACATTTCTAAAGGTGACTGTGTGTCTTTATGTATTCTCACAAACCTGCTTTGTCTGTTTTATTATATTTTCCATGCATTTTGTCAAACAATATATTTCTGTCTAGAATAATGCTAGAATTTGGTTGTTGTTGGGTAGGTAATTGTAGTATAATTACAACATGTTCTGCTTAATTCCAAGGTCTCAAGATGGATCTGTTTCCTACTGATCTGTGGAGTGTAGACCAGAACAGCACAGATGTTAAACCAGAAATATCATCAGATACCATCACATCTCTGAACTGTGGTGAAACACTGGAACCAACAGGATTTCATGTGAAGAAAGAGTCGGATGATGAAGACTATTTAGGTGAGTGGAGTTTAAATGATTTGGAAATGAGTAGGGCTGCAACAACGCATTGATTAAATCGCTAAAAATTGATTACTAAAAGAGTCAACAACAAATTTCATAATCGATTTGAGCATGAAGCGGAGTGAACACAAAACAAGCCACATTTGCCTGCATTTTAACATGTGGTTTTACACGAAACACTTGCATTTATGAAACAAATAGTCGCTTTGAACTGACTGACTTCAAAGTCAAAGTGAAGTGATTGTCACATGTGATACACAGCAGCACAACACACGGTGCACACAGTGAAATTTGTCTTCTACATTTAACCCATCACCCTGAGTGAGCAGTGGGCAGCCATGACAGGCGCCCGGGGAGCAGTGTGTGGGGACGGTGCTTTGCTCAGTGGCATCTTGGCAGATCGGGATTCGAACTGGCAACCTTCTGATTATGGGGCCGGTTCCTTAACCGCTAGGCCACCACTGCCCCAGTTTGCTTGACTTTGCCTGACTTTGTTAATTAATCAATAATAATAATAATCAGATAAAAAATGTAAATAAAAAAAGCATTCATTTTTATTCAAAATGCACGAATATGTTGCTCCTAGAGCTGTTAAAATAATGAAATAAAAATGGACTAACAAAAAAAACATACACATGTATGCTTTACATCTGCCAAATAAATAGACTTTAAAATAAAGTGCCACCTGAGCTGCCAGAACAGAATGTCAGAACTTGTCCTCTACACAACACAGATGCAGATGCACACACACTTTTGCCCTTTTTTTCTCATAAAAACGTGTGTTTTTAGCGTAACACCACATGTTTAAATAGAGGCGTATTATGGCCCATATGGCCTTGTATTTTTCCTGGCTAACACAAGACCCAGGTTCGAATCCCACTTATTACCATTGTGTCCCTGATCAAGACACTTAACCCTGAGTGTCTCCAGGGGGGTGACTGTCCCTGTAACTAATGATTGTAAGTCGCTCTGGATAATGGCGTCTGGTAAATGCTGTAAATGTAATTCATTTTCAATTAACATGGACAGAACTCCTGAGAACAAGGTTGTAGCCCATGTAGCAGCATGTTCATCACAGAGAGTTCAGTAAAAGGGAAGTGGGTGGCTAAGCGGTTAAGGAAGCGGTCCCCTAATCAGAAGGTTGCCGGTTTGAATCTCAAGGTGTCACTGAGGTGCCACTGAGCAAAGCACCGTCCCCACACACTGCTCCCCGGGTGCCTGTCATGGCTGCCCACTTCTCACCAAGGGTGATGATTAAAAGCAGAGGACACATTTTGTTGTGCCACCATGTGCTATACTGCAGAGTTTCACAATGACAATAACTTTCAATAAAACAATACTTGTAGTCCTGAAAGAAAATCTTAAGCATTCAGTTAATTTTTAAAAGGGATAAAAACAGATCATAATCCTGGAATGTGGTGGACTAGGTGCCACTGAGGTCCCCTTGATCAATGCACCATCCCCACACACTGCTACCTGGGACCCTTTCATGGCTGCCCACTGCTCACAAAGTGATGGGTTAAATTTGGGTGGGTGGGTGGTAGTAGTCTAGTGGGTAGTAGCCTAGTGGGTAACACACTCGTCTATAAACCAGAAGACCCAGGTTCAAATCCCACTTACTACCATTGTGTCCCTGAGCAAGACACTTAACCCTAAAATTGCTCCAGGGTGACTGTCCCTGTAACTACTGATTGTAAGTCGCTCTGGATAAGGGCGTCTGAAAAATGCTGTAAATGTACATATTTCATATGACAATCACTTTCACTCACTAATAAAGAGTGCATTTTAGCAAAATTACAGTAAATACGGAAGAAAAGGAAAACAATATTTAACAAAAACTACCATATACAAAAATATATATATGTATGTCAAGCTAACTTGGTTCAACTGCATTTCTTCTGCTATGCATGTGTCCTCCAGCTTACCTACACTTTTAATTTATGCTATCCACCGAGAATGGTGGAAATATGACCAGAAATGTCCATTTTGACCATATTTTCACACCCTCTTACTGGACATGCCACAGGTTGCCCCTCAACCAGGCCTGGACAATTAATCGAATTTAAATCACGTTCACACTACCACGATTAAATTAAGACGTCGGCGATATTTACATATAAAGAACCAAACAAAAAGCATAGACTGAGTAGCAACCTCAAATTGTGACAGAGTTAGACGTGCATAGAAGCGTGCGCACCTGCAAGAAAGTGTCCCTCATTTGGGGTTGGAAAAGTTAGTAACCCTAATAGATACATACACCATAGATTTATACACTAGATGTTGCATTCAGCCTCTCAGCAGGCATCAATACCACCGACATATTTGGACAAGCTTCCAAGCTCAGTTCTACCATGCTTCTCTGGCAGTACGAGCAAAAATTAGGTAGTTTTGTGCAGCATGTGGTTCTAATAACAAGCGGACAAAGAATCATTGCATAAAATTTAATAAATAAGATTTTATTTTATCATTTTGTATGCACAAAATTTTGTGTTCGTCAAATAAGGTTATTCACCTTACAGACCAGAGCATCTGTCTTCCCACCCCGGCACAACTTCACAGTCCCTACAGTTCTTCCAGTCTATTGAGACATGGTTCTCACCTCATGTGTTTTCAATATGTGTAGCTGTAAAGAAACCCGAGACAAAGTGGATATTTAGCCATTTATTTGTGTGATGTTGAAAATTCATGTGTATGAATATATGTATATATATTTTATTATTGACATTAGTATTGTAACCCCGTTTTGCCCTATATGGCACACCTGTATACAATGAGACCATTACATGTAAATGAGGTGTGTCTATCACCCTAATACAACTGCCTCTGTATCCCAAAAATATCTGAAGTGAAACAAAGACCGTATGTATGATATCCTCTAAGTCTCTCACAATATCCATAAATGCCACCATGTCATGGAAAACCACCGCAGAAAGGACCCAGGGCGTCGCTAAAGGAAAGAAATAAACACGTCTTTGCCTAACATAACCTCTTAGACTCAGGTAATTAGAACACCCTGGGCTGGCCAACCTGTGCCTCTACAATATACAAGGGTTGGTGCCGCCCGCTGCTGTATAACAGTATAAGTCCTACGTGTGATATGTATGTGTGCACATTAACTACCTCGCTTTATCAATTAAAAAAAATACATCAAATTAAGAATGACTAAATCCTTACATCACTGCAATCAATTAATAACAAAAAATTAAAAACAGGTACATTAGAAAAAAGATGTACTACATATACATATAAAATACTATAGACCATGTATTGTAACCCCGTTTTGGCCTATATGAATCGGGTCTTTTTCTCCTCTTTGTGAAACCTGAGGTCTGCACATGGACTCTTCTGCTGTGATTGCTTCTGTTCCAAAGAGATGGTCCCAATAGTTGTGGAATTTATGGTAAATAACCATTTGTAGATAAAATTTTTAAAAAAAATCAGCCTTCTATACAGAACTACTAAGAAACATAACCTGAAATATTCACAATGACATGCCATAAACTACACTAACAAATATTTGGTTTAGGTGGCGATGTAACAAACCACATTGCATGAATTCTGTATATAGAAAGCTTTTTGTGAAAATAGTGTGGATGCATTGTAGTAACGCAGTAACGATTATTAACAAAATTCATTATCGTGTTATTGCAGTCAACCTCGGGGGAAAACTTGGTTTGGCTCAGGAAATCCATATTTACCAAACTTCCACCACTGGCTGAAATACAAATTTTATTTCATTTACCAAGTCCTGCTTCTCATCATTCAATGATTCTCGAAGAGTTTTGCCACAATTTACAGGTGAGCTCATTTCTGATATCAATTCTATGTCTGAATTAAAACACTGTGTACACTTATATACAGATTTTTCACATTGATCACATTTGAGTTGATATATAAAGTATTTAAGGTCTGTCTCTTCAATATGCAACATTGTGGTTTTTTTTTTAAGGTTTGACTTAAAAAACATCTTCCCACACTTGACACACTGTTAGGGCTTCACTCCAGTATGTATCTTCTGGTGCATTTTAAAGCTTGATGCTTGTGTAAAACTCTTCCCACACTGGTAGGGCTTCACTCCAGTATGTATCTTCTGGTGCTTTTTTAGGCTTGATGCTTCTGTAAAACTCTTCCCACACACCACACACTGGTAGGGCTTCTCTCCAGTATGTATCCTCTGGTGTATTTTAAGGTCTGATGCTTGTGTAAAAAACTTACCACACACCACACACTGGTAGGGCTTCTCTCCAGTATGTATCCTATGGTGCTTTTTAAGGTGTGATGCTTGTGTAAAACTCTTCCCACACTCCACACACTGGTAGGGCCTCTCTCCAGTATGCATCCTCTGATGTATTTTAAGGTTTGATGCTTCTGTAAACCTCTTCCCACACTCCACACACTGGTAGGGTTTCTCCCCGGTATGCATCCTCTGGTGCTTTTTAAGGTGTGATGCATTTGTAAAACTCTTCCCACACTCCACGCACTGGTAGTGCTTCTCTCCAGTATGTATCCTCTGGTGCTTTTTAAGGTTTGATGCATCTGTAAAACTCTTTCCACACTCCACACACTGGTAGGGCTTCTCTCCAGCATGTATCATCTGGTGTGTTTTAAGGTGTGATGCTTGTGTAAAACTCTTCCCACACTCCACACACCAGTAGGGTTTCTCTCCAGTATGTATCCTCTGGTGTTTATTAAGGTCCGATGCATCTGTAAAACTCTTCCCACACTCCACACACTGGTAGGGCTTCTCTCCAGTATGTATCCTCTGGTGTATTTGAAGGTGTGATGCTTGTGTAAAACTCTTCCCACACTCCACACACTGGTAGGGCTTCTCTCCAGTATGGAACCTCTGGTGTATTTTAAGGCTTGATGCTTCTGTAAAACCCTTCCCACACGCCACACACTGGTAGGGCTTCTCTCCAGTATGTATCTTCTGGTGTCTATTAAGGTCCGATGCTCGTGTAAAACTCTTCCTACACTCCACACACTGGTAGGGCTTCTCTTCAGAAAGGTGTCTCTGTCGTGTTTCAAGGTTCTTCGTTTGACCGTAGACACACTCGTTGAACTGGAGTGTTTTTTCTTCAGTTTCCTGTTTACATCTTTGATTCGTAAATTTGTTTACAATTTCTGCAAATATAAGAAAGTTTGAAGTGAGCACTGTTTAAAAAAGTAATTGTGATTGCAATGTAGTTCTATAATGTGTAACACTTGTTTGAAAAATGTGAGAAGTTAAAAATACAATTATCAGATAACATGGAATTGGGTATTCCTCTGGTTATTCCTCTGATTTGGTAATAGGAAATGTATTGACTTTTCAGATTCATTTAACAACTTTAAAAGACAAATCTAATTACACTTTTGACAAAGACCTACTTACATTCTGTACAGCATTGTGGTCACTAATTTCCTGTAAACCTATGGAATCATACTTGTTTAAAAAATAAGACGTTGAAATGTAAAACAAGAGGTTGGAATTTTGACAACCTTTTTGCTTACAGCTCACTCTTTTTCATTTTCAATGGAGATACTTTCAATTTAGCTTCTCATTTTTCAGTCACCCCTCCCCCCTTTTACGTTTACTTTGCCTCATTGCCCCCCGTCTTTTATAGATTTTTATTGATTTAATCGATGCGTTGTTGCAGCTCTACTAATGTCCAAATCACTTTAACTCACCTGAATAATCTTCATCATCCGACTCTTTCTTGATATGAATTGCTGTTGGTTCCAGTGTTTCACCACAGTTCAGAGATGTGATGGTATCTGATGATATTTCTGGTTTAACATCTTTGTTGTTCTGGTCTACACTCCACAGATCAGTAGGAAACAGAGACAGACTGGGATCCATCTTGGGACCTTGGAATGAAATTATATTCTTTGACAAAAATGCATGGAAAATATAATAAAACCGACAAAGCAGGTTTCTGGGAATAAAAAGTCAGATAAAGACACACAGTCACCTTTAGAAATGTTTCCCCGGAGATTCCTCAGTTACAGCTAATCTCAAGCAGAGTGTCTTTGTATAAATGTGATTGTGGGGAAGTGGATCTGGACAACGAAGAGTGAAGAATTAAAAGTGAGAATGATCCCAGACATCAGTCTGAATGCGTATTTAGCTGCTATTTAGCGTAACTGTATCTGTGATAATGTGTAGAAAGGAGAATCACGCACAGAAAACACAGGACTATTTCCCGGGAAGCTGCAGCTCTCGCTGGGTCTACTTGCTCTCTTATCTTAACTTTTTACCCCCAAGGAATGCGGCGGCGCCACTTACTGGTGCGGAGTGTCACTGCAGGTCGGTCTTCCTACACTTGTGTGTAGTCGGGTGACGTCATATAAGAGAAACGTGGTTATTTGGAAAGTGCGATGCATTATGGCCGTTGTCTCTTTAAGAGCCTTATTATTTTGGAGTAACGCTATTCATACTCGAGTAAAATGTTTAGCTCTCTACCCAACTCACCATGCATTTTACTGCGCGTTGTACTGCTATAACTATGCATGTGGCGTGGATGTGAACGGTAACGCAAATATAGTGAAGTGATTGTCACATGTGATACACAGCAGCACAGCATACGTTGCACACAGTGAAATTTGTCCTCTGCTTTTAACCATCACCCTGAGTGAGCATTGGGCAGCCATGACAGGCGCCCGGGGAGCAGTGTGTGGGGACGGTGCTTTGCTCAGTGGCACCTTGGTGGATCGGGATTCGAACTGGCAACCTTCTGATTACGGGGCCACTTCCTTAACCGCTAGGCCACCACTGCCCCAAACACATGCCACCAAACAAATAAAATCTGCTTTCGGGTCTTATGTGAAAAAAATCACAGAATGAATTTTCACAAAACACAAAATAAGCTCGCTGTTACACGTAACAAACATTAAGCAAAAAAACAAATTAAAACATTTACATTTAAGGCATTTGGCAGACGCCCTCATCCAGAGCGACTTACAACGTGCTTTCATTTTACCATCGATGAAGGGATCAATTCTGTAAGACCCCCAACTATGATAACAATCTTTTTATTCAGTCTGTTGTAGTTTCTATACATAATTCAGACAATAAGAAGGTTACAGGTGAATCTAAATATTCTATAAAGAGGAAAGTACGGAACACCAAAATAATATGCATGGATTGCTCGTCCCTGTTACCATATCTTCTGCTCCTCGTAAATAAATTAAAAACGAACACAGTGTGCCCAGAAATCCACACACAATTGTCCACAGTATGAAATGTAACTGCGACTCAGAACTAAAACCCCTGTGCTGTAGCGCCGGTAAACTATAGTCCCAAACAAAGTGTCGGAAATTCCACCTCAGTACCCGGGCCTGCTCCTGGATGCAAATAATCACGGCGAAATAAAAAATAAATTAAATTCCACACGTTTACTCGGCAGCGTTACGCGCTGACGTCATCAGCCTGTCGGCTCTTAAAGAGACAACGGCCGTAATGCAACTAACTTTCCAAATAACCACGTTTCTCTTATATGACGTCACCCGACTACGCACAAGTGTAGGAAGACCGACCTGCAGTGACACTCCGCACCAGTAAGTGGCGCCGCTGCATTTATTTGGGGTAAAAAGTTGAGATAAGACAGCAAGTAGACCCAGCGAGAGCTGCAGCTTCCCGGGAAATAGTCCTGTGTTTTGTGTGCGTGATTCTCCTTTCTACACATTATCACAGATACAGTTACGCTAAATAGCAGCTAAATACGCATTCAGACTGATGTCTGGGATCATTCTCACTTTTAATTCTTCACTCTTCGTTGTCCAGACCCACTTCCCCACAATCACATTTATATAAAGACACTCTGCTTGAGATTAGCTGTAACTGAGGAATCTCCGGGGAAACATTTCTAAAGGTGACTGTGTGTCTTTATGTATTCTCACAAACCTGCTTTGTCTGTTTTATTATATTTTCCATGCATTTTGTCAAACAATATATTTCTGTCTAGAATAATGCTAGAATTTGGTTGTTGTTGGGTAGGTAATTGTAGTATAATTACAACATGTTCTGCTTAATTCCAAGGTCTCAAGATGGATCTGTTTCCTACTGATCTGTGGAGTGTAGACCAGAACAGCACAGATGTTAAACCAGAAATATCATCAGATACCATCACATCTCTGAACTGTGGTGAAACACTGGAACCAACAGGATTTCATGTGAAGAAAGAGTCGGATGATGAAGACTATTTAGGTGAGTGGAGTTTAAATGATTTGGAAATGAGTAGGGCTGCAACAACGCATTGATTAAATCGCTAAAAATTGATTACTAAAAGAGTCAACAACAAATTTCATAATCGATTTGAGCATGAAGCGGAGTGAACACACTGTTGTGCCTGCAGATTTCGGCGGAGCAAAAAAAAAAAAAAACAAGCCACATATGGGCCAAATTTGCCTGCATTTTAACATGTGGTTTTACACGAAACACTTGCATTTATGAAACAAATAGTCGCTTTGAACTGACTGACTTCAAAGTCAAAGTGAAGTGATTGTCACATGTGATACACAGCAGCACAACACACGGTGCACACAGTGAAATTTGTCTTCTACATTTAACCCATCACCCTGAGTGAGCAGTGGGCAGCCATGACAGGCGCCCGGGGAGCAGTGTGTGGGGACGGTGCTTTGCTCAGTGGCATCTTGGCAGATCGGGATTCGAACTGGCAACCTTCTGATTATGGGGCCGGTTCCTTAACCGCTAGGCCACCACTGCCCCAGTTTGCTTGACTTTGCCTGACTTTGTTAATTAATCAATAATAATAATAATCAGATAAAAAATGTAAATAAAAAAAGCATTCATTTTTATTCAAAATGCACGAATATGTTGCTCCTAGAGCTGTTAAAATAATGAAATAAAAATGGACTAACAAAAAAAACATACACATGTATGCTTTACATCTGCCAAATAAATAGACTTTAAAATAAAGTGCCACCTGAGCTGCCAGAACAGAATGTCAGAACTTGTCCTCTACACAACACAGATGCAGATGCACACACACTTTTGCCCTTTTTTTCTCATAAAAACGTGTGTTTTTAGCGTAACACCACATGTTTAAATAGAGGCGTATTATGGCCCATATGGCCTTGTATTTTTCCTGGGTAACACAAGACCCAGGTTCGAATCCCACTTATTACCATTGTGTCCCTGATCAAGACACTTAACCCTGAGTGTCTCCAGGGGGGTGACTGTCCCTGTAACTAATGATTGTAAGTCGCTCTGGATAATGGCGTCTGGTAAATGCTGTAAATGTAATTCATTTTCAATTAACATGGACAGAACTCCTGAGAACAAGGTTGTAGCCCATGTAGCAGCATGTTCATCACAGAGAGTTCAGTAAAAGGGAAGTGGGTGGCTAAGCGGTTAAGGAAGCGGTCCCCTAATCAGAAGGTTGCCGGTTTGAATTTCAAGGTGTCATTGAGGTGCCACTGAGCAAAGCACCGTCCCCACACACTGCTCCCCGGGTGCCTGTCATGGCTGCCCACTTCTCACCAAGGGTGATGATTAAAAGCAGAGGACACATTTTGTTGTGCCACCATGTGCTATACTGCAGAGTTTCACAATGACAATAACTTTCAATAAAACAATACTTGTAGTCCTGAAAGAAAATCTTAAGCATTCAGTTAATTTTAAAAGGGATAAAAACAGATCATAATCCTGGAATGTGGTGGACTAGGTGCCACTGAGGTCCCCTTGATCAATGCACCATCCCCACACACTGCTACCTGGGACCCTTTCATGGCTGCCCACTGCTCACAAAGTGATGGGTTAAATTTGGGTGGGTGGGTGGTAGTAGTCTAGTGGGTAGTAGCCTAGTGGGTAACACACTCGTCTATAAACCAGAAGACCCAGGTTCAAATCCCACTTACTACCATTGTGTCCCTGAGCAAGACACTTAACCCTAAAATTGCTCCAGGGTGACTGTCCCTGTAACTACTGATTGTAAGTCGCTCTGGATAAGGGCGTCTGAAAAATGCTGTAAATGTACATATTTCATATGACAATCACTTTCACTCACTAATAAAGAGTGCATTTTAGCAAAATTACAGTAAATACGGAAGAAAAGGAAAACAATATTTAACAAAAACTACCATATACAAAAATATATATATGTATGTCAAGCTAACTTGGTTCAACTGCATTTCTTCTGCTATGCATGTGTCCTCCAGCTTACCTACACTTTTAATTTATGCTATCCACCGAGAATGGTGGAAATATGACCAGAAATGTCCATTTTGACCATATTTTCACACCCTCTTACTGGACATGCCACAGGTTGCCCCTCAACCAGGCCTGGACAATTAATCGAATTTAAATCACGTTCACACTACCACGATTAAATTAAGACGTCGGCGATATTTACATATAAAGAACCAAACAAAAAGTATAGACTGAGTAGCAACCTCAAATTGTGACAGAGTTAGATGTGCATAGAAGCGTGCGCACCTGCAAGAAAGTGTCCCTCATTTGGGGTTGGAAAAGTTAGTAACCCTAATAGATACATACACCATAGATTTATACACTAGATGTTGCATTCAGCCTCTCAGCAGGCATCAATACCACCGACATATTTGGACAAGCTTCCAAGCTCAGTTCTACCATGCTTCTCTGGCAGTACGAGCAAAAATTAGGTAGTTTTGTGCAGCATGTGGTTCTAATAACAAGCGGACAAAGAATCATTGCATAAAATTTAATAAATAAGATTTTATTTTATCATTTTGTATGCACAAAATTTTGTGTTCGTCAAATAAGGTTATTCACCTTACAGACCAGAGCATCTGTCTTCCCACCCCGGCACAACTTCACAGTCCCTACAGTTCTTCCAGTCTATTGAGACATGGTTCTCACCTCATGTGTTTTCAATATGTGTAGCTGTAAAGAAACCCGAGACAAAGTGGATATTTAGCCATTTATTTGTGTGATGTTGAAAATTCATGTGTATGAATATATGTATATATATTTTATTATTGACATTAGTATTGTAACCCCGTTTTGCCCTATATGGCACACCTGTATACAATGAGACCATTACATGTAAATGAGGTGTGTCTATCACCCTAATACAACTGCCTCTGTATCCCAAAAATATCTGAAGTGAAACAAAGACCGTATGTATGATATCCTCTAAGTCTCTCACAATATCCATAAATGCCACCATGTCATGGAAAACCACCGCAGAAAGGACCCAGGGCGTCGCTAAAGGAAAGAAATAAACACGTCTTTGCCTAACATAACCTCTTAGACTCAGGTAATTAGAACACCCTGGGCTGGCCAACCTGTGCCTCTACAATATACAAGGGTTGGTGCCGCCCGCTGCTGTATAACAGTATAAGTCCTACGTGTGATATGTATGTGTGCACATTAACTACCTCGCTTTATCAATTAAAAAAAATACATCAAATTAAGAATGACTAAATCCTTACATCACTGCAATCAATTAATAACAAAAAATTAAAAACAGGTACATTAGAAAAAAGATGTACTACATATACATATAAAATACTATAGACCATGTATTGTAACCCCGTTTTGGCCTATATGAATCGGGTCTTTTTCTCCTCTTTGTGAAACCTGAGGTCTGCACATGGACTCTTCTGCTGTGATTGCTTCTGTTCCAAAGAGATGGTCCCAATAGTTGTGGAATTTATGGTAAATAACCATTTGTAGATAAAATTTTTAAAAAAAATCAGCCTTCTATACAGAACTACTAAGAAACATAACCTGAAATATTCACAATGACATGCCATAAACTACACTAACAAATATTTGGTTTAGGTGGCGATGTAACAAACCACATTGCATGAATTCTGTATATAGAAAGCTTTTTGTGAAAATAGTGTGGATGCATTGTAGTAACGCAGTAACGATTATTAACAAAATTCATTATCGTGTTATTGCAGTCAACTTGGTTTGGCTCAGGAAATCCATATTTACCAAACTTCCACCACTGGCTGAAATACAAATTTTATTTCATTTACCAAGTCCTGCTTCTCATCATTCAATGATTCTCGAAGAGTTTTGCCACAATTTACAGGTGAGCTCATTTCTGATATCAATTCTATGTCTGAATTAAAACACTGTGTACACTTATATACAGATTTTTCACATTGATCACATTTGAGTTGATGATATAAAGTATTTAAGGTCTGTCTCTTCAATATGCAACATTGTGGTTTTTTTTTTAAGGTTTGACTTAAAAAACATCTTCCCACACTTGACACACTGTTAGGGCTTCACTCCAGTATGTATCTTCTGGTGCATTTTAAAGCTTGATGCTTGTGTAAAACTCTTCCCACACTGGTAGGGTTTCTCTTCAGTATGTATCTTCTGGTGCTTTTTTAGGCTTGATGCTTCTGTAAAACTCTTCCCACACACCACACACTGGTAGGGCTTCTCTCCAGTATGTATCCTCTGGTGTATTTTAAGGTCTGATGCTCGTGTAAAAAACTTACCACACACCACACACTGGTAGGGCTTCTCTCCAGTATGTATCCTATGGTGCTTTTTAAGGTGTGATGCTTGTGTAAAACTCTTCCCACACTCCACACACTGGTAGGGCTTCTCTCCAGTATGCATCCTCTGATGTATTTTAAGGTTTGATGCTTCTGTAAACCTCTTCCCACACTCCACACACTGGTAGGGTTTCTCCCCGGTATGTATCCTCTGGTGTATTTGAAGGTGTGATGCTTGTATAAAACTCATCCCACACTCCACACACTGGTAGTGCTTCTCTCCATTATGTATCCTCTGGTGCATTTTAAGGTTTGATGCTTGTGTAAAACTCTTCCCACACTCCACACACTGGTAGGGCTTCTCTCCAGTATGGATCCTCTGGTGTATTTTAAGGTGTGATGCTCGTGTAAAACTCTTCCCACACTCCACACACTGGTAGGGCTTCTCTCCAGTATGTATCCTCTGATGTATTTTAAGGTTTGATGCTTCTGTAAACCTCTTCCCACACTGGTAGGGTTTCTCCCCGGTATGCATCCTCTGGTGCTTTTAAGGTGTGATGCATTTGTAAAACTCTTCCCACACTCCACGCACTGGTAGTGCTTCTCTCCAGTATGTATCCTCTGGTGCTTTTTAAGGTTTGATGCTTCTGTAAAACTCTTCCGACACACCACACACTGGTAGGGCTTCTCTCCAGTATGTATCCTCTGGTGTATTTTAAGGTCTGATGCTCGTGTAAAAAACTTACCACACACCACACACTGGTAGGGCTTCTCTCCAGTATGTATCCTATGGTGCTTTTTAAGGCTTGATGCTTCTGTAAAACTCTTCCCACAATCCACACACTGGTAGGGGCCTCTCTCCAGTATGTATCCTCTGGTGTATTTGAAGGTGTGATGCTTGTATAAAACTCATCCCACACTCCACACACTGGTAGTGCTTCTCTCCATTATGTATCCTCTGGTGCATTTTAAGGTTTGATGCTTGTGTAAAACTCTTCCCACACTCCACACACTGGTAGGGCTTCTCTCCAGTATGGATCCTCTGGTGTATTTTAAGGTGTGATGCTCGTGTAAAACTCTTCCCACACTCCACACACTGGTAGGGCTTCTCTCCAGTATGTATCCTCTGATGTATTTTAAGGTTTGATGCTTCTGTAAACCTCTTCCCACACTGGTAGGGTTTCTCCCCGGTATGCATCCTCTGGTGCTTTTTAAGGTGTGATGCATTTGTAAAACTCTTCCCACACTCCACGCACTGGTAGTGCTTCTCTCCAGTATGTATCCTCTGGTGCTTTTTAAGGTTTGATGCATCTGTAAAACTCTTTCCACACTCCACACACTGGTAGGGCTTCTCTCCAGTATGGAACCTCTGGTGTATTTTAAGGCTTGATGCTTCTGTAAAACCCTTCCCACACGCCACACACTGGTAGGGCTTCTCTCCAGTATGTATCTTCTGGTGTCTATTAAGGTCCGATTCTCGTGTAAAACTCTTCATACACTCCACACACTGGTAGGGCTTCTCTTCAGAAAGGTTTCTCTGTCGTGTTTCAAGGTTTTTCATTTGACCGTAGACACACTCGTTGAACTGGAGTGTTTTTTCTTCAGTTTCCTGTTTACATCTTTGATTCGTAAATTTGTTTACAATTTCTGCAAATATAAGAAAATTTGAAGTGAGCACTGTTTAAAAAAGTAATTGTGATTGCAATGTAGTTCTATAATGTGTAACACTTGTTTGAAAAATGTGAGAAGTTAAAAATACAATTATCAGATAACATGGAATTGGGTATTCCTCTGGTTATTCCTCTGATTTGGTAATAGGAAATGTATTGACTTTTCAGATTCATTTAACAACTTTAAAAGACAAATCTAATTACACTTTTGACAAAGACCTACTTACATTCTGTACAGCATTGTGGTCACTAATTTCCTGTAAACCTATGGAATCATACTTGTTTAAAAAATAAGACGTTGAAATGTAAAACAAGAGGTTGGAATTTTGACAACCTTTTTGCTTACAGCTCACTCTTTTTCATTTTCAATGGAGATACTTTCAATTTAGCTTCTCATTTTTCAGTCACCCCTCCCCCCTTTTACGTTTACTTTGCCTCATTGCCCCCCGTCTTTTATAGATTTTTATTGATTTAATCGATGCGTTGTTGCAGCTCTACTAATGTCCAAATCACTTTAACTCACCTGAATAATCTTCATCATCCGACTCTTTCTTGATATGAATTGCTGTTGGTTCCAGTGTTTCACCACAGTTCAGAGATGTGATGGTATCTGATGATATTTCTGGTTTAACATCTTTGTTGTTCTGGTCTACACTCCACAGATCAGTAGGAAACAGAGACAGACTGGGATCCATCTTGGGACCTTGGAATGAAATTATATTCTTTGACAAAAATGCATGGAAAATATAATAAAACCGACAAAGCAGGTTTCTGGGAATAAAAAGTCAGATAAAGACACACAGTCACCTTTAGAAATGTTTCCCCGGAGATTCCTCAGTTACAGCTAATCTCAAGCAGAGTGTCTTTGTATAAATGTGATTGTGGTGAAGTGGATCTGGACAACGAAGAGTGAAGAATTAAAAGTGAGAATGATCCCAGACATCAGTCTGAATGCGTATTTAGCTGCTATTTAGCGTAACTGTATCTGTGATAATGTGTAGAAAGGAGAATCACGCACAGAAAACACAGGACTATTTCCCGGGAAGCTGCAGCTCTCGCTGGGTCTACTTGCTCTCTTATCTTAACTTTTTACCCCCAAGGAATGCGGCGGCGCCACTTACTGGTGCGGAGTGTCACTGCAGGTCGGTCTTCCTACACTTGTGTGTAGTCGGGTGACGTCATATAAGAGAAACGTGGTTATTTGGAAAGTGCGATGCATTATGGCCGTTGTCTCTTTAAGAGCCTTATTATTTTGGAGTAACGCTATTCATACTCGAGTAAAATGTTTAGCTCTCTACCCAACTCACCATGCATTTTACTGCGCGTTGTACTGCTATAACTATGCATGTGGCGTGGATGTGAACGGTAACGCAAATATAGTGAAGTGATTGTCACATGTGATACACAGCAGCACAGCATACGTTGCACACAGTGAAATTTGTCCTCTGCTTTTAACCATCACCCTGAGTGAGCAGTGGGCAGCCATGAGAGGTGCCCGGGGAGCAGTGTGTGGGGACGGTGCTTTGCTCAGTGGCACCTTGGTGGATCGGGATTCGAACTGGCAACCTTCTGATTACGGGGCCACTTCCTTAACCGCTAGGCCACCACTGCCCCAAACACATGCCACCAAACAAATAAAATCTGCTTTCGGGTCTTATGTGAAAAAAATCACAGAATGAATTTTCACAAAACACAAAATAAGCTCGCTGTTACACGTAACAAACATTAAGCAAAAAAACAAATTAAAACATTTACATTTAAGGCATTTGGCAGACGCCCTCATCCAGAGCGACTTACAACGTGCTTTCATTTTACCATCGATGAAGGGATCAATTCTGTAAGACCCCCAACTATGATAACAATCTTTTTATTCAGTCTGTTGTAGTTTCTATACATAATTCAGACAATAAGAAGGTTACAGGTGAATCTAAATATTCTATAAAGAGGAAAGTACGGAACACCAAAATAATATGCATGGATTGCTCGTCCCTGTTACCATATCTTCTGCTCCTCATAAATAAATTTAAAACGAACACAGTGTGCCCAGAAATCCACACACAATTGTCCACAGTATGAAATGTAACTGCGACTCAGAACTAAAACCCCTGTGCTGTAGCGCCGGTAAACTATAGTCCCAAACAAAGTGTCGGAAATTCCACCTCAGTACCCGGGCCTGCTCCTGGATGCAAATAATCACGGCGAAATAAAAAATAAATTAAATTCCACACTTTTACTCTGCAGCGTTACGCGCTGACGTCATCAGCCTGTCGGCTCTTAAAGAGACAACGGCCGTAATGCAACTAACTTTCCAAATAACCACGTTTCTCTTATATGACGTCACGCGACTACACACAAGTGTAGGAAGACCGACCTGCAGTGACACTCCGCACCAGTAAGTGGCGCCGCTGCATTTATTTGGGGTAAAAAGTTGGGATTAGAGAGCAAGTAGATCCAGCGAGAGCTGCAGCTGCCTGGGAAATAGTCCTGTGTTTTGTGTGCGTGATTCTCCTTTCTACACATTATCACAGATACAGTTACGCTAAATAGCAGCTAAATACGCATTCAGACTGATGTCTGGGATCATTCTCACTTTTAATTCTTCACTCTTCGTTGTCCAGACCCACTTCCCCACAATCACATTTATATAAAGACACTCTGCTTGAGATTAGCTGTAACTGAGGAATCTCCGGGGAAACATTTCTAAAGGTGACTGTGTGTCTTTATGTATTCTCACAAACCTGCTTTGTCTGTTTTATTATATTTTCCATGCATTTTGTCAAACAATATATTTCTGTCTAGAATAATGCTAGAATTTGGTTGTTGTTGGGTAGGTAATTGTAGTATAATTACAACATGTTCTGCTTAATTCCAAGGTCTCAAGATGGATCTGTTTCCTACTGATCTGTGGAGTGTAGACCAGAACAGCACAGATGTTAAACCAGAAATATCATCAGATACCATCACATCTCTGAACTGTGGTGAAACACTGGAACCAACAGGATTTCATGTGAAGAAAGAGTCGGATGATGAAGATTATTTAGGTGAGTGGAGTTTAAATGATTTGGAAATGAGTAGGGCTGCAACAACGCATTGATTAAATCGCTAAAAATTGATTACTAAAAGAGTCAACAACAAATTTCATAATCGATTTGAGCATGAAGCGGAGTGAACACACTGTTGTGCCTGCAGATTTCGGCGGAGCAAAAAAAAAAAAAACAAGCCACATATGGGCCAAATTTGCCTGCATTTTAACATGTGGTTTTACACGAAACACTTGCATTTATGAAACAAATAGTCGCTTTGAACTGACTGACTTCAAAGTCAAAGTGAAGTGATTGTCACATGTGATACACAGCAGCACAACACACGGTGCACACAGTGAAATTTGTCTTCTACATTTAACCCATCACCCTGAGTGAGCAGTGGGCAGCCATGACAGGCGCCCGGGGAGCAGTGTGTGGGGACGGTGCTTTGCTCAGTGGCATCTTGGCAGATCGGGATTCGAACTGGCAACCTTCTGATTATGGGGCCGGTTCCTTAACCGCTAGGCCACCACTGCCCCAGTTTGCTTGACTTTGCCTGACTTTGTTAATTAATCAATAATAATAATAATCAGATAAAAAATGTAAATAAAAAAAGCATTCATTTTTATTCAAAATGCACGAATATGTTGCTCCTAGAGCTGTTAAAATAATGAAATAAAAATGGACTAACAAAAAAAACATACACATGTATGCTTTACATCTGCCAAATAAATAGACTTTAAAATAAAGTGCCACCTGAGCTGCCAGAACAGAATGTCAGAACTTGTCCTCTACACAACACAGATGCAGATGCACACACACTTTTGCCCTTTTTTTCTCATAAAAACGTGTGTTTTTAGCGTAACACCACATGTTTAAATAGAGGCGTATTATGGCCCATGTGGCCTTGTATTTTTCCTGGGTAACACAAGACCCAGGTTCGAATCCCACTTATTACCATTGTGTCCCTGATCAAGACACTTAACCCTGAGTGTCTCCAGGGGGGTGACTGTCCCTGTAACTAATGATTGTAAGTCGCTCTGGATAATGGCGTCTGGTAAATGCTGTAAATGTAATTCATTTTCAATTAACATGGACAGAACTCCTGAGAACAAGGTTGTAGCCCATGTAGCAGCATGTTCATCACAGAGAGTTCAGTAAAAGGGAAGTGGGTGGCTAAGCGGTTAAGGAAGCGGTCCCCTAATCAGAAGGTTGCCGGTTTGAATTTCAAGGTGTCATTGAGGTGCCACTGAGCAAAGCACCGTCCCCACACACTGCTCCCCGGGTGCCTGTCATGGCTGCCCACTTCTCACCAAGGGTGATGATTAAAAGCAGAGGACACATTTTGTTGTGCCACCATGTGCTATACTGCAGAGTTTCACAATGACAATAACTTTCAATAAAACAATACTTGTAGTCCTGAAAGAAAATCTTAAGCATTCAGTTAATTTTTAAAAGGGATAAAAACAGATCATAATCCTGGAATGTGGTGGACTAGGTGCCACTGAGGTCCCCTTGATCAATGCACCATCCCCACACACTGCTACCTGGGACCCTTTCATGGCTGCCCACTGCTCACAAAGTGATGGGTTAAATTTGGGTGGGTGGGTGGTAGTAGTCTAGTGGGTAGTAGCCTAGTGGGTAACACACTCGTCTATAAACCAGAAGACCCAGGTTCAAATCCCACTTACTACCATTGTGTCCCTGAGCAAGACACTTAACCCTAAAATTGCTCCAGGGTGACTGTCCCTGTAACTACTGATTGTAAGTCGCTCTGGATAAGGGCGTCTGAAAAATGCTGTAAATGTACATATTTCATATGACAATCACTTTCACTCACTAATAAAGAGTGCATTTTAGCAAAATTACAGTAAATACGGAAGAAAAGGAAAACAATATTTAACAAAAACTACCATATACAAAAATATATATATGTATGTCAAGCTAACTTGGTTCAACTGCATTTCTTCTGCTATGCATGTGTCCTCCAGCTTACCTACACTTTTAATTTATGCTATCCACCGAGAATGGTGGAAATATGACCAGAAATGTCCATTTTGACCATATTTTCACACCCTCTTACTGGACATGCCACAGGTTGCCCCTCAACCAGGCCTGGACAATTAATCGAATTTAAATCACGTTCACACTACCCACGATTAAATTAAGACGTCGGCGATATTTACATATAAAGAACCAAACAAAAAGTATAGACTGAGTAGCAACCTCAAATTGTGACAGAGTTAGACGTGCATAGAAGCGTGCGCACCTGCAAGAAAGTGTCCCTCATTTGGGGTTGGAAAAGTTAGCAACCCTAATAGATACATACACCATAGATTTATACACTAGATGTTGCATTCAGCCTCTCAGCAGGCATCAATACCACCGACATATTTGGACAAGCTTCCAAGCTCAGTTCTACCATGCTTCTCTGGCAGTACGAGCAAAAATTAGGGAGTTTTGTGCAGCATGTGGTTCTAATAACAAGCGGACAAAGAATCATTGCATAAAATTTAATAAATAAGATTTTATTTTATCATCTTGTATGCACAAAATTTTGTGTTCGTCAAATAAGGTTATTCACCTTACAGACCAGAGCATCTGTCTTCCCACCCCGGCACAACTTCACAGTCCCTACAGTTCTTCCAGTCTATTGAGACATGGTTCTCACCTCATGTGTTTTCAATATGTGTAGCTGTAAAGAAACCCGAGACAAAGTGGATATTTAGCCATTTATTTGTGTGATGTTGAAAATTCATGTGTATGAATATGTGTATATATTTTATTATTGACATTAGTATTGTAACCCCGTTTTGGCCTATATGGCACACCTGTATACAATGAGACCATTACATGTAAATGAGGTGTGTCTATCACCCTAATACAACTGCCTCTGTATCCCAAAAATATCTGAAGTGAAACAAAGACCGTATGTATGATATCCTCTAAGTCTCTCACAATATCCATAAATGCCACCATGTCATGGAAAACCACCGCAGAAAGGACCCAGGGCGTCGCTAAAGGAAAGAAATAAACACGTCTTTCCCTAACATAACCTCTTAGACTCAGGTAATTAGAACACCCTGGGCTGGCCAACCTGTGCCTCTACAATATACAAGGGTTGGTGCCGCCCGCTGCTGTATAACAGTATAAGTCCTACGTGTGATATGTATGTGTGCACATTAACTACCTCGCTTTATCAATTAAAAAAAATACATCAAATTAAGAATGACTAAATCCTTACATCACTGTAATCAATTAATAACAAAAAATTAAAAACAGGTACATCTTTAGAAAAAAGATGTACTACATATACATATAAAATACTATAGACCATGTATTGTAACCCCGTTTTGGCCTATATGAATCGGGTCTTTTTCTCCTCTTTGTGAAACCTGAGGTCTGCACATGGACTCTTCTGCTGTGATTGCTTCTGTTCCAAAGAGATGGTCCCAATAGTTGTGGAATTTATGGTAAATAACCATTTGTAGATAAAAATTTAAAAAAAAATCAGCCTTCTATACAGAACTACTAAGAAACATAACCTGAAATATTCACAATGACATGCCATAAACTACACTAACAAATATTTGGTTTAGGTGGCGATGTAACAAACCACATTGCATGAATTCTGTATATAGAAAGCTTTTTGTGAAAATAGTGTGGATGCATTGTAGTAACGCAGTAACGATTATTAACAAAATTCATTATCGTGTTATTGCAGTCAACTTGGTTTGGCTCAGGAAATCCATATTTACCAAACTTCCACCACTGGCTGAAATACAAATTTTATTTCATTTACCAAGTCCTGCTTCTCATCATTCAATGATTCTCGAAGAGTTTTGCCACAATTTACAGGTGAGCTCATTTCTGATATCAATTCTATGTCTGAATTAAAACACTGTGTACACTTGTATACAGATTTTTCACATTGATCACATTTGAGTTGATATATAAAGTATTTAAGGTCTGTCTCTTCAATATGCAACATTGTGGTTTTTTTTTTAAGGTTTGACTTAAAAAACATCTTCCCACACTTGACACACTGTTAGGGCTTCACTCCAGTATGTATCTTCTGGTGCATTTTAAAGCTTGATGCTTGTGTAAAACTCTTCCCACACTGGTAGGGTTTCTCTTCAGTATGTATCTTCTGGTGCTTTTTTAGGCTTGATGCTTCTGTAAAACTCTTCCCACACACCACACACTGGTAGGGCTTCTCTCCAGTATGTATCCTCTGGTGTATTTTAAGGTCTGATGCTCGTGTAAAAAACTTACCACACACCACACACTGGTAGGGCTTCTCTCCAGTATGTATCCTATGGTGCTTTTTAAGGTGTGATGCTTGTGTAAAACTCTTCCCACACTCCACACACTGGTAGGGCCTCTCTCCAGTATGCATCCTCTGATGTATTTTAAGGTTTGATGCTTCTGTAAACCTCTTCCCACACTCCACACACTGGTAGGGTTTCTCCCCGGTATGCATCCTCTGGTGCTTTTTAAGGTGTGATGCATTTGTAAAACTCTTCCCACACTCCACGCACTGGTAGTGCTTCTCTCCAGTATGTATCCTCTGGTGCTTTTTAAGGTTTGATGCTTCTGTAAAACTCTTCCGACACACCACACACTGGTAGGGCTTCTCTCCAGTATGTATCCTCTGGTGTATTTTAAGGTCTGATGCTCGTGTAAAAAACTTACCACACACCACACACTGGTAGGGCTTCTCTCCAGTATGTATCCTATGGTGCTTTTTAAGGCTTGATGCTTCTGTAAAACTCTTCCCACAATCCACACACTGGTAGGGCCTCTCTCCAGTATGTATCCTCTGGTGTATTTGAAGGTGTGATGCTTGTATAAAACTCATCCCACACTCCACACACTGGTAGTGCTTCTCTCCATTATGTATCCTCTGGTGCATTTTAAGGTTTGATGCTTGTGTAAAACTCTTCCCACACTCCACACACTGGTAGGGCTTCTCTCCAGTATGGATCCTCTGGTGTATTTTAAGGTGTGATGCTCGTGTAAAACTCTTCCCACACTCCACACACTGGTAGGGCTTCTCTCCAGTATGTATCCTCTGATGTATTTTAAGGTTTGATGCTTCTGTAAACCTCTTCCCACACTGGTAGGGTTTCTCCCCGGTATGCATCCTCTGGTGCTTTTTAAGGTGTGATGCATTTGTAAAACTCTTCCCACACTCCACGCACTGGTAGTGCTTCTCTCCAGTATGTATCCTCTGGTGCTTTTTAAGGTTTGATGCATCTGTAAAACTCTTTCCACACTCCACACACTGGTAGGGCTTCTCTCCAGTATGTATCCTCTGGTGTGTTTTAAGGTGTGATGCTTGTGTAAAACTCTTCCCACACTCCACACACCAGTAGGGTTTCTCTCCAGTATGTATCCTCTGGTGTTTATTAAGGTCCGATGCATCTGTAAAACTCTTCCCACACTCCACACACTGGTAGGGCTTCTCTCCAGCATGTATCATCTGATGTATTTTAAGGTTTGATGCTTCTGTAAACCTCTTCCCACACTCCACACACTGGTAGGGTTTCTCCCCGGTATGTATCCTCTGGTGTATTTGAAGGTGTGATGCTTGTATAAAACTCATCCCACACTCCACACACTGGTAGTGCTTCTCTCCATTATGTATCCTCTGGTGCATTTTAAGGTTTGATGCTTGTGTAAAACTCTTCCCACACTCCACACACTGGTAGGGCTTCTCTCCAGTATGGATCCTCTGGTGTATTTTAAGGTGTGATGCTCGTGTAAAACTCTTCCCACACTCCACACACTGGTAGGGCTTCTCTCCAGTATGTATCCTCTGATGTATTTTAAGGTTTGATGCTTCTGTAAACCTCTTCCCACACTGGTAGGGTTTCTCCCCGGTATGCATCCTCTGGTGCTTTTTAAGGTGTGATGCATTTGTAAAACTCTTCCCACACTCCACGCACTGGTAGTGCTTCTCTCCAGTATGTATCCTCTGGTGCTTTTTAAGGTTTGATGCTTCTGTAAAACTCTTCCGACACACCACACACTGGTAGGGCTTCTCTCCAGTATGTATCCTCTGGTGTATTTTAAGGTCTGATGCTCGTGTAAAAAACTTACCACACACCACACACTGGTAGGGCTTCTCTCCAGTATGTATCCTATGGTGCTTTTTAAGGCTTGATGCTTCTGTAAAACTCTTCCCACAATCCACACACTGGTAGGGCCTCTCTCCAGTATGTATCCTCTGGTGTATTTGAAGGTGTGATGCTTGTATAAAACTCATCCCACACTCCACACACTGGTAGTGCTTCTCTCCATTATGTATCCTCTGGTGCATTTTAAGGTTTGATGCTTGTGTAAAACTCT
The DNA here is from genome assembly GCF_900700375.1 of Denticeps clupeoides. Classification (NCBI taxonomy): domain Eukaryota; kingdom Metazoa; phylum Chordata; class Actinopteri; order Clupeiformes; family Denticipitidae; genus Denticeps; species Denticeps clupeoides. The sequence goes on along the minus strand of NC_041720.1, from coordinate 3,827,372 downwards.
TCCCACACTCCACACACTGGTAGGGCTTCTCTCCAGTATGGATCCTCTGGTGTATTTTAAGGTGTGATGCTCGTGTAAAACTCTTCCCACACTCCACACACTGGTAGGGCTTCTCTCCAGTATGTATCCTCTGATGTATTTTAAGGTTTGATGCTTCTGTAACCTCTTCCCACACTGGTAGGGTTTCTCCCCGGTATGCATCCTCTGGTGCTTTTTAAGGTGTGATGCATTTGTAAAACTCTTCCCACACTCCACGCACTGGTAGTGCTTCTCTCCAGTATGTATCCTCTGGTGCTTTTTAAGGTTTGATGCATCTGTAAAACTCTTTCCACACTCCACACACTGGTAGGGCTTCTCTCCAGTATGTATCCTCTGGTGTGTTTTAAGGTGTGATGCTTGTGTAAAACTCTTCCCACACTCCACACACCAGTAGGGTTTCTCTCCAGTATGTATCCTCTGGTGTTTATTAAGGTCCGATGCATCTGTAAAACTCTTCCCACACTCCACACACTGGTAGGGCTTCTCTCCAGTATGGAACCTCTGGTGTATTTTAAGGCTTGATGCTTCTGTAAAACCCTTCCCACACGCCACACACTGGTAGGGCTTCTCTCCAGTATGTATCTTCTGGTGTCTATTAAGGTCCGATTCTCGTGTAAAACTCTTCCTACACTCCACACACTGGTAGGGCTTCTCTTCAGAAAGGTTTCTCTGTCGTGTTTCAAGGTTTTTCATTTGACCGTAGACACACTCGTTGAACTGGAGTGTTTTTTCTTCAGTTTCCTGTTTACATCTTTGATTCGTAAATTTGTTTACAATTTCTGCAAATATAAGAAAATTTGAAGTGAGCACTGTTTAAAAAAGTAATTGTGATTGCAATGTAGTTCTATAATGTGTAACACTTGTTTGAAAAATGTGAGAAGTTAAAAATACAATTATCAGATAACATGGAATTGGGTATTCCTCTGGTTATTCCTCTGATTTGGTAATAGGAAATGTATTGACTTTTCAGATTCATTTAACAACTTTAAAAGACAAATCTAATTACACTTTTGACAAAGACCTACTTACATTCTGTACAGCATTGTGGTCACTAATTTCCTGTAAACCTATGGAATCATACTTGTTTAAAAAATAAGACGTTGAAATGTAAAACAAGAGGTTGGAATTTTGACAACCTTTTTGCTTACAGCTCACTCTTTTTCATTTTCAATGGAGATACTTTCAATTTAGCTTCTCATTTTTCAGTCACCCCTCCCCCCTTTTACGTTTACTTTGCCTCATTGCCCCCCGTCTTTTATAGATTTTTATTGATTTAATCGATGCGTTGTTGCAGCTCTACTAATGTCCAAATCACTTTAACTCACCTGAATAATCTTCATCATCCGACTCTTTCTTGATATGAATTGCTGTTGGTTCCAGTGTTTCACCACAGTTCAGAGATGTGATGGTATCTGATGATATTTCTGGTTTAACATCTTTGTTGTTCTGGTCTACACTCCACAGATCAGTAGGAAACAGAGACAGACTGGGATCCATCTTGGGACCTTGGAATGAAATTATATTCTTTGACAAAAATGCATGGAAAATATAATAAAACCGACAAAGCAGGTTTCTGGGAATAAAAAGTCAGATAAAGACACACAGTCACCTTTAGAAATGTTTCCCCGGAGATTCCTCAGTTACAGCTAATCTCAAGCAGAGTGTCTTTGTATAAATGTGATTGTGGTGAAGTGGATCTGGACAACGAAGAGTGAAGAATTAAAAGTGAGAATGATCCCAGACATCAGTCTGAATGCGTATTTAGCTGCTATTTAGCGTAACTGTATCTGTGATAATGTGTAGAAAGGAGAATCACGCACAGAAAACACAGGACTATTTCCCGGGAAGCTGCAGCTCTCGCTGGGTCTACTTGCTCTCTTATCTTAACTTTTTACCCCCAAGGAATGCGGCGGCGCCACTTACTGGTGCGGAGTGTCACTGCAGGTCGGTCTTCCTACACTTGTGTGTAGTCGGGTGACGTCATATAAGAGAAACGTGGTTATTTGGAAAGTGCGATGCATTATGGCCGTTGTCTCTTTAAGAGCCTTATTATTTTGGAGTAACGCTATTCATACTCGAGTAAAATGTTTAGCTCTCTACCCAACTCACCATGCATTTTACTGCGCGTTGTACTGCTATAACTATGCATGTGGCGTGGATGTGAACGGTAACGCAAATATAGTGAAGTGATTGTCACATGTGATACACAGCAGCACAGCATACGTTGCACACAGTGAAATTTGTCCTCTGCTTTTAACCATCACCCTGAGTGAGCAGTGGGCAGCCATGAGAGGTGCCCGGGGAGCAGTGTGTGGGGACGGTGCTTTGCTCAGTGGCACCTTGGTGGATCGGGATTCGAACTGGCAACCTTCTGATTACGGGGCCACTTCCTTAACCGCTAGGCCACCACTGCCCCAAACACATGCCACCAAACAAATAAAATCTGCTTTCGGGTCTTATGTGAAAAAAATCACAGAATGAATTTTCACAAAACACAAAATAAGCTCGCTGTTACACGTAACAAACATTAAGCAAAAAAACAAATTAAAACATTTACATTTAAGGCATTTGGCAGACGCCCTCATCCAGAGCGACTTACAACGTGCTTTCATTTTACCATCGATGAAGGGATCAATTCTGTAAGACCCCCAACTATGATAACAATCTTTTTATTCAGTCTGTTGTAGTTTCTATACATAATTCAGACAATAAGAAGGTTACAGGTGAATCTAAATATTCTATAAAGAGGAAAGTACGGAACACCAAAATAATATGCATGGATTGCTCGTCCCTGTTACCATATCTTCTGCTCCTCATAAATAAATTTAAAACGAACACAGTGTGCCCAGAAATCCACACACAATTGTCCACAGTATGAAATGTAACTGCGACTCAGAACTAAAACCCCTGTGCTGTAGCGCCGGTAAACTATAGTCCCAAACAAAGTGTCGGAAATTCCACCTCAGTACCCGGGCCTGCTCCTGGATGCAAATAATCACGGCGAAATAAAAAATAAATTAAATTCCACACTTTTACTCTGCAGCGTTACGCGCTGACGTCATCAGCCTGTCGGCTCTTAAAGAGACAACGGCCGTAATGCAACTAACTTTCCAAATAACCACGTTTCTCTTATATGACGTCACGCGACTACACACAAGTGTAGGAAGACCGACCTGCAGTGACACTCCGCACCAGTAAGTGGCGCCGCTGCATTTATTTGGGGTAAAAAGTTGGGATTAGAGAGCAAGTAGACCCAGCGAGAGCTGCAGCTCCCTGGGAAATAGTCCTGTGTTTTGTGTGCGTGATTCTCCTTTCTACACATTATCACAGATACAGTTACGCTAAATAGCAGCTAAATACGCATTCAGACTGATGTCTGGGATCATTCTCACTTTTAATTCTTCACTCTTCGTTGTCCAGACCCACTTCCCCACAATCACATTTATATAAAGACACTCTGCTTGAGATTAGCTGTAACTGAGGAATCTCCGGGGAAACATTTCTAAAGGTGACTGTGTGTCTTTATGTATTCTCACAAACCTGCTTTGTCTGTTTTATTATATTTTCCATGCATTTTGTCAAACAATATATTTCTGTCTAGAATAATGCTAGAATTTGGTTGTTGTTGGGTAGGTAATTGTAGTATAATTACAACATGTTCTGCTTAATTCCAAGGTCTCAAGATGGATCTGTTTCCTACTGATCTGTGGAGTGTAGACCAGAACAGCACAGATGTTAAACCAGAAATATCATCAGATACCATCACATCTCTGAACTGTGGTGAAACACTGGAACCAACAGGATTTCATGTGAAGAAAGAGTCGGATGATGAAGACTATTTAGGTGAGTGGAGTTTAAATGATTTGGAAATGAGTAGGGCTGCAACAACGCATTGATTAAATCGCTAAAAATTGATTACTAAAAGAGTCAACAACAAATTTCATAATCGATTTGAGCATGAAGCGGAGTGAACACACTGTTGTGCCTGCAGATTTCGGCGGAGCAAAAAAAAAAAAAAAACAAGCCACATATGGGCCAAATTTGCCTGCATTTTAACATGTGGTTTTACACGAAACACTTGCATTTATGAAACAAATAGTCGCTTTGAACTGACTGACTTCAAAGTCAAAGTGAAGTGATTGTCACATGTGATACACAGCAGCACAACACACGGTGCACACAGTGAAATTTGTCTTCTGCATTTAACCCATCACCCTGAGTGAGCAGTGGGCAGCCATGACAGGCGCCCGGGGAGCAGTGTGTGGGGACGGTGCTTTGCTCAGTGGCATCTTGGCAGATCGGGATTCGAACTGGCAACCTTCTGATTACGGGGCCGCTTCCTTAACCGCTAGGCCACCACTGCCCCAGTTTGCTTGACTTTGCCTGACTTTGTTAATTAATCAATAATAATAATAATCAAATAAAAAATGTAAATAAAAAAAGCATTCATTTTTATTCAAAATGCACGAATATGTTGCTCCTAGAGCTGTTAAAATAATGAAATAAAAATGGACTAACAAAAAAAACATACACATGTATGCTTTACATCTGCCAAATAAATAGACTTTAAAATAAAGTGCCACCTGAGCTGCCAGAACAGAATGTCAGAACTTGTCCTCTACACAACACAGATGCAGATGCACACACACTTTTGCCCTTTTTTTCTCATAAAAACGTGTGTTTTTAGCGTAACACCACATGTTTAAATAGAGGCGTATTATGGCCCATATGGCCTTGTATTTTTCCTCTACCTCTGTGTGTTTTTTATTTTTGCTTCACCGTGTCTGAGGCGCCAAACTGTGCAGGCATACGTTTTTTTAATAATCAAATGTCTCTGCATCGCACGACACAAAGAATCGATGTGTAATTGATGTGTTGTTGCAGCCCTATTCACAATTACAATCACTTCACTTTCACTTCACTGACACCAATTGAAGGCTCATTCTACCTTGGAAGGGGGGTCCCTCTCTGTATCACTCCTTTTTTTTAAACTTTTTTTTAGTGGCCTTTTTCCTTGTGTGCAGAAGGGTCAAGTCAACTGCAGGGTCTGTCAAAGCCCATTGAGACATACTGTATTATGGGCTATATAAAAAATAAATGTTGTTCTTAATCCCAGAGCCACTTAGTTATCATTTTGGCCTCGTGGCACGGTGCTCCACCATGCTGGAAAAGTTATTCACCAAACTGTTCTTGGATGGTTGGGAGAAGTTGCGGTTTTGGCACCATACTTTATTCATGGTTGTGTTCTGGGGAAAATTGTGAGTGAGCTCACTCCCGTCGATGAGAAGCAGCCCCACACATGAATGGTCTCAGGATGCTCACCTTTCCATCTCTGGACACTCCTTTCTCCAGATGCACTAAACAATTGTAAAGGGGCTTTATCCGAGAATATGACTTTACCCCAGTCCTCAGCAGTCCGATCCCTGTACTTTTTGTAGAATATCAGTCTGTTTTTCTTGGAGAGAAGTGACTTCTTTGCTGCCCTTCTTGACACCGGGACATCCTGCAAAAGTCTTCTCCTCACCGTGCGTGCAGATGCCCCCACACCTGCCTGCTGCCATTCCTGAGCAAGCTCTGCACTGATGGCACCCTGATCTCGCAGCTGAAAACAGTCCTGCCGCTTGCTGGACTTTCTTGGGCTTCCTCACTACACGTGAACTTCTCTCCTTGGAAGTTTTTGAAGATCTGATAAAAGGTTGATGTAGGTGTAGTAGCAATATCTCTGCCTTGAAGCCCTTTTTATGCAACACAATGATGACTACACGTGTTTTCTTGCCCTAGAGGGTGGAAGTAGCGTAGTGGGTAACACACTCGCCTGTGAACCGGAAGACCCAGGTTCGAATCCCGCTAACTACCTGAGCAAGACACTTAAAACGAACACAGTGTGCCCAGAAATCCACACACAATTGTCCACAGTATGAAATGTAACTGCAACTCAGAAAATTGCTCCGGGGGGGACTGTCCCTGTAACTACTGATTGTAAGTCGCTCTGGATAAGGGCGTCTGATAAATGCTGTAAATGCTAATGTACAGGTAACACTCCTCAACATTCTCACTTATGTTAACAAGATGATCACTGAATTGATCTCAGCAGGTCCTTCTGTGGCAGGACTGAAATGCAGTGGAAGTATTTTTGGGGCGAATTAAGTTTCTGTTCATTGCAAAAAGAGAGATTTGAGTTCATCTGATCACTCTCCATAACATTGTGGAGTATATGCAAATAAAAAAAAAAATGCAAGCAGCCAACTACAGGCTACGACTGTAGATGCAATGCATTGGTTTCAGCCTGGCTTATATGGAATTAGATTTGTGCCAAAAAATTTAGTCAAAACTTTCCTTATGTCAAACAACAGCAACAAGACATTGAAATGTAAAGTAAGAGTTTGGAGTTTTGACTACCTATGTTAAATCTTACTCCCATCAGTAGTTCAGATGAACGGAGCTGTCACTCAAATACCTGAATGCCAATGAGGCAAAGTAAATGTAAAAAGGGGGAGGAGTGACTGAAAAACCAGCAGTGAAATGGAAAAAACATGAAGCTAAATGGGAGTGAGCTGTAAGAAAAAAGGTTGTCAAAATTCCATCCTCTTGTTTTACATTTAAATGTCTTATTTTTGGCACAAATCTGATTCCATAGGTTTACAGGAAATTAGTGACCACAATGCTGTACAAAATGTAACTAGGTTTTTGTCAAAAGTGTAATTAGATTTCTTTTTTTAAAGTTGTAGATGTAGTTAACTTAGTTGTAGATCTATCTACATTTCTTATTGCCAAATCACGAGGAATAACTAGATGTCACTAACCAATTCCATGTCTTCTGATAATTGCAATGTAGTTTTATAATGTGTAACACTTGTTTGACACAACTACTTCAACATATTTATACAGTATAATGTTCACTTCAAATTTTCTTATATTTGCAGAAATTGTACACAAATTTACAAATGAAAGATGTAGAAAGGAAACTAAAGTAAAAACACACCAGTTCAACAAGTGTGTCTACGGTCAAACGAAGAACCTTGAAACACGACATAGAAACCTTTCTGAAGCATCGGACCTTAATAGACACCAGAAGATACATACTGGAGAGAAGCCCTACCAGTGTGTGGAGTGTGGAATAGGTTTTACACAAGCATGGGTCCTTCAAATGCACCAGAGGATGCATACTGGAGAGAAGCCCTACCAGTGTGCTGAGTGTGGGAAGAGTTTTACACGAGCATCGGACCTTAATAGACACCAGAAAATACATACTGGAGAGAAGCCCTACCAGTGTGCTGAGTGTGGGAAGAGTTTTACAGATGCATCAAGCTTTAAAAAACATCACAGGATACATACTGGAGAGAAGCCCTACCAGTGTGCTGAGTGTGGGAAGAGGTTTACAGATGTATCAAACCTTAAAATACACCAGAGGTTATACACTGGAGAGAAGCCCTACCAGTGTGCTGAGTGTGGGAAGAGTTTTACAGAAGCATCAAGCCTTAAAATACACCAGAGGTTCCATACTGGAGAGAAGCCCTACCAGTGTGTGGAGTGTGGGAAGAGTTTTACTCGAGCATCGGACCTTAATAGACACCAGAGGATACATACTGGAGAGAAGCCCTACCAGTGTTTGGAGTGTGGGAAGAGTTTTACAGATGCATCAAGCTTTAAAAAACATCAGAGGATACATACTGGAGAGAAGCCCTACCAGTGTGTGGAGTGTGGGAAGAGGTTTACAGACGTATCAAACCTTAAAATACACCAGAGGATACATACTGGAGAGAAGCCCTACCAGTGTGTGGAGTGTGGGAAGAGTTTTACACGAGCATCACACCTTCAAATGCACCAGAGGATCCATACTGGAGAGAAGCCCTACCAATGTGTGGAGTATGGAATGGGTTTTACACAAGCACGGGTCCTTCAGATACACCAGAGGATACATACTGGAGAGAAGCCCTACCAGTGTGTGGAGTGTGGGAAGAGTTTTACACGAGCATCGGACCTTAATAGACACCAGAAAATACATACTGGAGAGAAGCCCTACCAGTGTGCTGAGTGTGGGAAGAGTTTTACAGATGCATCAAGCTTTAAAAAGCATCAGAGGAGACATACTGGAGAGAAGCCCTACCAGTGTGTAGAGTGTGGGAAGAGGTTTACAGACATATCAAACCTTAAAATACACCAGAGGTTATACACTGGAGAGAAGCCCTACCAGTGTGTGGATTGTGGCAAGAGTTTTTCACAAAAATCACACTTTAAAATACACCAGAGGATCCATACTGGAGAGAAGCCCTACCAGTGTGCTGAGTGTGGAAAGAATTTCATACAAGCATCGCACCTTAAATTACACATGAGGAAACATACACAGAAAATAATCTGAGTGTAGTTTTACAGTTGATTTTAACTTCCCACATTTGGTCCTACTCAAAATTAGAGTAAATTTTACTCTATGGCTGTTGACGTTTCAGAGTTAATTTACTTAATTTAGCTTCAATATTAACAATGAAATGTGTAAAAAAAAAAAAAAAGTAAAACTAAGGTTTATTCATAATGCTGCCACCACCATGCTTCACTGTTGGGACTGTATTGGAAAGGTGATGAGCAGTACCTGGTTTTCTTCACGCTGGTTATCTTGGTTGTCAGACCAGAGAATCTTATTTCTCGCCATCTTTAAACATTTTTAGCAAACTCCATGCAAGGACAGGCTTCCATTGGGCCACTGTGTCTGGTGGAGTCATGGTTGAAATCCTACAACTTTCTCCCATCTCACGACTGCTGCTCTTGAGTTCAGTCACAGTCATATTTGGGTTCTTTTTTTTTTTACCTCTCTCACCAAGGCTCTTCTTCCCCGATAACTCAGTTTGGCCAGACGGCCAGCTGTAGGAAGGGTTCTGGTTGTCCCAAACGTCTTTTATTTAAGGATTATGGAGGCCACCGTGTGCTTAGGAACCTTAAGCCAGATTCTGGCTCTGAGCTCTTCAGACAGTTCCTTTGACCTCATGATTCTCATTTGTTCTGACATGCATTGTGAGCTGTAAGATCTTATAGACAGGGGTGTGGATTTCTAATGAAGTCCAATCAGTATAATCAAACACAGCTAGACTCAAATGAAGGTGTAGGACCATCTCAAGAATGATCAGTAGTAGTGCTGCACGATTAATCTAATCACAATCGTAATGTCAGTCTGTGCGATTACATGAACACAAAAAGCTGCGATTTAAATGATTAGTACATGGATTGAATCGGCAACATATCACTCATTCTCTCAAAGTTTGCGAGCTGACTGAAGTCTCACTTCAGTCGAATGTGACGTGTTTGGTCACATGACTTTCGATTCGGTTCAATGGAGACCTCAGATTAGTGACTCGCATAGACATATGGGTAGACGGCGCATGACGAGCTGCCTCGTACGTCAACATCGCCGCCATATTGCGATAGGCTCTGCTATGGAGAAAGTGCATAAAAATGCCTCACTTTTGTGCTGCTTGGGGCTGTACAAACCGCTGTACGCTCCAAACCAGATCCCGGGGGATTACATTTCATAGGCAAGGCTGGACAATTGTTTTGAATATATTTGGCCATTATAAAATCCCGTTTTATAAGTCTTAACCTTAGCTAAGATAGGCTAAGCTAGAGAAGCTATACATTCCTGTGTTCAAGTCAGCCTCCAAACAACGTTTTGGATAAACGTAGGCATTAACTATTTAGACTGTTCTTAGCTGTTTAGTTAACTTCTATCAAACTTTGAAGGATTCCTAAAGAAATTTACCTCAGTTTACAAATCTTAACCTTAGCTAAGCTAGCAAAGCTATGCATCCCTGTGTTCAAGTCAGCCTCCAAGCAACGTTTTGGTTAAACGTAAGAACTATAATACAGGATTTTTTAATGGCCAAATATAATCAAAACAGTTGTGTAGCCATACCAGGGTTTGTCGTTTGACAGTAACATTTTCACTATTCACCCATATTAAACATTTCACTATTAGTAATTTGTAATGCGAGTTTTCATTGATATACAAGCAAGTGTCCTTTATCATATCGCAATCGCATATCACAATGTCTTTTTCCCCAAATCGTGCAGCCCTAATCAGAAGATTTATTGTGAATAAATCTGCAAAACTGTCAACAATTCTGTCAGTGTGGGGTGCTGTGTGTAATGAGGGAAAAAATAAACTTAAATGATTTTAGCAAATGCTGCAATATAACAAAGAATGAAATTTTAAGGGGTTCTACTTTCCGTACCCACTGTATATAGAACTAATATGGGTTAGGTTTTTCATCCCCACAAAAGGTAAAGGTATTCATTAATTTAGTTTATGCCATATTCTTTATGCATATTGCCGGTTAAATTTCCCTGGAGTTCTGTATGTTAGGCTGGATTTTAACATATATTTTCATATTTCCAAATGGCTATTCAGTTATGTTCTTGTTTGTATGCTTATATATGTACTTTAATGCAACTGATTGATTTACTGTGTGTGTGTGTGTGTGTGTGTATAGACACACAAAATGTTTCTTATTTTATTTAGCTCTTAGCCCCTGTTTCTGTTTCTTTATTCTCTGTCCCTTGTTTTTCATTGAATAATCTTTTCCTTGCAAGGTCAAGCTCCAATAAACATTTTGTCCACTAGCTGTGCTGGCTCGAGCTATTTGGCCTTCAGACCCACACAGTAGACAGCAAGGTATAAGAACACAGTGTGAGTGTGGTGGGGGTGTGCTGAGTGGGGAGAATGAGAGAGGCATGGACAAGCCTCCGTCCATGTGTCTCAACAATACCACAAGAACCAGGAAGACTAGAAATTAAGGGACACCGTTTGGTCATTGCTTCATGGAGCAATGCTACTGCAGTTTTCTGCGTCGTCTACAGTGTATGACTTTGTTTAGCACAGGCAAACCAAAACACTTGGAAACCAACCGAGCACCATGTCTGCGAATGTGCCCCACAGACCGGGCCATGATAGACATATGGACGTGAAAGGTCTCTGGAACAGTGACAGAAATTGATGAAATGCCTAACAACAACATTTATTTCTTATATAGCTCAAAATCATATACATTATTTCTCAATTGGCTTTTTGTTTTTTTTTTCTTGGCAATTTCAATTAAAACACTTATTTCTTAAACGTCTTGGGGAAGGATTTGTGCATGTATTAAATGTTAGATTTGCTTTCTTTAACAGATGACACTACTTAACTGGTGCTCAGTTTAGCGACACGGGAGGGTTTAGTGACAATGTGATGAATTGAACCTGCAACCTTGTGGCCATCAGGTTTAATACTGGCGAGTTTTAAGGATTTCATGAATTCACTAAAAGTGGAGTCACAACATTAATTTCTATCCAGATTTGCATTAATTTTTGCCAGAATCTTGTAGACAGATGCAGCCTCTGCAGCACATCACACTACAGAACGTGAGCCGCATGGCAGAACACTGCTGCAGGTCACCTCTTTCATCCCTGCAGGTCATTTACTCCAAGAGATGCAGGACCATCAAAGTCTCACCCAAATAAGTCTTCATCTAAAATCAGAATCTAAAAATTCAGAAGAAATACGGCCACAGAGACTCAGGAGGAGTTTTTATCCTCAGGCAATAGGGATGCTAAATGAGGATGTGCCACCACACCCGACCATCTACTGTAATCTGTTACTGCTACTCTGGTCATTGCACAGTCTCTGCACCATGCACTTTAGCAGAATCCATAGCCATTACCCAGTGATGTCTGTCTAATGTCTCATTGAACATATATACCTTTTTCTTGCACTATACCTTGCTTACTTTTTTTGTTTTACAACTTTTTACTAGACTTATTCTTCTTTTATTCTATTTCATTTATCTTTATAACTTACTTTGATTATGCACAATCAAAACAGAGGAGGGTAATAACGAGTTATATTTACTTGACTAGCTTTTTGGGAAAAATGTAATACTTTTACTTGAGTACATTTGTGAATAAGAAACTGTACTCTTTGCTACATTGGGCAACACTCGACTCGTTTCTTCACATGACACCATTCATACGTAGCCATGCAATCACATGACCGCACACAAACCAGGGCAGCATAGCGGCCCAAACTTCACACAAGACAGACACGGAAATGATAAAACGCAGATGCCACTGTCTTCAGTGCTAAAACCAAACCAAAGGTTACAGAAAGAATACAGAATATTTGTCTTTCATATAGACCCCTTTAAACATTTTGTTAATTGGTGCCATGAGCTATGTAGACATTATAGCATTGTAATTAGCGTTGTCATGCTAACACATACATTTAACATAAATAAGATAGTTTGTACCCTCAGATTTATTCCATTAATTACTACAAATCATACTTTAATATATAATAATACATTATTGTGGCACACCAGAATTAGCACATGTATATTTCTTTTTGAATATATTGTTTCTAAAAAAGTAAATGAGATATAACAATCCTATAGTTACTTATTACTTGAGTAGTCTTATCACTAAATAATTTTGTACTTGAGTAATTTTTGGATGACTACTTTTTACTTGCACTTGAGTCTTATTATTTAGGAGAAACGCTACTCACACTCGAGTAAAATGTTTAGCTCTCTACCCAACTCACCATGCATTTTACTGCGTGTTGTACTGCTATAACTATGCATGTGGCTAATAAACGCGTCCGCACGCCCCCTGCTGGCAGGGATGTGGTTAATGACCTACTGTTGGCCTCTGATCAGGGACGCATCTCGCAGCTTGTCCTGCTTGATCTGAGTGCAGCGTTTCACACTATCGATCACGCTATTCTCCTTGCCAGGTTAGAGAATGTTATTGGGATTAAGGGAACAGCCCTTGAATGGTTCAGATCATATTTGACCAACCGATATCAGTTTGTGGACCTCAATGGTGTTTCGTCTTCACATAGTAAAGTAGAGTTTGGGGTTCCACAAGGTTCTGTCCTAGGTCCGTTACTTTTTTCCCTTTACATGTTACCTTTAGGCGACGTCATCCGCAAACATGGTATTAGCTTTCATTGCTACGCTGACAACACAAGGCTGTATCTGTCAGCAATGCCAAATCAGAGGCAGCAGCTGAACAAAATAGAGAATTGTCTGAAGGACATTAGACAGTGGATGCTCACCAACTTTCTCCTGTTAAACCCTGACAAGACAGAAGCTCTTGTACTTGGGCCTCAAAGCAGCCAGGCATAACCCTGGATAGCCTTTCTATTTCATCAAGTAAAGGAGTGTCCTAGGTGTCATCATTGATGCAGGTCTCTCATTCAATTCGCACGTAGATAATGTCAATAGGATAGCATTCTTTCACCTTTGAAATATTGCAAAAATAAGAAATAAGAAATGCATGATGCAGAAAAGTTGGTCCATGCATTTATTACATCAAGGTAATGCATGAGTAAACTCCAGCTAGTACAGAATGCTGCAGCCAGAGTTCTAACTAGAACTAGGAAATTTGAAAACATTACCCCAGTCTTGCAATCACTGCACTGGTTACCCATCAAATTTAGGATTGACTACAAAATCCTACTTTTGACCTCTAAAGCTCTAAATGGTCTCGCCCCGATATACCTGAGTGAACTTTTAGTTCTTGATGACCCGCCATGCCCCCTTCGATCAATGGGTGCAGGGTCACTACTGGTACCAAAAGTACAGAAGGTCACAGCTGGGAGCAGATCCTTCTCCTATAGAGCTCCGCAGTTGTGGAACGGCTTGCCTGTCAGTGTCCGGGACTCAGACACAGTCTCAGTGTTTAAATCCAATCTCAAAACTCTCTGGCTTTTTGTTAAAGTCCTAGACACTCATTTCACTTCACTTTGACACAGTCCAGTTTATCAAAAATTCCCCTGTTAGACACAGACAAAGTTAAATTCACCCTAGTTAGGCTGTCCTAGTCAGGGTACCGGGCCACTGTAGCACCAATATACCACTATTACCACATATTTCAGTATCGGTCGTACAGTGCCATCGTCTGCCGCTGCTTCTTTTTGTTTTCTCTGAGACACGGAATCAAGCGCCCAGACTACTGGCAGACCCCAGTGAAGAGACCAGCAAATAAATCCTGGTTCCTGACAACTGCTAAACGAACCAGAGGGTCACCAAAGCCACCACCACCGTTACAACTACAGCTTCAGGGATCTTCAAGTGGACCAGTAGTATCATTATGGACACGTAATCTAGACCATGACACTGGACTACATTCTGGACTTCTCAAACCCTACAACTGTAGGACTCATTATTATATTGTACAAATCATCACCAGCCCTGCACTGACACCATTTGCAGGCTCACTCTACCCTGGAAGGGAGTCCCTCTGTATCACTCCTTCCCAAGGTTTCTTCCTTTCTTTTTTTTCTCTCCTAGAGTTTTTTTTCTGTGGAGTTTTTCCTTGTATGCAGAAGGGTCAAGTGTGGGGGGTGTCAACTGTAGGGCCTGTCAAAGCCCATTGAGACATACTGTGTATGATTTTGGGCTATATAAAAAATAAATGTTGTTGTTGTTGATCTGAACGGTAACGAAAATATGGACACATGCCACCAAACAAATAAAATCTGCTTTCAGGTCTTATGTGAAAGAATCACAGAATGAATTTTCATAAAACACAAAACAACACACTTTAAGACCCTCCTGTTATGTTGCGGGTCAAATTGACCCATTTTAAATTTCAAATATCTAAAAAAATAGTTAAAATTATTTTTTCAGTATGAAACTACTTGTGCTTGGCTTAATAAGAGTAATCAACATATAAAATAAAAATGGTTCATTTCACAGTGTTTGTATTACACAGATACTGTGTAATACAATTTGACCCGGCAGTCAAAGTGGAGGTTAAAGTGACCTCATCTGTAAGTGCGAGAATGCAGGTGTTGTTATGACTTTTGACGGGAACCTTTTCTGTTCCCGTGGGTAAACTCCGCCCACACTCAATAGAGTTTGCCCACGGGAACAGAAAAAGTTCCCGTAGGCAAACTCCACCCACACTGAGTGGGCACTTAGTAGGGGAAGAGCCAAACATATAAAGATTCTCTGCAAGGGGGTCCTACAACATTACACTCTGCAGCTACATATGATCTAGTCTCTGTCAGAGCTTTAGAAAATGAGCAGCATAAATAAACAGATGACAGCACAGGAGGCTCTGGAACTAATCTTTGATCACGACAGTGAAATAGAGGAGGATGTTTCTGAAGATGAAGACCATCTTGAGGTAAATTCTGAGTCTGATTATTCTGATTATGAGCCAACTGAGGAAGCTTCTATTCATATTCCTCCTAGCAAGGAATTTACATAAAAAAATGGTGAAATACAGTGGTCTTCATCCCCAAATATGTGTCAGGCAAAACTGTCTGCAGAAAACATAATAAAGACAGTGCCAGGGCCCACTAGGATGGCAGTGACTCGTGTAACAGACATTAAGTCAGCTTTTGAGCTTGTCATGCCCAACTCAATACAGAAAATCATTCTTGAAATGACAAATTTAGAAGGCAGGCGTGTTTTGGGGGAGAAGTGGAAAGAGCTGGATAAAATGCATTTACATGCATATTTGGGAGTCCTCATCCTGGCTGGGGTCTATAAATCAAAGGATGAGTCAACAGCCAGTCTGTGGGATGCAGAGACAGGCAGGGCTATATTTCGTGCCACAATGTCTCTGGAGACTTTTCACATTTTCTCCAGAGTAATCCGATTCGATAATCGAGAGACAAGGACTGTCAGACGGGAGAGAGACAAGCTGGCCGCTGTTAGGACAGTGTGGGACAAGTGGGTAGAGCAACTTCCTCTACTCTATAACCCAGGCCCTAATGTCACAGTGGATGAAAGGCTAGTGGCATTCAGAGGTCGCTGCCCATTTAGGCAATATATGCCTTCCAAACCAGCCAAATATGGCATAAAAATCTGGGCAGCATGTGATGCAAACACCAGCTATGCATTAAACATGCAGGTTTACACTGGAAAGCCGGTTGGAGGAGCCCCAGAGAAGAATCAGGGCACAAGGATTGTGCTTGATATGGCACAAGGTCTCAGGGGGCACAACATAACCTGTGACAATTTTTTCACAAGCTACAACTTGGGTCAGGAGCTTCTAAAGAGAAAGCTCACGATGGTTGGAACAGTCCGAAAGAACAGGGCTGAACTCCCTGCTGAGCTGCTGGTAACCAAGAACAGGGCCCCTCAGTCTTCCATATTTGCCTTCACAGACACTACAGCTCTGGTGTCTTATTGCCCCAAAAAGGGGGAAAATGTTGTGCTCATGAGCACTTTGCACAAAAATGCTGAAATCAGCACACGAAGCGACCAGAAACCAACTATGATCCTAGACTACTGTATCAGCCTACAACGCATTTGTCATTTGGACGGAGATCGTTCCTGAGTGGAACGTGTCAAAGCTGTACAAGAGGCGCATCTTCCTTGAGGAGCTGGGGAAGGCGCTTGTGGTACCGCATATACAACGGAGGCAGCACATGCCAAGGACCCCAGCTGCTGCAGCTACAGTGAGGGAGATCCAGGAGAGGACTTCACCTAGTACACCAGTGCGTGAGGTAAGTGTGTGTGTGTGTGTGTGTGTATGTGTCTGAGAGTATGTTACATAGTAATCATCATCCTCTTCTTTAGGTTGCTGATGGGGGAAAAAGGAAGAGGAAGAGGTGCCAGGTCTGCAAGCCATCTGATGATGTCAAGACAAGCACGACCTGTGTAAAATGTATAAAATTCATTTGCACAAAACACACTGTGATGACATGTCCCTCATGTGCTGTGTAGACACACACACCATGTTCATTTCACCTATTAATTTTTGTGTATTTGTGGTTCTAAACATTTCATAGTGTTTACTATCACAACATGTGACGACATGTCACTTGTGTGCTGTGGAGTTCATATTGCTGATATCTTATTTTGTTGATTTGTTATTTTGTTCCAAAACAGTGCTTAAATAAAGTTTACTTTCAATACAAATCCTCTTGAGTCATTAGTTTTGATTTTAAGTCAGCGGGTCAATTTGACCCAGAACAGTAGATATGTTGCATGTTACTTTATCTACATCACTAAATAAAAAGAAAAAAAAAGAAACGAACATAACAGGAGGGTTAAGAAAAAAAAAACAGAAATTAAAAAATTTACATTTAAGGCATTTGGCAGACGCCCTCATCCAGAGCGACTTACAATGTGCTTTCATGTTACCATTGATGATCAATTCTGGTTCACTAGGACCCCCAACTATGAATACAAGCTTTTTATTCACTCTGTTGTAGTTTCTATACATAAGAAGGTTACAAGTTAATCTAAATATTCTATAAAGAGGAAAGTACGGAACACCAAAATAATATGCATGGTTTGCTCGTTCCTGTTACCATATCTTCTGTTCCTCAAAAATAAATGAAAAACGAACACAGTGAGCCCAGAAATCCACACACAATTGTCCACAGTATGAAATGTAACTGAAGAACTAAAACCCCTGTGCTGTAGCACGGGTAAACTATAGTCCCAAACAAGGTGTCGGAAATTCCACCTCAGTACCCGGGCCTGCTCCTGGATGCAAATAATCACGGCGAAATAAAAAATAAATTCAATTCCAGCATTACGCGCTGACGTCAGCCGCCTATCGGATAAGATAAGATCAACCTTTATTAGTCCCACAAGTGGGAAATTGCAATTGTCACGGCAGAAAGTGGATAGAAGCAGAAGGTAATAGCAGCACAAAAAAAATAAGATAAATATGTATCTGTATATATCTACAAATTTACAATTTAACAAAATGTACCAAAGTGTGTTTGTTTTTCTGTGTGTGTGTGTGTGGTCAGCTGTGAGGTCTGTGTTATAGAGTCTGATAGTGGTTGGAAGAAAAGACCTTCTGAACCTCTCCTTCCCACATTGTGCCACTGAAGGAGCTGCTCAGTGCTGTCAGAGTTTCCTGCATGCGGTGGGACATGTTGTCCAACAGGGATGACAGCTTAGCCACCATTCTCCTGTCACTCACCATGTCCACTGGGTCCAGAGGGCATCCTAGAACAGAGCTGGCCTTCCGGATCAGCCTGTTCAGCCTCTTCCTGTCCCCAGCGGAGATGCTGCTGCCCCAGCAGACCACACCGTGAAAGATGGCTGATGCCACTACAGAGTCATAAAAAGTCTTTAGGAGTGGCCCCTGTACTCCAAAAAACCTGACCCTCCGCAGCAGGTACAGCCTGCTCTGCCTTTTTTATAAAGTTCACTAGTGTTATGAGTCCAGTCCAGTTTATTGTTCAGGTGAACACCAAGGTACTTGTAGCTCTCCACAGCCTTAATGGCCATACCACAGATGTTAAAGAGACAATGGCAGTAATGCATCAAACATTCCAAACAAATAAGAAAATTCCTGTGTTTTCTGTGAGTGGTTCTCCTTTCTACACATTATCACAGATACAGTTATGCTAAATAGCAGCTAAATGCTCATTCACACTGATGTCTGGGATCATTCTCACTTTTAATGCCGAAACCTTTTCTTCACTATTCTTTGTCCAGCCCACTTCCCCACATCCTCCAATCAAATTTAAATAAGAAAACACTCTGTGATTGGCTGTAAAAGACTGCAGCAGCTCACGTGTTCTACAAGCCTTTATATGTGAACAGAGAGAAGTTGGAGTTTGTTGTGCTCAGTGTAAAATTAGCTGGAACTGAGGAATCTCCGGGGAAACATTTCAAAAAGTGACTGTGTGTCTTTATCTGACTTTTTATACCCCAAAACCTGCTTTGTCGATTTTATTATATTTTCCATGTGTCTTTGTAAAACAATATTTTTCTGTCAGGAATAATTCTAGAATTAAGTTTGGTTGAGGGGATAATTGTAGAATAATTACAACAAGTTCTGCTTCATTCCAAGGTCTCAAGATGGATCCCAGTCCATCTCTGTTTCCTACTGATCTGTGGAGTGTAGACCAGAACAACACAGATGTTAAACCAGAAATATCTTCAGATACCATCACATCTCTGAACTGTGGTGAAACACTGGAACCGACAGCAACTCATGTGAAGAAAGAGTCAGATGATGAAGACTATTCAGGTGAGTGAAGTTAAAAAGATTGGAGGGTGTTAAAGTGATTTGAACATTAGTAGGAATTTTAGAAGCTTTCACTGTTTGCCAAGAAACACATGGCTATGAAGATTAAGAACACATAAATACTGAAACCCTTACAAATAGTCTTGCATGAGGTGGAATCATGCAAGGAAATAAGAGCCACTCTATGTTAAATGTAAAAAACGGTGATTATTTTGATCATTAATAGAGAGAATGGGAATGAGACACGGTGTTGCTAGACAGGATGATAATTATTGTGTTTGTACCATAATTTTACCCTCTGTACAATGTACAATCAATTATTCCAAAAATCCCATAATGTAATAGAATTTTATCCCTTCAACTTACTGTATTTCATTAGACCGACAGTAAAGATCTCTGTTTATATCTGGCTGCATGGACATCCCTTGTGGTAGCGCACAAAGTAAACAATGATGAGTGGTTTAAGTGCAGAGTTGCAGCTAAACATTCTCTTTCATACTCAGCATCGCCATAAGAAGCCAAAAAACACCGTCAGACTTACAGAAATGAATGGGACAAAGATGGGTGGTTAAAACCTGTAGCTAGCTTTAACAGTAAAGCTTCCTGATGCTTTTGTAACACTCAAATGGTATTCTCGGCTGTTTATTGTAAGGACCAGTGTGGCCAGATCCTAAATGTTTAAGTATCGTACAAGCTGCCAAACATTATCGTATTATTGTAGAAAATTTCCATTCAGACGTTGCTCAGAAAACCTACACACACCATAGACTGTTCAGAACAGCGCCTCTACCTAAAACCTGGAGCATTTCTCCCATTAATTTCTGTAAGTCTAATGGAGATGTTGCGTATGCATACTCTTTGAATCTTCCATAATGTCGACTCTGCCAAGTAAATCCAATTAAAACGCTCATCATTGTTTACTTCACCACATGTTTGCATCACCACTTGTTCGGCAAGACAAAGCATGGGATTTTTAGTTTGTGTTATCAGTGTTTAATGTCGCCGGATCATTAAAATATCGTTACCAATCGTGCATTGATTGGTTGTAAGGTGCGGGAGTCGACGGATTAACAAGACAGTTATGTCTGTGCAACATAACTGGTAAATTTATTGGTAAAATTATCATACATTATGACATTTGGAATTATTGATTTAGGATCTGGCAACACTGATGAGACTTTTTGAAAGTTGAAAGAGTGATGTTTGTGTTTCAAAATAAAGCTCTGTCTGTGAGGCTTATAGAGCAAAGAGCTATTTCTTTTTACCAAATTTTATTTTCTTTGTTGCGGGAGACGAGATTCCATGTCATCTGATTATTGTATTTTTAACTTTTCATATTTGTATCAAACAAGGGTTATACATATATTTCTGTAATCACAAATACTAACACCTACTTTAAATAGTATAAATTGTTCCTATATTTGCAGAAACAGATCAACAATGTAAAAACAAAACTGAAAAAGAAATGCTCCAGTTCAACAACTGTATCTACAGCTCAAGACCAGAGAAAAACTCTGAAACACGACAGAGATTCCTTTCTGGAGAGAAGAGCCACCAATGTGTAGAGTGTGGGAAGAGTTTTACACGAGCATCAAGCCTTCAAACGCACCAGAAGATACATACTGGAGAAAAGCCCTACCAGTGTGTGGAGTGTGGGAAGAGTTTTAGAGACACATCAAACCTTAAAATACACCAGAAGATACATACTGGAGAGAAGCCCTACCAGTGTGTGGAGTGTGGTAAGTGTTTTACACAAGCATCACACCTTAAAATACACCAGAGGATACATACTAGAGAGAAGCCCTACCAGTGTGTGGAGTGTGGAAAGAGTTTTACACAAGCATCAAGCCTTCAAACGCACCAGAGGAAACATACTGGAGAGAAGCCCTACCAGTGTGCAGAGTGTGGGAAGAGTTTTACACGAGCATCAAGCCTTAAACTACACCAGATGATTCATACTGGAGAGAAGCCCTACCAGTGTGTGGAGTGTGGAAAGAGTTTTACACGAGCATCATGCCTTCAAACGCACCAGAGGATACATACTGGAGAGAAGCCCTACCAGTGTGCAGAGTGTGGGAAGAGTTTTACAGAAGCATCAAACCTTAAAATGCACCAGATGATTCATACTGGAGAGAAGCCCTACCAGTGTGTGGAGTGTGGAAAGAGTTTTACACAAGCATCTAGCCTTAAAATACACCAGAGGATACATACTGGAGAGAAGCCCTACCAGTGTGCAGAGTGTGGGAAGAGTTTTACAGCAGCATCAAGCCTTAAACTACACCAGATGATTCATACTGGAGAGAAGCCCTACCAGTGTGTGGAGTGTGGGAAGAGTTTTACACAAGCATCTAGCCTTAAAATACACCAGAGGATACATACTGGAGAGAAGCCCTAGGAGTGTGGGAAGAGTTTTACAGAAGCATCAAACCTTAAAATGCACCAGATGATTCATACTGGAGAGAAGCCCTACCAGTGTGTGGAGTGTGGGAAGAGTTTTAAACAAGCATCGGACCTTAAAATACACCAGAGGATACATACTGGAGAGAAGCCCTACCAGTGTGCTGAGTGTGGAAAGAATTTTACACAAGCATCAAACCTTAAAATACACAACAGGATACATACACGGTAAAAACTGAGTGTAATTTTATAGTAGATTTTAACTCAAAATTAGAGTAAAATTTGAATAAAATTTACTCTATGGCTGTTGACGTTAATTTACTTAATTTAGTGTCAAAATTAAGAATGAAATGTGTAAAAATATTTAACACTGATGTTTATTCATACTGTAAAATATGGCAGTGGTTTGCCTAACGAGTAAGGAAAAGGACAAGTCAATGTTTGTGTGACTTTAGTGCGACTCGAGTCCCCATGTCTGGTGAATGTTCGCTAACGCTTCTACTGAGCTGTGCAGACAATGCATTCTGGTACTAATCCACACTGTGTAGAGTTGAATCTCCATCAAACCTTCAAATATATGAGAGGATACATACTGGAGGGAAGCATTAAGTGTGTGCAGTGTGGGAAGAGTTTTTCAACTAAATCAAACCTCAAAACACACTGGATGTGAATAATTTTATGAAAATGTACAGACAAATGTACAAGTGTACAGACATAGTTGAATTGATATCAGATATGATCATGCCTGTAAATTGTGGTAAAACTATGGAAGCAACATTGAATAATGAGAAGCAGGACAAGGTTAATGAAATAAAATTGGAGCAATTTAGTCAGTGACGGAATTTCTTTAAATATGGATTTACTACCACAAACTAAATTTTTCCTGCCAGAGTTTTCCTGCAGTAATGTGATACAGCACAACTACTATGCATCCAGATTTTTTTTAGAAAGTATGGAAAATTCAGCCCCCCTTCAATTTTTCACTTTGTTATTGCAGCTATTTCCTCAAATAAGTTTCTCGTTAATGGACACACAGCACCCCAAAGGAAGATGGCGAGAAATAAGATTCTCTGGTCTGATAACTAAGATAACCAGCATGGAGAAAAGCAAATTTTGGCAGATTTATTAACAAAGAATACATCGCATTGTCCGAAGTTTTCAGACCGTTTGCACAATATTTAGTAGAAGCAGCCTTTGATCTATTACAGCCATGAGTCTTTTGGGGAAAGATGCAGTATTTCACACCTGGCTTTGGCCATTTTCCCTTGCAGATCCTCTCCATTTTTTGGGAGGTAAACATTGGTGTACAACCATTTTTGTGTCTTTCCAGAGATGCTCAATTGGGTTTAACTCAGGGCTCTGACTGGGCCATTTGAGAACAGTCACAGAGTTTTTTGCGGTGTGCTTAGGGTCATTGTTAGGCCTGCAGCGACGCGTCGATGACGTCGACGACTAAAAATAATCCATGTCAAATGCAGTAGTCGATATATCACGCCCACTCACCACATGCACATGGGCGACCAAAACAAAGCAGCATGGATAATAAAAGAGTTGGCAACGAATTTCCTAATCGATTCCTTGTGTCGCGCGACGCGGAGACATTTGATTGTTAAAAAAAAACTTTATTTGAACACACACGGTCTCTCTCGCGCACAGATGCAAGCAGAGTTTGGCGCCTCATAGACAGCGCGGAGCAAAAAAAAAAAAAAACGATCGGAGGTAGAGGACTGATACATGGCGGAGGCAGAGAAGAAAGGGAGTTCAACAGCAGGGTCACTACAGAATCCTACTTTTGTTCCGCTGTGAAGTGAGGAACATAATGTTCCTGGAGCTGGTGTTTACTCGTTATCCAGCTCGACAAGTTAGCGTTAGCGTGTTAACAACAGTAGTAAAGCAGGGGTGGTATAGTTACTTTGCACTTTGCATTAAAAGACTAAAGACATGTTTTTATTCACTAGCCTTTTTTGGACCATTCATTTTCAATCTGTTGTCATGCAAAGCTTTTCTTACCTAGTCATTTTGTCTAGTTTCCATTCCAACACGCTCGCCTATGAACCAGAAGACCCAGGTTCAAATGCCACTTACTACCATTGTGTCACTGAGCAAGACACTTAACCCTGAGTGTCTCCATGGGGGACTGTCCCCATAACTACTGATTGTAAGTCGCTCTGGATAAGGGCGTCTGATAAACGCTGTAAATGTACATATTAGCTGCAACTAACGATTATTTTAACAATCGATTAATCTGTCGATTATGTTTTTATTAATCGTAGATTCGGATAAAAAAAACTAAAAACAAGAAAAGCATTCATTTCCAACCCTTTATTCAAAAACAGAACCAAAATCTTTTTAGCTGTTATAATAATAATAAAATATAATAAAAATTGACTAAAACGAAAAACATACACATGTATCTTTTACATCTGCCAAATATACTTTTTTTTTTATATAAAGTGCCATCTGAGCTGCCAGAACGATAAATCATTTATAAAAAAAATAAAGAACAATTCAAATCAGAAAATTTAACAGGATTTGTTTGAATGTCAGTTCTCTACACTACACTGCAGATGCACACACTCGCAGACACAAACTCTCACACTGACACACACACACATTCTCTCTCTCTCTCTCTCAAGCTCACTTGAAGCTTATTCATTAAATTATTACCATCAATGTAGTAAGTGCAAGGTTCATTTATACACCACATTTAAACACATCTTAAGATGACCAAGTGCTCTAAAATAACAAATTAAAAAGTACAACACACACAAATATATGTCAATAATAACCTATATGGGACAAAGCACAGAATATACACTGCAAAAAATGCTTTTCTAACTTTAAATCAAGATACATTTACTAGACACATGAAATAGCATAAGAAATTATGTTAAGTGATTGTTTGCTTATGTTACGTCCCCGGTCTAGGGTCAGGGACATAACAAATGGGACATATGAGTATAAACTCCAAAACGACGCAACAACACTTAACGCTACTCTTTTATTACAACAAAGACATTTAAACAACAACAGAAACACAAAACAGGTCTGGGCAGTCTAAGTCCTATCTTCTCGTCCTAATACTTCACTTCACCAACAACAGTCTATCTTCACCAACAACAGTCTATCTTCCTCAAACACTCTCCTCCTCTTTTCACCAACTCTCTCTTCTTCACCAAAGCAGCCACCATTTTGAATCCTCTTCCCGATTACAGCCCACCAATCACAGCAGGAAGTGGGAGGAGTCCAATCATGGGCTGATGAGGAGCCACCCTGCAACATTACACAGAAAGAAAGAGAGAGACACACACACAAACACAACAGAAAACACCCATAGTCTGTCACGGGACGTCACACCCCCACCACCAAAAATCAACGTACTATGTTGATTCACCCCAAAAAAAAACTAAAAGGCCCGTGACAAGGCGTCAGCCAAAACGTTGTCCGTCCCACGTTTGTACTTAATTTCTAAATTGAACCCGTGCAAAACCAAGGACCAGCGCATAATACGCTGATTTGTGTTTTTCATCCGAGATAAAAACACCAGGGGATTGTGGTCAGTAAAAACTAAAACAGGTTGTGCGGTAGACCCAATGTATACTTCGAAATGTTGCAATGCTAAAATCAGTGCTAGCGCCTCCTTTTCAATGGTGCTGTAGTTCACCTGATGTTTTAAGAACTTTTTTGAGAAGAAGCAGATGGGATGATCAACTCCATCCGCATCTTCCTGTAACAGCACAGCCCCAGCTCCAACCGCACTGGCATCCACCTCCAGTTTGAAAGGGCGCTGGAAGTCAGGAGCAGCAAGAACAGGGGTACTGCAAAGAAGGGTTTTCACAGACATAAAAGCATTCTGGCATTCATCGTTCCAACTAAACTGTACTCTGCCTCGCAGCAGTTCAGTCAACGGACACACTACCTCCGAAAAGTTTTTACAAAAAGCCCGGTAGTATCCAGCCATTCCCAAAAATCGGCGCAGTTCCCTTTTCGATGTGGGAACTGGGAAGGCAAGAATGACCTGAATCTTAGCAATCACAGGTTTTACCTGGCCTTGACCCACCTCTTTACCTAGGTAAGTCACAGTGGCTTTGCCGAACTCACACTTTGCCAAGTTCAAAGTCAGCGATGCATCCTGCAGCCGCTTGAACACAGCTGTCAGAGTGTGGATATGCTCGGACCAAGTGGACGAATAGACAATAATGTCATCTAAATAAGCGTCGCAGTTTTTAATTCCACAAAGCACTTTAGCCATTAGACGCTGAAAAGTTGCTGGTGCATTACGTAACCCAAAAGGCATAACCTTATATTCTAAGAAATTATCCGGTGTGACGAAAGCAGAAATTTCAGAAGCTCGGGGAGTCAACGGAACTTGCCAATAACCACGAAGCAAGTCTAATTTACTGACAATACGAGCCGAACCAACCCTATCAACACAATCTTCCATCCGGGGCAATGGAAAGGAATCGGGTCTAGTTACTGCATTTACTTTTCTGTAATCAGTACAGAAACGAACTGTACCATCAGGCTTAGGTACTAACAGACAGGGACTACTCCATGGACTACAGCTTGGCACGGAGAACCCATGTTCCAACAAATAATCAACCTCAGACTGCATTACCGTACGCTTAGTGGGATTTAGTCTGTACGGGTGCTGTCTGATTGGGGCATGTTCACCAACATCAATGTCATGCTTTAACACTGTAGTACATGATGGAACATCACCAAACAATATCTTATATGTCCGAATTAAAATCATAACCTGCTCCCGTTCGTTAAGAGGCAAATGTGACAGATGTGCATCTAAGTTTTGTAAGATCACACTGTTGTGTAATCTGGGCGAAGACACAGGAACATTTCCTAGATGTAACCCATCCTCCTCGGGAGAATATGCATCCAGCAGGGGCATAGAAGCCACGGATAACACAGCAGCTCCTTTACCTGGTGGATCTACATTGTCCTGTGTTGCATCACTGTCTCTCATAACGTATTTCTTGAGCATGTTCACATGACATACATGCATTTTACGTTTACGGTCAGGAGTGCGAACAACATAATCAGTGTCACTTAACTGGGACTCAACCACATAAGGACCTGAGAATTTTGCTTGGAGAGCAGACCCCATTAGTGGTAATAAAACCAGAACTCTGTCACCCGGCTGAAAAGATCGAGAGACTGCTTTCTGATCATATCGGGCTTTCATAGACCCTTGTGCATGTTGTAAGGAAGCTCGAGCAGTAGCACAAGCATTATGAAGCCGTTCCCGAAAGGAACTGACATGATCCAGCACATTAGTCTCTGTCAATGGTTCAGCTACCCAGGCTTCTTTAAGAAGCTTGAGTGGACCACGCACGGTGTGACCGAATACAAGGTCAGCAGGACTGAATCCCAAAGACTCCTGAACAGTTTCACGAATGGCAAACAACAATAGTGGGAGACCCTCATCCCACTCTTTAGCCGAGGCTAAGCAATAAGTACGGAGCATGGACTTCAGAGTTTGGTGAAAACGTTCCAATGCTCCTTGCGACTGGGGATGGTAAGCACTTGATACCAGATGCTTTATTTGTAATTCCTCCAAAACTTGCTTAAAAAGGCGAGACAGAAAATTCGAACCTTGGTCCGTTTGGACCAATTTTGGAAGTCCAAAAGTAGAAAAGAACTTCACTAAGGCTCTCACTATATTCTTAGCCTTTAGTGAGCGTAACGGAACTGCTTCCGGGAAACGTGTGGCACTACACATTATCGTCAGCAAGTATTTAAAACCTGTTTTGGTACGAGGAAGTGGACCAACACAATCTAAAATTATCTTCGAAAATGGTTCGGTGAGGACAGGCACAGGACAGAGTGGCGCGGGTGGAATTGACTGGTTCGGTTTACCAGCCAATTGACAAACGTGACACGATCGACAATATTGAGCAACATCGGATTTCAACCCAGGCCAAAAGAAATGGCGCAAAATCCTGTTATATGTTTTTGTTACTCCTAAGTGTCCAGACATCACGTTGTCATGCCCTAAACACAGCACCTGAGACCGAAATTTAAGAGGAACCACCACTTGATATACTGAATTCCAACCTACGTCATCAGCAGTTGGAGGATTCCACTTCCTCATCAAGATCCCTTTATCCCAGAAAAAGGCTACCGAATTTGCAGTTATGTTGGCCTTGTCAACAACAGCCGAACGACACTGCGTTAAAGTAGAGTCTTTTCGCTGCTCCTGGGACATAAGCGTTTTACTTACAGGCAGCGACATTGTTTCATCATCATGGACATTAAGAGTGCGCGTCCGCGGCGCTCCCTCTACCACTCCGCCGTCTGATGGCGCTGCACGGGAGACCAGAGGGTCAGAAACAGCCATAAACGTATCACACAGCTCATCCGTACTCTGCCGGCGTGCCTGCGCTCGGGTGACTGCACAAGCAGGGAAAACTGACTCATAACCCGGCACCACTGAAGAGGGTGGAACCGCAGGGTTATCAATGACCTCCGGAAGGGGAAGAACTTTCCCTCCAGCCAAATCGTTCCCAAGAATAAAATCGATTCCCTGCATAGGCAGTTCGGGGCGCACTGCGACTTTGCACGAACCTGAAAATAAAGCACAGTGCAGGTTTAGAACGTGCAGTGGCACTTTAACGATGCCTAATTCAATACCCCGCACCAGTACATAAGAGCCACAGAACGTGTCATCAGAAAAGGGCCAGACATTCGCTAAAACAAAAGACTGCGCAGCACCGGTGTCTCGTAAAATGCGCACTGGCACTGTACTACTGTTTCCAGCAGCTGCGGAAACTGTACCAGCAAGCACAAAAGGTTCATAGACAGGATCAACCATAGTGGGGACACTCACAGCAGACTGAACAAACCCAACCCCTTTTGGTGAGGATTTAGGAGGTGAACTGTGCTTCTTTAAGAGTTTTGGGCATTTAGCGATGAGGTGGCCGGTCTCGTGACAATAAAAACATGCGCGACCATCACTAAAGGAAACGGGCGAAGATCGAAATACGTTCCGATCCCGTCGGAAACTCACATCCCGATCTGGTTTTCGTGAGACTGAATAAAACACAACTTTATGAGTAAGCACGAATTCATCTGCGCAGACGGCTGCCTGCGCCAGCGTGGACACTTTCTGGTCGTTTAGATGAGTGGCAACAGCTTCCGGGACGCCGTTTTTAAATTCCTCCAAAAGGATTAATTCACGAAGCTGTTCCCATGTACTGACCTTACTGGAAACACACCACCGGTTAAACAAAGCTTCTTTCTCTCTGGCAAACTCCACATACGTAATTTGCTCACCCTTCCTAGACTTCCGGAATCTTTGACGGTACGCTTCCGGGACAAGTTCGTACGCGTTCAGAATTGAAGTCTTTACCACATCATAGTCAGAGCTCTGCTGCAAAGAAAGTGAAGAGTAAACTTCCTGAGCCTTGCCCACAAGAACACACTGCAGTAGCAGCGTCCAAACAACTTTAGGCCACTGTAAAGTTGTTGCTACTCGTTCAAAGTGACTAAAATATTTTTCCACCTCGTCCTCAGAAAATGGAGGCACCAGTCTAATATGTCGGCTGACATCGAAAACAGGGGTTTGCGACTCGACAGACAGGACAGACTTGGAAGCTAATTCAAGTTCGAGACGCTTAAATTCTAGGTCTCGTTCTTGACGTTCACGCTCAAACTGGCGTTCGCGATCACGTTCTTCCAACTCCATTTGCTTAAGGTGCAACTGGCGTTCGCGATCATGTTCTTCCAGTTCCAATTGCTTGAGTTGTAGCTGATGCGCTAGCTCCTTTTCACGCAGCCCACGAGCTTCTCGGTCAGCCCGCAGTTTTGCTGCTTCAAGCTGCATCTGCTTCTCTTGCAGTGACATTTCCTTTAACCGAATTTCACTAGAGAAACTCTCGCCGGACTCTTCCAAGCCCTCAGCAGAAAGTGGACTACCAGATTTAACCCATGGTACACCCTTTTCCACCAACCCAATTTTTAACGCTGTTACTAATAAGTCTTTCAACTTTCTATCGGCACTGGCAATGGGTATGCCATAAAAGTCAGCTACACCCAATAGCTGCTCTTTGGTTAACTCTGCTAACATCTCATCGGAAGGGAACTCAACAAAACCCTCAAAACCTTTTTCCATAGTGACCTGTAATTCTAATCTCACAACAAAATATAATTTGAATTACTTTGTGAACCCACCAAAACAAGGAGAAACTACACAGACCCAACTACGGCTCACTGGGATGTATACCAGAGTCAGTCTGCTCCTGTGGGATTCTAGGAACTCCAGCTCCTAATCTACCTAACCAGCCAGCTACCTAAGATCTAGCTAGTCTTCAGGGAAGTTACCAGTTTTAGGCACCTTTAAACGCAAGCTCGCAACATTTCCAGTCTCTGACTGAGACAGAAATGCTCGACGCGTACCTCCCCCTGGATTTTTCCCCAAAAACAATAAACCAAAACAACAAACAAACATAACAAACAGCGTCCGTTGGAAGGACCCGCTCAAGGCAGAACCCAGCTGGACAGCTCTACCTATCCAGAGTTCACCAGAAAACCCACATAAACAGAAAAAACTCAAACTTACCCAGATGAGAACAGTTGCCAAGGTCCACAGCCTACACAATATCCTACCTACGCGATAGGAAATCCCGGACGAGCCCCCAAAATTTGTTACGTCCCCGGTCTAGGGTCAGGGACATAACAAATGGGACATATGAGTATAAACTCCAAAACGACGCAACAACACTTAACGCTACTCTTTTATTACAACAAAGACATTTAAACAACAACAGAAACACAAAACAGGTCTGGGCAGTCTAAGTCCTATCTTCTCGTCCTAATACTTCACTTCACCAACAACAGTCTATCTTCACCAACAACAGTCTATCTTCCTCAAACACTCTCCTCCTCTTTTCACCAACTCTCTCTTCTTCACCAAAGCAGCCACCATTTTGAATCCTCTTCCCGATTACAGCCCACCAATCACAGCAGGAAGTGGGAGGAGTCCAATCATGGGCTGATGAGGAGCCACCCTGCAACATTACACAGAAAGAAAGAGAGAGACACACACACAAACACAACAGAAAACACCCATAGTCTGTCACGGGACGTCACAGCTTAAAACAAGCAAAATTATCTGCCAATGGGGTAAGAAAACTAATCTTAATGAGAAATAATCTCAAATTGAAGTTTTAAGCATCACTTAATTTTCTCATGCCATTTTTCTTGTCTAGTAATCTTGATTTAAGATTTTTTAGATATTTGGACTGGAAACAAGACAAAATTACAAGGTAAGAAAAGCTTTTGCAGTGTAGCTAAGCATGACAGCAGATTGAATGGTCCGAAAAAGGCTAGTGAACAAAAACATCTTTAGTCTTTTAATGCAAAGTGCAAAGTAACTATACCACCCCTGCTTTACTACTGTTATTAACGAGCTAACGCTAACTTGTCATGCTTGTCATAGAAGTAAATTTTTTCCAAAAAGCTACTCAAGTAAATATAACTCGTTATTACCATCCTCTGTTTTGATTGTGCATAATTAAAGTAAGTTATAAAGATAAATGAAATAGAGTAAAAGAAGAATAAGGCTTGTTAAATAAAGTTGTAAAAAAAAAATGACCTGCAGGGATGGAAGACAAGATTCTGGCAAAAATTAATGCAATTCTGGATAGAAATAAATGTTGTGACTCCATTTCCTTAAAACTCTCCAGTATTCAACCTGATGGCCACAAGGATGCAGGTTCAACGAAGCTATGCATTCCTGTCTTCAAGTCAGCCTCCAAACAACGTTTTGGCTAAACGTAGGCATTAACTATTTAGACTGTTCTTAGCTGTTTGGTTAACTTTTCTCAAACTTTGAAGGTTTCCTAAAGAAATTCACCTCAGTTTACAAATATTAACCTTAGCTAAGCTAGCAAAGCTATGCATCCCTGTGTTCAAGTCAGCCTCCAAACAACGTTTTGGTTAAAAGTAAGAACTATAATACGGGATTTTATAATGGCCAAATATAATCAAAACAGTTGTTTAGCCTTACCAGGGTTTGACATTCGACAGTAATGTAAAGAGTTTTTTGTGATTATTTAATTTTGTAGAATACTTTACTTTACTTTACTTTACTTTATTTGGCAGACGCTTTTATCCAAAGCGACTTACAAAATATTGTATTTTGAAAGCACTGGGCATTTCAAGTTGTTATAAGTAGTTTGTATGTTTCATTTTGAAATTAAACATTTCACTATTAGTAATTTGTATGCAACTTTTCATTGATATACAAGCAAGTGCCCTTTATCATATCGCAATCGCAATATTGATCTCAATCATTGAAATATGTCTTTTTTTTCCCCAAATTGTGCAGCCTCACTAACAACAACATTTATTTCTTATATAGCTCAAGATCATATACATTATGTCTCAATGGGCTTAAGCCCTAAGCATAATGTTTCTAAGAACATGTTTTTTTTATTATTACCATTAAAACACTTCTTTCTTAAACATCTTGGGGAAGGATTTGTGCATGTATTAAATGTTAGGTTTGCCTTCTTTAAACAGCTGACACCACTTAGCTGGCGCTCAGTTCATCACATTGTCACTAAACGGGAGGGTTTAGTGACAATGTGATGAATTGAACCTGCAACCTTGTGGCCATCAGGTTGAATACTGGAGAGTTTTAAGGATTTCATGAATTCACTAAAAGTGGAGTCACAACATTAATTTCTATCCAGAGTTGCATACATTTTTGCCAGAATCTTGTAGACAGATGCAGCCTCTGCAGCACATCACACTACAGAACGTGAGCCGCACGGCAGAACACTGCTGCAGGTCACCTCTTCCATCCCTGCAGGTCATTTACTCCAAGAGATGCAGGACCATCAAAGTCTCACCCAAATAAGACTTTCATCTAAAATCAGGCAAAAATTCTGAAGAAACACGGCCCAGTGATGTCTGTGTATAATGTCTCATTGAACATATATACCTTTTTCTTGCACAATAGTTTGCTTACTTTTTTGTTTTACAACTTTTTACTAGCCTTGTTCTTCTTTTATTCTATTTCATTTATCTTTATAACTTTGATTATGCACAATCAAAACAGAGCAGGGTAGTAACGAGTTATATTTACTTGACTAGCTTTTTGGAAAAAATGTACTTCTATGAGTAGGTTTACAACACAATACTTTTACTTGAGTACATTTGTGAATAAGAAACTGTACTCTTACTTTGCTACATTGGGCAACACTTGACTCGTTACTTCACATGACACCATTCATACGTAGCCATGCAATCACATGGCCGCACACAAACCGGGGCAGTGGTGGCCTAGCGGGGCAGTGGTGGCCTAGCAGTTAAGGAAGTGGCCCCGTAATCAGAAGGTTGCCGGTTCGAATCCCGATCCGCCAAGGTTCCACTGAAGTGCCACTGAGCAAAGCACCGTCCCCACACACTGCTCCCCGGGCGCCTGTCATGGCTGCCCACTGCTCACTCAGGGTGATGGGTTAAATGCAGAGGACAAATTTCACTGTGTGCACCGTGTGCTGTGCTGCTGTGTATCACACGTGACAATCACTTTCACTAAACCAGGGCAGCATAGTGGCCCAAACTTCACACAAAACAGATATGGAAATGATAAAATGCAGATGCCACTGTCTTCAGTGCTAAAACCAAACTAAAGGATACAGAAAGAATTCAGAATATTTGTCTTTCATATAGACCCCTTTAAACATTTTGTTAATCGGTGCCATGAGCTATGTAGACATTATAGCATTGTAATTAGCGTTGTCATTTAGCTGTTCTATTTAATATATCAATGCTAACACATACATTTAACATAAATAAGATAGTTTGTACTCTCAGATTTATTCCATTAATTACTTTAATAACAAATCATACTTTAATAATTAATACATTATTGTGGCATACCAGATTTAGCACATGTATATTTCTTTTTGAATATATTGTTTCTAAAAAGTAAATGAGATATAACAATCCTATAGTTACTCATTACTTGAGTAGTCTTATCACAAAATAATATTTGTACTCTTACTTGAGTAATTTTTCGATGACTACTTTTTACTTGTACTTGAGTCTGATTATTTTGGAGAAACGGTACTCATACTCGAATAAAATGTTTAGCTCTCTACCCAACTCACCATGCATTTTACTGCGTGTTGTACTGCTATAACTATGCATGTGACTAATAAACATGTCAGCGCGCCCCCTGCTGGCGGCGATGTGAACGGTAACGAAAATATGGACACATGTCACCAAACAAATAAAATCTGCTTTCGGGTCTTATGTGAAAAATCACAGAATGAATTTTCATAAAACACAAAACAAGCTCGCTGTTACACGTAACACACTTTAAGAGAAAAAAAAAACAGAAATTAAAACATTTACATTTAAGGCATTTGGCAGACTTACAATATGCTTTCATGTTACCATCGATGAAGGGATCAATTCTGGTTCACTAGGACCCCCAACTAAAAATACAAGCATTTTTATTCACTCTGTTGTAGTTTCTATACTACAACCTAAGAAGTTAATCTAAATATTGCTCGTCCCTGTTACCATATCTTCTGTTCCTCAAAAATAAATGTAAAACGAACACAGTGTGCCCAGAAATCCATACACAATTGTCCACAGTATGAAATGTACCTGCGACGCAGAACTAAAACCCCTGTGCTGTAGCGCCGGTAAACTATAGTCCCAAACATGGTAGTAGAGACAACATTCCAAACAAATAAGGAATATTCACGTGTTTTCTGTGAGTGGTTCTCCTTTCTACACATTATCACAGATACAGTTATGCTAAATAGCAGCTAAATGCTCATTCGAACTGATGTCTGGGATCATTCTCACTTTTAATGCCGAAACCTTTTCTTCACTATTCTTTGTCCAGCCCACTTCCCCACATCCCCCAATCAAATTTAAATAAGAAAACACTCTGCTGTGATTGGCTGTAAAAGACTGCAGCAGCTCACGTGTTCTACAAGCCTTTATATGTGAACAGAGAGAAGTTGGAGTTTGTTGTGCTCAGTGTAAAATTAGCTGGAACTGAGGAATCTCCGGGGAAACATTTCTAAAGGTGACTGTGTGTCTTTATATTTTTATTCCAAGAAACCTGCTTTGTCGGTTTTATTATATTTTCCATGTGTCTTTGTAAAACAATATTTTTCTGTCAGGAATAATTCTAGAATTGATTTTGGTGGAGGTTATAATTGTAGAATAATTACAACGTGTTCTGCTTCATTCCAAGGTCTCAAGATGGATCCCAGTCTGTCTCTGTTTCCTACTGAGCTGTGGAGTGTAGACCAGAACAACACAGATGTTAAACCAGAAATATCTTCAGATACCATCACATCTCTGAACTGTGGTGAAACACTGGAACCAACAGCAATTCATGTGAAGAAAGAGTCAGATGATGAAGACTATTCAGGTGAGTGAAGTTAAAAAAATTGGAGGTCGTTAAAGTGATTTGAACATTAGTAGGAATTTTAGAAGCTTTCACTGTTTGCCAAGAGTTACATGGCTATGAAGATTAAGAACACATAAATACTGAAACCCTTACAAATAGTCTTGCATGAGGTGGAATCATTTTTAATTAAGGAAATAAGAGCCACTCTATGTTAAAATTTAAAAAGGTTGTTAGTTTGATCGTCAATAAAGAGGATGGGAATGAGACGCAGTGTTGCTAGACAGGATGATAATTGTTGTGTTTGTACCATAATTTTGCCCTCTGTACAATGTACAATCAATTATTCCAAAAATCCCATAATGTAAGAGAATTTTATCCCTTCAACTTATTTTATTAAAACGACAGTAAAGATCTCTGTTTATATCTGGCTGCATGGACATCCCTTGTGGTAGCGCACAAAGTAAACAATGATGAGTGGTTTAAGTGCAGAGTTGCAGCTAAACATTCTCTTTCATACTCAGCATCGCCATAAGAAGCCAAAAAACACCGTCAGACTTACAGAAATGAATGGGACAAAGAATTCACTTTTACTGGGGGACGGTGCTTTGCTCAGTGGCACCTCAGTGGTACCTTGGCAGATCGGGATTCGAACCAGCAACCTTCTGATTACGGGGCCGCTTCCTTAACCACTAGGCCACCACTGCCCCCTGGGTGGTTAAAACCTGTAGCTAGCTTTAACAGTAAAGCTTCCTGATGCTTTTGTAACACTCAAATGGTATTCTCGACTGTTTATTGTAAGGACCAGTGTGGCCAGATCCTAAATGTTTAAGTATCGTACAAGCTGCCAAACATTATCGTATTATTGTAGAAAATTTCCATTCAGACATTGCTCAGAAAATCTGCTTTGATAACACACACCATAGACTGTGCAGAACAGCGCCTCTACCTAAAACCTGGAGCATTTCTCCCAAGTCTAATGGAGATGTTGCGTATGCATACTCTTTGAATCTTCCATAATGTCGACTCTGCCAAGTAAATCCAATTAAAACGCTCATCATTGTTTACTTCACCACATGTTTGCATCACCACTTGTTCGGCAAGACAACTGAAGCACGACACTATGGGATTTTTAGTTTGTGTTATCAGTGTTTCATGTCGCCGGATCATTGTAATATCGTTACCAATCGTGCATTGATTGGTTGTAAGGTGCGGGAGTCGACGGATTAACAAGACAGTTATGTCTGTGCAACATAACTGGTAAATTTATTGGTAAAATGATCATACATTATGACATTTGGAATTGTTGATTTAGGATCTGGCAACACTGATGAGACTTTTTGAAAGTTGAAAGAGTGATGTTTGTGTTTCAAAATAAAGCTCTGTCTGTGAGGCTTATAGAGCAAAGAGCTATTTCTTTTTACCAAATGTGATTTTTATTGTTGCGGGAGACTTTAACCAATTCCATGTCATCTGATTATTGTATTTTTAACTTTTCATATTTGTATCAAACAAGGGTTATACATATATTTCTGTAATCACAAATAGTAACACCTACTTTAAATAGTATAAATTGTTCCTATATTTGCAGAAACAGATCAACAATGTACAAACGAAACTGAAAAAGGAATGCTCCAGTTCAACAACTGTATCTACAGCTCAAGACCAGAGAAAAACTCTGAAACACGACAGAGATTCCTTTCTGGAGAGAAGAGCCACCAATGTGTAGAGTGTGGGAAGAGTTTTACACGAGCATCAAGCCTTCAAACGCACCAGAAGATACATACTGGAGAAAAGCCCTACCAGTGTTTGGAGTGTGGGAAGAGTTTTACACAAGCATCAAACCTTAAAAAACACCAGAAGATACATACTGGAGAGAAGCCCTACCAGTGTGTGGAGTGTGGAAAGAGTTTTACACAAGCATCAAGCCTTAATAAACACCAGAAGATACATACTGGAGAGAAGCCCTACCAGTGTTTGGAGTGTGGGAAGAGTTTTACACAAGCATCAAGCCTTAATAAACACCAGAAGACCCATACTGGACAGAAGCCCTACCAGTGTGTGGAGTGTGGGAAGAGTTTTACACGAGCATCATGCCTTCAAACGCACCAGAAGATACATACTGGAGAGAAGCCCTACCAGTGTGTGGAGTGTGGTAAGTGTTTTACACAAGCATCACACCTTAAAATACACCAGAGGATACATACTGGAGAGAAGCCCTACCATTGTGTGGAGTGTGGGAAGAGTTTTAGAGACACATCAAACCTTAAAATACACCAGAGGATACATACTGGAGAGAAGCCCTACCAGTGTGCGGAGTGTGGAAAGAGATTTACACAAGCACCAGACCATAAAAAACACCAGAGGATACATACTAGAGAGAAGCCCTACCAGTGTGTGGAGTGTGGAAAGAGTTTTACACGAGCATCAAGCCTTAAACTACACCAGATGATTCATACTGGAGAGAAGCCCTACCAGTGTGTGGAGTGTGGAAAGAGTTTTACACGAGCATCATGCCTTCAAACGCACCAGAGGATACATACTGGAGAGAAGCCCTACCAGTGTGCAGAGTGTGGGAAGAGTTTTACAGAAGCATCAAACCTTAAAATACACCAGAGGATACATACTGGAGAGAAGCCCTACCAGTGTGTGGAGTGTGGAAAGAGTTTTACACAAGCATCAGGCCTTCAAACGCACCAGAGGAAACATACTGGAGAGAAGCCCTACCAGTGTGCAGAGTGTGGGAAGAGTTTTACAGAAGCATCAAACCTTAAAATGCACCAGATGATTCATACTGGAGAGAAGCCCTACCAGTGTGTGGAGTGTGGGAAGAGTTTTACACAAGCATCTAGCCTTAAAATACACCAGAGGATACATACTGGAGAGAAGCCCTAGGAGTGTGGGAAGAGTTTTACAGAAGCATCAAACCTTAAAATGCACCAGATGATTCATACTGGAGAGAAGCCCTACCAGTGTGTGGAGTGTGGGAAGAGTTTTAAACAAGCATCGGACCTTAAAATACACCAGAGGATACATACTGGAGAGAAGCCCTACCAGTGTGCTGAGTGTGGAAAGAATTTTACACAAGCATCAAACCTTAAAATACACAACAGGATACATACACGGTAAAAACTGAGTGTAATTTTATAGTAGATTTTAACTCAAAATTAGAGTAAAATTTGAATAAAATTTACTCTATGGCTGTTGACGTTAATTTACTTAATTTAGTGTCAAAATTAAGAATGAAATGTGTAAAAATATTTAACACTGATGTTTATTCATACTGTAAAATATGGCAGTGGTTTGCCTAACGAGTAAGGAAAAGGACAAGTCAATGTTTGTGTGACTTTAGTGCGACTCGAGTCCCCATGTCTGGTGAATGTTCGCTAACGCTTCTACTGAGCTGTGCAGACAATGCATTCTGGTACTAATCCACACTGTGTAGAGTTGAATCTCCATCAAACCTTCAAATATATGAGAGGATACATACTGGAGGGAAGCATTAAGTGTGTGCAGTGTGGGAAGAGTTTTTCAACTAAATCAAACCTCAAAACACACTGGATGTGAATAATTTTATGAAAATGTA
Organism: Denticeps clupeoides; assembly: GCF_900700375.1. NCBI lineage: Eukaryota > Metazoa > Chordata > Actinopteri > Clupeiformes > Denticipitidae > Denticeps > Denticeps clupeoides. The sequence goes on along the minus strand of NC_041720.1, from coordinate 3,788,973 downwards.
CAGACAAACGTACAAGTGTACAGACATAGTTGAATTGATATCAGATATGATCATGCCTGTAAATTGTGGTAAAACTATGGAAGCAACATTGAATAATGAGAAGCAGGACAAGGTTAATGAAATAAAATTGGAGCAATTTAGTCAGTGACGGAATTTCTTTAAATATGGATTTACTACCACAAACTAAATTTTTCCTGCCAGAGTTTTCCTGCAGTAATGTGATACAGCACAACTACTATGCATCCAGATTTTTTTTAGAAAGTATGGAAAATTCAGCCCCCCTTCAATTTTTCACTTTGTTATTGCAGCTATTTCCTCAAATAAGTTTCTCGTTAATGGACACACAGCACCCCAAAGGAAGATGGCGAGAAATAAGATTCTCTGGTCTGATAACTAAGATAACCAGCATGGAGAAAAGCAAATTTTTGCAGATTTATTAACAAAGAATACATCGCATTGTCCGAAGTTTTCAGACCGTTTGCACAATATTTAGTAGAAGCAGCCTTTGATCTATTACAGCCATGAGTCTTTTGGGGAAAGATGCAGTATTTCACACCTGGCTTTGGCCATTTTCCCTTGCAGATCCTCTCCATTTTTTGGGAGGTAAACATTGGTGTACAACCATTTTTGTGTCTTTCCAGAGATGCTCAATTGGGTTTAACTCAGGGCTCTGACTGGGCCATTTGAGAACAGTCACAGAGTTTTTTGCGGTGTGCTTAGGGTCATTGTTAGGCCTGCAGCGACGCGTCGATGACGTCGACGACTAAAAATAATCCATGTCAAATGCAGTAGTCGATATATCACGCCCACTCACCACATGCACATGGGCGACCAAAACAAAGCAGCATGGATAATAAAAGAGTTGGCAACGAATTTCCTAATCGATTCCTTGTGTCGCGCGACGCGGAGACATTTGATTGTTAAAAAAAAACTTTATTTGAACACACACGGTCTCTCTCGCGCACAGATGCAAGCAGAGTTTGGCGCCTCATAGACAGCGCGGAGCAAAAAAAAAAAAAACGATCGGAGGTAGAGGACTGATACATGGCGGAGGCAGAGAAGAAAGGTTCAACAGCAGGGTCACTACAGAATCCTACTTTTGTTCCACTGTGAAGTGAGGAACATAATGTTCCTGGAGCTGGTGTTTACTCGTTATCCAGCTCGACAAGTTAGCGTTAGCGTGTTAACAACAGTAGTAAAGCAGGGGTGGTATAGTTACTTTGCACTTTGCATTAAAAGACTAAAGACATGTTTTTATTCACTAGCCTTTTTTGGACCATTCATTTTCAATCTGTTGTCATGTATAGATACACTGCAAAGCTTTTCTTACCTAGTAATTTTGTCTAGTTTCCATTCCAACACGCTCGCCTATGAACCAGAAGACCCAGGTTCAAATGCCACTTACTACCATTGTGTCACTGAGCAAGACACTTAACCCTGAGTGTCTCCATGGGGGACTGTCCCCATAACTACTGATTGTAAGTCGCTCTGGATAAGGGCGTCTGATAAACGCTGTAAATGTACATATTAGCTGCAACTAACGATTATTTTAACAATCGATTAATCTGTCGATTATGTTTTTATTAATCGTAGATTCGGATAAAAAAAACTAAAAACAAGAAAAGCATTCATTTCCAACCCTTTATTCAAAAACAGAACCAAAATCTTTTTAGCTGTTATAATAATAATAAAATATAATAAAAATTGACTAAAACGAAAAACATACACATGTATCTTTTACATCTGCCAAATATACTTTTTTTTTTTTTTTATAAAGTGCCATCTGAGCTGCCAGAACGATAAATCATTTATAAAAAAATAAAGAACAATTCAAATCAGAAAATTTAACAGGATTTGTTTGAATGTCAGACCTTGTTCTCTACACTACACTGCAGATGCACACACTCGCAGACACAAACTCTCACACTGACACACACACACATTCTCTCTCTCTCTCTCTCTCTCTCTCTCTCTCTCAAGCTCACTTGAAGCTTATTCATTAAATTATTACCATCAATGTAGTAAGTGCAAGGTTCATTTATACACCACATTTAAACACATCTTAAGATGACCAAGTGCTCTAAAATAACAAATTAAAAAGTACAACACACACAAATATATGTCAATAATAACCTATATGGGACAAAGCACAGAATATACACTGCAAAAAATGCTTTTCTAACTTTAAATCAAGATACATTTACTAGACACATGAAATAGCATAAGAAATTATGTTAAGTGATTGTTTGCTTAAAACAAGCAAAATTATCTGCCAATGGGGTAAGAAAACTAATCTTAATGAGAAATAATCTCAAATTGAAGTTTTAAGCATCACTTAATTTTCTCATGCCATTTTTCTTGTCTAGTAATCTTGATTTAAGATTTTTTAGATATTTGGACTGGAAACAAGACAAAATTACAAGGTAAGAAAAGCTTTTGCAGTGTAGCTAAGCATGACAGCAGATTGAATGGTCCGAAAAAGGCTAGTGAACAAAAACATCTTTAGTCTTTTAATGCAAAGTGCAAAGTAACTATACCACCCCTGCTTTACTACTGTTATTAACGAGCTAACGCTAACTTGTCATGCTTGTCATAGAAGTAAATTTTTTCCAAAAAGCTACTCAAGTAAATATAACTCGTTATTACCATCCTCTGTTTTGATTGTGCATAATTAAAGTAAGTTACAAAGATAAATGAAATAGAGTAAAAGAAGAATAAGGCTTGTTAAATAAAGTTGTAAAAAAAAAAGTTAGCTAGCTATAGTGCAAGAAAAAGGTATAAATGTTCAATGAGACATTAGACAGAGATCACTGGGTAGTGGCTATGGATTCTGCTAAAGTGCATGGTGCAGAGATTGTGCAATGACCAGAGTAGCAGTAACAGATTACAGTAGACAACAGTGAACATTGAGATGGTCTGGTGTGGTGGCACGTCCTCATTTGGCATTCTTATGGCCTGAGGATAAAAACTCCTCCTGAGTCTCTGTGGCCGTGTTTCTTCTGAGTCTGTTGCCTGATTTGAGATGAAAGACTTATTTGGGTGTGACTTCTACTTAACAACTTTGATGGTCCTGCATCTCTTGGAGTAAATGACCTGCAGGGATGGAAGACAAGATTCTGGCAAAAATTAATGCAATTCTGGATAGAAATAAATGTTGTGACTCCATTTCCTTAAAACTCTCCAGTATTCAACCTGATGGCCACAAGGATGCAGGTTCAACACACTAAACCCTCCCATGTCCCTAAAATGAGTGCCAGCTAAGTAGTGTCATCTGTTAAAGAAAGCAAACCTAACATTTAATACATGCACAAATCCTTCCCAAACACGTTTAAGTAAGATGGTAATGGTAATTGACAAGAAATATAAAAAAAAAAAACATCCTGGTTTTTATAAACATTATGTTTAGGGGTTAAGCCCATTAAGAGATAATGTATATGATTTTGGGCTATATAAGAGTTCAATGTTGTTGTTAGGCATTTCATCAATTTCTGTCACTGTTCCAGTGACCTTTCACCTTCCATATGTCTATCATGGCCTGGTCCGAGGCGCACATTCGCAGACATGGTGCTCGGTTGGTTGCCAAGTGCTCGGCAGGCAAGCATGACGAACTGGTGGTGGCCTGTGCCGCTCACAGGAATAATATGTATCAGGAAACCAGGAATCAAGTGACTGGGCAGAGAAGCGAAGGTGTGGGGCATGCTGTTGAGTGGAGCCGAGGCCAGGTATTGGTCGAATCCGAAAGGGCAATCAGCAGGAAAAGAGAGCTGGAATAGAGAAAAGCAGGAAAAGAGAGTAAAAATAAATCAGTCAGTCAAAAAAGCAATTCCTGCAGAGGAGTTGTGATTAGGGCTGCACGATGTGTGGATATATGCGATATGATAAAGGGCACATGCTTGTATATCAATGAAAAGTCGCATGCAAATTATTAAGTGTGAAATGTTTAATTTCAAAGTGAAACATACAAACTACTTATAACAACTTGAAATGCCCAGTGCTTTCAAAATACAATATTCTACAAAATTAAATAATTACAAAAAACTCTTTACATTACTGTCGAACGACAAACCCTGGTAAGGCTAAACAACTTTTTTTATTATATTTGGCCATTATAAAATCCTGTATTATAGTTCTCACTTTAACCAAAACGTTGTTTGGAGGCTGACTTGAACACAGGAATGCATAGCCTATCTTAGCTAAGGTTAGACTTAAAAACGGGATTTTATAATGGCCAAATATATTCAAAACAATTGTCCAGCCTTACCTATGAAATGTAATCCCCCTGGATCTGGTTTGGAGCGTACAGCGGTTTGTACAGCCCCAATCAGCACAAGAGTGAGGCATTTTTATGCCCTTCTCTCCATAGACATGTATATGCTTCACTCCACAGCAGAGCCTATCGCAATATGGCGGCGACGTTGACATACGTCTACCCATATGTCTATGTGAGTCATGAATCTGAGGTCTCCATTGAACCAAATCAAGTCATGTGACCAAACACGTCACATTCAACTGAAGTGAGACTTCAGTCAGCTTGCAAATTTTGAGAAAATGATTGATATGTTTCCGATTCAATCCATGTAATCATTTAAATCGCAGCATTTTGCGTTCATGTAATCGCACAGAACTGACATCGTGATCACGATTGCGATTAGATTAATCATGCAGCACTAGTTGTGATGAACAGGCGCAGTCGAAAACCAGGATGCGGTCCACCAAAACAGGGTAATCCAAAAAGCAAAGTCATACATGGGAAGACAACGCATGAAAACGGCAGTAGCATTGCTCAATGAGGCAATGACAAAGCGGCGTCTTCCTGGTTCTTGTGGTATTGTTGAGAGACATGGATGGAGGCTTGTTCGTGCCTCTCTCATTCTCTCCACTCAGCACGCCCCCAACACACTCACACTGTGTTCTTATACCTTGCTGTCTACCGTGTGGGTCTGAAGGCCGAATAGCTTGAGCCAGCACAGCTAGTGGACAAAATGTTTATTGGAGCTCAACCTTGCAAGGAAAAAATTATTTCAATGAAAAACAAGGGACAGAGAATAAAGAAATGGGAGCAGGGGCTAAGAGCTAAATAAAATAAGAAACATTGTGTGTCTATATATACACACACATAATAAATCAATCGGTTGCATTAAAGTACATATATAAGCATACAAACAATCACATAACTTAATAGCCATTTGGAAATATCAAAATATATGGAAAATTCAGCCTACTATCCACCCTTATTACACACAGCATCCCACATTGACAGAAAAACACAGAATTGTTGATATTTTTGCAGATTTATTAACAAAGAAAAACTGAAATCACATGGTCCTGAGTACTCAGACCCTTTGCTGTGACATTCATGTATTTAACTCGGGAGCTGTCCAATTCTTCTCTTGAGAACCATCTCAAGGATGATCACTATGAACCATCTGACCTCTACAACTAATACAAAATGGAGCAGCACGACTAATCTTCAACCTTCCCAAATTCTCCCCTCTGCTACGTTCCCTCCACTGGCTCCCAGTAGCTGCACGCATCAGGTTCAAAATACTGATGCTGGCCTACAAAGCCAAACATGGAGTAGCCCCATCCTACCTCACAGCCCTTATTACACCTCGCACTGCACCTCGTATACTCCGAGCCTCCATCTCTGAAGGTAAAAGGAAAACATTCATCTAGACTCTTCTCTCGGTGGTGGAATGAACTTCCCCAACAGGTCAGAACAGCTCAGTCACTGAGCACCTTCAAACAACAGCTCAAGACCTTCCTCTTAAGAATATTTAGATTAAATTGTAATTTTCTTGTTGTCGAACTTGTGTACAGAATCTACAACAGAGTGAATAAAATAGATGTATTCATAGTTGGGGTCCTAGTGAACCGGAATTGATCTCTTCATCGATTGTAACTTAAGCACGTTGTAAGTCGCTCTGGATAAGGGCGTCTGCCAAATGCCGTAAATGTAATAGTAAATGTAATGAAGGTGAGTCCAGCTGTGTTTGATTATACTGATTGGACCTGATTAGAAATCCACACCCCTGTCTATATAAGATCTTACAGCTCACAATGCATGTCAGAACAAACGAGAATCATGAGGTCAAAGGAACTGTCTGAAGAGCTCAGAGCCAGAATTGCGTCAAAGCACAGATCTGGCTAAAGCGCATGCTGGCCTCCATAATCCTTAAGTGAAAGATGTTTGGGACAACCAGAACCCTTCCTACAGCTGGCCGTCTGCCCAAACTGAGTTATGAAAGCCTCACATCACATGAAGCTTGCTTAAAAACAGTTTAAAGATAGTGAGAAATAAGATTCTCTGATTACCAAGATACCCAGTATGAAGAAAACCAGGTACTGCTCATCACCTTTCCAATACAGTCCCAACAGTGAAGTATGGTGGTGGCAGCATCGCGCTGTGGGGGTTTTGCAGCTGCAGGGACAGGACGACTGGTTGCAATAGAGGGAATGATGAATGCGGCCAAGTACAGGGATATCCTGGACAAAAACCTCAGTACCTCAGACTGGGCTGAAGGTTTTCCTTCAAACAAGAAAATGACCCTAAGCACACAGCTGAAATAATGAAGGAGTGGCTTCACAACATCTCAAGTGACTGATCTCGAATGGTCCAGCCAGAGCCCTGACTTAAACCCAATTGAGCATCTCTAGAGAGATCCAAAAATGGCTGTACACCAATGTTTAGCATCAAAACTGAAGAGGATCTGCAAGGGAAGATGGCATAAAATCCCCAAATCCAGGTGTGAAAAACGGCATCTTTCCCAAAAAGACTCATGGCTGTAATAGATCATGGGTGCTTCTACTAAATATTGCACAAAAAGTCTGAAAACTTCGGACAATAATTATATTCTTTGGACAATGATACATTCTTTGTTAATAAATCTGCAAAAATGTGGGGAGGAATATCAAAAAAAAAAATGTATGTCACTGACTAAATTGCTCCAATTTTCTGCTTCTCATTATTCAATGTTGCTTCCATAGTTTTACCACAATTTACAGGTGTAATCATGACGTCAACTCAACTATGTCTGTACACTTGCAGGGCTTTTCATAAGATTATTCACATGTAACTTCTGGTGTGTTTTGAAGTTTGATTTAGCTGTAAAACTCTTCCCACACTCCACACACCGGTAGGGCTTCTCTCCAGTATGTATCCTCTGATGAATTTTAAGGCTTGATGCTTGTGTAAAACACTTCCCACACTCCACACACCGGTATGGCTTCTCTCCAGTATGTATCCTCTGGTGTTCTTTAAGCATTGATAGTCCTGGAAAACTCTTCCCACACTCCACACACCGGTATGGCTTCTCTCCAGTATGTATCCTCTGGTGTACTTTAAGGCATGATGCTTGTGTAAAACTCTTCCCACACTCCCCACACTGGTAGGGCTTCTCTCCAGTATGTATCCTCTGGTGTACTTTAAGGTCCGATGCTTGTGTAAAACTCTTCCCACACTCCACACACTGGTAGGGCTTCTCTCCAGTATGGATCCTCTGGTGTATTTTAAGGTCCGTTGCTCGTATAAAGCTCCTCCCACACTCCAGACACCGGTATGGTTTCTCTCCAGTATGTAACCTCTGGTGTATTTTAAGGTCCGATGCTTGTGTAAAACTCTTTCCACACTCAGCACACTGGTAGGGTTTCTCTCCAGTATGTATCTTCTGGTGTATTTTAAGGTGTGATGCTTGTGTAAAACTTTTCCCACACACCACACACTGGTAGGGCTTCTCTCCAGTATGAACCCTCTGGTGTATATGAAGGCGCAATACTCGTCTAAAACACTTCCCACACTCCACACACTGGTAGGGCTTCTCTCCAGTATGTATCCTCTGGTGTGTTTGAAGGTATGATGCTTCTGTAAAACTCTTCCCACACTCCACACACTGGTAGGGTTTCTCTCCAGTATGTATCCTCTGGTGCATTTGAAGGCCTGATGATCGTCTAAAACTCTTCCCACACTCCACACACTGGTAGGGCTTCTCTCCAGTATGTATCCTCTGGTGCATTTTAAAGTTTGATGCATCTCTAAAACTCTTCCCACACTCCACACACTTGTAGGGCTTCTCTCCAGTATGTGTCCTCTGGTGTATTTTAAGGTTTGATGCTTCCCTAAAACTCTTCCCACATTCCACACACTGGTAGTGCTTCTCTCCGGTATGTATCTTCTGATGTATTTTAAGGTGTGATGCTCGTGTAAAACCCTTTCCACACTCTACACACTGGTAGGGCTTCTCTCCAGTATGTATCTTCTGGTGTCTATTAAGGTCCGATGCACGTGTAAAATTCTTCCCACACTCCACACACTGGTAGGGTTTCTCTTCAGAAAGGTTTCTCTGTCGTGTTTCAAGGTTCTTCGTTTGACCGTAGACACACTTGTTGAACTGGTGTGTTTTTTCTTCCGTTTCCTTTTTATATCTTTGATTCGTAAATTTGTTTACAATTTCTGCAAATATAAGAAAATTTGAAGTGAACATTACACTGTTTAAAATATGTTGAAGTAGTTGTGATTGCAATGTAGTTCTATAATGTGTAACAATTGTTTGAAACGAATGTGTGAAGTTAAAAATCAGAAGACATGGAATTGTTTAATGACATCTGGTTATTCCTCTGATTTGGTAATAAGAAATGTATAGTAGATCTGACTTTTCAGATCCATTTAACAACTTTAAAAGACAAATCTAATTACACTTTTGACAAAACCTCATTACATTCTGTACAGCATTGTTGTCAATAATTTCCTGTAAACCTATGGAATCAGATTTGTGGCAAAAATAAGATGTTGAAATGTAAAACAAGAGGTTGGAATTTTGACAACCTTTTTGCTTACAGCTCACTCATTTTCGATCGTGAGACTTTCAATTTAGATTCTCGTTTTTCAGTAACTTCTCTCCCTTTTTACGTTTACCTATATAAAAAACATATTTAGTTGAGCGTGGTGCGCAGTGAACACACTCAGTCTCTCTCACACACTGATGCCTGCAGAGTTCGGCGCCTCAGACTGGGCGAAGCACAAATAAAATAATGCGGAGGTAGAGGAAAGATACAAGGCCATATGGGCCATAATTCACCTGCATTAACACGTGGTGTTACGCTAAAAACACACACAATTAAAAAAAACCACACTCTCAGATTTAGGAACTACAGGAATTACAGGAACTATACTAAATTGGTTCACCTCTTATCTTCAAGACAGGTCTTTCAAAGTATCATGGGGATACTTTCTAGAGTAGGGTTACTCTAAGGTAACCACAGGGGTCCCACAAGGCTTGGTCCTTGGCCCCCTTCTATTCTCAATATACATTCGCTCATTTGGCCACATCATCCAATCACATGGGTTTTCTTATCACTCCTACACTGATGACACCCAGCTCTATTTGTCTTTCCCACCACTATTACAACAAAAATCTTGGCCTGTCTCTCGGACATATCGGCATGGATGTCTGAGCGACACCTCCAATTGTACCTATCCAAAACTGAGATTCTGATCTTTCCGGGCAACAACTCCCCTCAGCAAATCCTCTCAATTTAAATTGGCTCACAACTGTTAACACCTACGGCGTCTTCAAAAAGCCTTGGAGTTTGGATTGAAGACAAACTGAGTCTGAACCATCATTTTGCTGTGATCTCCAGATTAGGCCTTTTCTTTCACAACAGGCTACGCAGCTCCTCGTCCAGGCAATGGTCATCTCTAAACTCAACTATCGTAACTCTCTCCTGACTGGAGCCTCTGCAGTCACCATAAAACCCCTCCAGATGGTCCAAAATGTGTCAGCCTGCCTCATCTTCAATCAGCCGAAACACACCCATGTCACGCCTCTTCTCATCTCTCTCCACTGGCTCCCGTTAGCTGCTCACATCGAGTTCAAATCCTTGATGCTTGCCTATAGGGCTGTAAATGGAAGTACACCCTCTTATATCCACACCCTCTCAGATCTGCAAATGAGATGAGACTAAAATGCCCTCTTCACAGGGTCTCCGATCCCAATCGACTCCTGTTCTCCTTTGTTGTCCCTGGCTGGTGGAACAACTTGCCCTGCTCCATTCGACTAGCCGAGACTACTAACACCTTTAAGAAACATATGAAAATCCCACAGAGTATTTCAAACGAGTCAAACACTGCACAAAATTAAAAAGTTTTGTAACTCAAAATCTATAGAAACGAGAATTGCTGGTGTCTTCCTCTTGTAAGTAGATTTGGATAAAAGCGTCTGCTAAGAAAAGTAAAGTTTTTATGAGGAAAAGGGGCTGTTTTGAGCAACGTTTGGTCTGTGCACATCTGTGCATGTGCGCAAGACAACACCTGCTACGTGGGCTTTTTTTGCATGTGCTTGTAACATGTTTAGTCTGTTCATGGAGGAAAGTCTGGTGAAGCTTACAGAGAAGGAAGATCCACCTGAAAGAACAAGCTCACACTGCTGCTGGGGTCTCCATCACACTCTCTTTATTACGCTCACAGCAGCTCAGTTCCGCCACACCCGGGTAACCCGGACCTGTAACCGCTCTTACTTGAGATGGGGACAGTACACATTCCAAAACGTCATTATTTATATGTACAGGAAATAATAAAAGGGACCACGGGATCATGGACCAGTCTGCTCGGTTCCTCTGCGTAATGGAAAAAAAAAACAAAACCGGGGCAGATCACTAACTCCGCCCACAGTCTATCGCTGTGTAAATTTAAAGAGTACTACGCAAATATGGTTAAAAGCAGAGGGCACATTTTGTTGTGTCACTGTGTGCTGCACTGTTTCACAATGACAATCACTTCACTTCTTGCCTCTGCTTCCCTGCCACATCTACACCATCTAAGCAGCTGTTTTCTGCAGCATGCAACATAAGTGAAGTGATTGTCATTGTGATTCACTGCAGCAGAGCACACAGTGACACAACGAAATGTGTCCTCTGCTTTTAACCATTGTGAAGGAAAATGCAGGTCCAGCAAAAAGCTATTTCAGACTTGCAATATGAGGAGCACAAGGCTTACCTTATATTAAGGTGTCCTTCATCCTTATCTCTGTGGAATGTGTGAGCTCATCTTCTGTGCAGGCACAAGCAAGCACAAGAAAACACTGGCGTTTTTGTTGCGAAATCACCTGACTTGGTATATGCATGTAACTATAACACTTGGTGAGCAGTGGGCAGCCATGACAGGCGCCCGGGGAACAGTGTGTGATGGTGGTTCTTTACTCAGTGGCACCTTGGCTCTCACCTTAGTGTTTTGGGATTCGGCAACCTTCTGATTACGTTTCCGCTTCCTACCCACTAGACCACCACTGCCCCCATAGCATCAAAGAAAAGAGCCAGGAGCATGTGAACACTTTTGCATTGCAATGAAAAGTGTCTGAACAAAGGAAGCGAGGAAGCGAGAAAGAGTGTGTGTGTGTCAGTGTGAGAGTTTGTGAGTGTGTTCATCTGCAAAAGTGTGTGTGTCTGCATCTTATTATTATTATTGATTAATCAACAAAGTCAAACAAAGTCAGTCAGTTCAAAGCGACAATTTTTTTCATAAATGCAAGTGTTGTGTAAAACCACATGTTAAAATGCAGGCGAATTTGGCCCATGTGGCCCTGTATCTTTCCTCTACCGCTGCGTTATTTATTTTATTTATTTTTTGCTCTGCCCTGTCTATGAGGCGCCGAACTCCGCAGGAAAGAGAGCCCAAGTTTGTTCACTCCGCTTCGTGCTCAACTAAAGACACAACAAATCGATTATTAAATTCTTTTAGCAATAGATTTTTATTGATTTAATCGATGCGTTGTTGCAGCTCTACTAATGTCCAAATCACTTTAACGCCCTCCAATCATTTTAACTCCACTCACCAGAATAATCTTCATCATCCGACTCTTTCTTGATATGAATTGCTGTTGGTTCCAGTGTTTCACCACAGTTCAGAGATGTGATGGTATCTGATGATATTTCTGGTTTAACATCTGTGCTGTTCTGGTCTACACTCCACAGATCAGTAGGAAACAGATCCATCTTGAGACCTTGGAATGAAGCAGAACATGTTGTAATTATACTACAATTACCTACCCAACAACAACCAAATTCTAGAATTATTCTAGACAGAAATATATTCTTTGACAAAAATGCATGGAAAATATAATAAAACCGACAAAGCAGGTTTGTGAGAATACATAAAGACACACAGTCACCTTTAGAAATGTTTCCCCGGAGATTCCTCAGTTACAGCTAATCTCAAGCAGAGTGTCTTTATATAAACGTGATTGTGGGGAAGTGGGTCTGGACAACGAACAGTGAAGAATTAAAAGTGAGAATGATCCCAGACATCAGTCTGAATGCGTATTTAGCTGCTATTTAGCGTAACTGTATCTGTGATAATGTGTAGAAAGGAGAATCACGCACAGAAAACACAGGACTATTTCCCGGGAAGCTGCAGCTCTCGCTGGGTCTACTTGCTCTCTTATCTCAACTTTTTACCCCCAAGGAATGCGGCGGCGCCACTTACTGGTGCGGAGTGTCACTGCAGGTCGGTCTTCCTACACTTGTGTGTAGTCGGGTGACGTCATATAAGAGAAACGTGGTTATTTGGAAAGTTCGTTGCATTACGGCCGTTGTCTCTTTAAGAGCCGTCAGCGCCTAATATTGCCGAGAAAAGGTCTGGAATTTACTTTCTTTTTTATTTCGCCGTGATTAATTGCAACCTGCAGCAGGCCCGGGTTCTGAGGTGGAATTTCCGAATTTCCTTCTCGCTGTCGCCACTACCATGTTTGGGCTGTTTCAGGTGCACTACAGTTAACAGGTGTTGCGGGAAATTCTGTTCCCCCATGTTCCCCCTGGCGCGCGCTGATTTCACATCATGACGTCACACGCTACTGCAACGTTAGGCGACTTCTCTCTACTTAGACGTTTTCGCTGCTTTTTTAATGTCTTTACTTGAAGCGTCTTTCATTTTTACAGATATTATTCGAAACGATTGAAGTCACCGGAATAGATATGCAGTAGTCTACTTGTAAAAGTATATTACGAGTGACTGTTTCCTGTATTCACGTGTAATTATGTACCCGAGTGATTTCCAGATATGTCACATATCTAGTTTAGTGGAAGGAGAATGGAGAATAGAATACACACACACAGCAATATATTGCATGTATATACAGATATTTTAAATACTCTCATCCACTGTTTTCTCAGACTAGTATAGCGAACTCCTTATATTACATAGTTGGCATATTCTCTATGATATTTAGTTTTGCTGCTCATTTTCTGCAATGACTATATAAATTTCCAACTTGTGGGACTAATAAATGATAATCTCATTTTGTCTGACGTCTGGTCACCCTACCTAAAAACTAGGGGGAACAATTTTGCCAGGTACCCAGGATGTAACTGTCCCTCCACCAATAAAACATAATGTAATTATGTACCTGGGTGATTTTCAGACATCTCACATACATATTTGACCAAAAAAGTGTGGGTGAACATATATCTTTACTTGACATTGCATGAGCCAAAGGTATAAGTACACATTCCTTATTGTATGTCTGGTAATAAACAATTAGAAATTTTGTTAGTGAAACAAATGAAAATAATTTTACATTATTAATAAGCTTAGATCACAAACAAAGGGCTTTTTCCAAATCACACACACAATAGTAAAAAATGTAATTAATAAAGAATTTTCTAACACTTTTGTATTCCTGTTCGTAAAGCTACTCATAGAAGTACATTTTTTCCAAAAACCTACTCAAGTAAATATAACTCGTTACTACCTTCCTCTGTGAGACACCCTGTTTTGATTGTGCATAATTAAAGTAATAGTTATAAAGATAAATGAAATAGAATAAAAGAAGAAGAAGCAATGAACAATGTAGCAGTGAAAGATTACAGTAGAAAATGGTTAACATTGAAACATTGAGGTGGCACGTTCTCGTTCAGCATCCTGTGCATAAAAACTCCTCTTTAGTCTATCGGTTCTGGTCTTTTGCCTGATTTTGCTATTGAAAAAATATTTTTATTTGGGTGTGACTTGGGTTGTCTTGCATCTCTTGGAGTAAATGACCTGCAGGGACGGAAGAGGTGACCTGCAGCAGCGTTATGCCCTAAACTTTCTCAGGTGGTACAGGTGCTGTTTTGCTTTTTTGGCCTGAACCTTGATGTGTTCAGATCACATCAGGTCCTCCAAGATGTGGACACCCAGGTAGTTGAAGCTGCTCACCCTCTCGACTCCCCCAGCCGGAGGTAGTTTTCCTGGCACCACAATGTGAGGGTGGCGGTATAGGGTTTGGTTACCATCTGGGGTTGACTACTCAGTTGATTAGTTCAAAGGTTAACAAACCCCGAGACTGACACTCCCCTTTATAAGCCTACGCACAATATTGAGATGCGACAGCATTTTTTTTTATGAAAAATGTATCAGTATACACCGTTATCTGTTAATAAATACCTGCTGGCCACGGTCTGTCATAAAAACCTCACTCAAATACCTGCTGGCCAATGAGGCAAAGCCCCGTCCACACGATAGAATTGTGGCAAAAATCCAACCAAATTCTCAGGCGAAAATGAAAAAAGAGCAAGATGTAAATGAAAAATGTATGTTGTCAAAATTCTAACATCTCGTTGTTATCAATGTTGCATCTTCATTTGATATTAGGTAGGTTTTGTTTCAATATTTTGCAACAAATCCATATTAATGTTCCATATTAATGATGAATGATTCCATATTAATTCTGAAACAGATTTCCTGGCTGTAAGCCTCGCTGAACTACACGGGTACTGCAGCCCGCTGAGCAGAATCCAATGGTGTAATCACTATTCTTCACCATTACTTGAGAATGGCACGTATGTTGTCGTATGGATTTGCAGACATGATTCAAACCTTCCAGGTTAAACACGTTCCAGGTGAGCTCGATGGTCATACGTGGATTTTACAGGCAACGGGTGACTTTCAGTCCAATCCCCTGTCTTCTTGCTGGGAAGGCATGTGCAATGTGAACAACAACAAATGTGCACACAAGCAAAAGATTTAATGCTGGAGAATAAATAAAACAGAGAAAATGAAAAAATGATTTTTTTTTTTTGGTTGTTTTTTTATGTTTTGGCGACGCCTGCCGGCGGAACCGCGTCACTACAGTCGGCTGAACGGCGCTTAAGGTGGAACGGAACAATTCGAATAAAGAGCCGCGAATCAGGCGCCGAATTCCGCGGCGTCAGCGACGCGCATTTGTTTCCAGGGCTGCGGGTGGAGGATCACGTACCCGCCCCTTCAGCCCCAGGGACTCCGCCATCCTCGCCTCGTCCCCGCCACCTGGCCACCTGCGCTCCGGATCGTCGCGGTTCGCCTGCTGCGGGGAGGGGCGTGTTGGCTGCGAGGGGACCGCGGCGAGAGGGGGGAGCGTCCCGGATGATGCCGTGCGGCTCGGAGACCTACGCGCCCCCGCGGGTACCCACAGCGCCAGCATGTCCCCGGCATCGGCCGTGACGGCCGGCGAGAGCAGCGCCACCGGCGCCCCCGAGGACGAGGCGGAGTGCCGCCGGGAGGAGGTGAGCGACACGCGGCATCTACCCGGCCATGCTTCCCCCTCCAGGCCATCGGTCCGATCGACAGCCTCCTCTCGGCTGATGGCGTCTGAGCAGGTGTGAACGTCGATCGGAGCTCCAGGCCGCAGGAATCGTGGCGAGATGCTCAGAAACGTACAGGAATATGCAGCAAATGAGTGCTGTGTATGCATTCTATTGTACAAAATGTGTGTGTGTGTGTGTGTGTGTGTGTGTGTGTGCGTGCACATCCAGGAGTGAAAGCCATATGGACGTAAGCGACATGTTGCCAATTTTACAGGAGAAGGGGGGGATGCCATTTTTCATTTATAATAAATCACACTTCGCATAGTAATGGATGGCAACATTTTTTTTTTTTTACAGTTTTCTACACTTCACCTTCTTCATAGACACACCAGCTTCGGTGTCAAGTCTTTTTTTTTTTTATATTATTTCTACTAACTCTAAAGCTGTTCAGCATTTTAGATTTCACCATTGCCCGTGTTGTTCTAGCCAACGTTCTCCATAATCGAGCGGTGCTCCGTTCTGAGTGCCCTTGAGAAGTGTTTGAAATGTCATGAAATAGCGAGTAGGCTCATATTTTTACACACACTACCAGTCAAAAGTTAGGACGCAGCTGATTTACGGGTCTTGGGGTTTTTTTTTTTTACATTATAGAAAAAACCTGAAGACACATGACTCTGAACTAACGCGTGAGGTCGTGTAATAAACCAAAAAACGTGCGTCTCTCCTTTGCCGTCTCCTCTTGGCTTCTCTCCACCACCTTAAGTTGGACAACGGGGACAGTTTCCAACAGTCCTGAAGGTTTCACTCGCGTTAATGAGCTTTTGATGACGACAACAGTGAACAAAGCAGCCGTGAAGGTAAACGGAGGAGAAAACGGATTCATCAAACATACCTCGCTTCCTCCCGATACAACAAATTACTTTGGCGTCTTCATCCTAGTCTCCATAACCGCCACGGGGTAGGGGCGTCCAGACTTTTGACTGGTAGTGTGCTTTGTTTAGGGAACCGTGAGGTGAAGTTGAGGTGACCCATTCACAATATCTTGTACCACGGCCTAAAACTATGGCCTACCTACATGCTTTTTTCTTCTTCTAAGAATCGATATTAATCAATATTCCACTTTATGTGGAAAGTGTGGCCTTGGTTTGCTACCGTATTTATTATATAGCGAGTGTGTTGGAAAGAGCCTTCAGTGGTGTGTTGTGAGCTCTGAACTGATACTGCAACTCGAGAGGATCTCGAATCTATTGATCGAGCGGGATAGGTCCCTCCACCCTCCCACTGCCTCTCGTGTGGTCACATTGGGGGTGGGCTTGGGGTCGCCCCGTGTGACGAGGCGGCGGAGATAATTACGGAAAAAATGGGCATCTATTATTCAACGCCTGCTGCCGCGTTAAAAGCGTGGCACAGCGGCGCAGCATCGAGTCAAATAAACAAACTGACGGCTGGGAACTAGAGCGCACTGCCTGCGACACAGATGATAAATAATATTAATATGATATAAAAGATGGTGACCCCTGGTATCATCTGATAATCGTTATGGTAGCGATGAAGTCAATTGTCCAGTTCCGCAGGCTGAAATAGTTCTGTAACTGTGTCAGGGCCGTTGCTGCATGGTTCTCCGAGGTCCTTTGATTTAAACCGCGAGAGTTTTGTGGAACGTGTGCATTTCAGATTGGAAATCACTGGCGTGCAGATATTATTCGACTAATCTGGCTATAATCTGAAATGGATCTGAAAGGAGATTCAATTATCATGCTGGCACGGTGGGAAATATTTGATTATGACAAATGAAGTCGCCCAGCTCGCAAGCTCATGCATAAGGCATGCTGAAGCACTTAGAGCACCAAACTGATTAATATTTCAGAAGTGGAGAAGTGTATTTGTGCTCAGATGAGAAGTTTGGTGCAAGCCCACAATCACCAGTAGTGAAAACATAAAGAAAACATAAAATATAAAAGATAATATTGAGAATGAGATCATTTACATTACTACTGCATCTAAAAAAAAGATTTTAAAAGGTAACTCTTCAGCCCAACCAAGTACTGTCTGTATAAATACAATTCAGGTTGATTTTTGGTTGGTATTAGGTAATATTTTAATATTTATTAGATATTTAGAATTTTGATCCATAATAATCAATATAGAAATATAATCCATAATATGGGGGAATGTCTGGTGCTTCTCCAACACTCATTTACTCTCTTGCTATTGGTAGGGGATGTAGAAAATTCGGAACTAGGTGCTAAGACTCTATTGGTGGTTCCAAAAGGGGGCGTGGCTTATGGAGACCTAGGAATAGATTTTATGTTAATTGAAAGTGAAGTGATTGTCATTGTAAGACACTGCAGCACAGCACACGGTGACACAACGACATATGTCCTCTGCATTTAACTATCACCCTTGGTGAGCAGTGGGCAGCCATGACAGGTGCCCAGTGAGCAGTGTGTGGGGACGGTGCCTTGCTCAGTGGATCCTCAGTGGCACATTGGCAAATTGGGGTTTGCACATTGGCAAATCGCAACCTTCTGATTGCGGGGCCGTTCCCTTAACCGCTAGGCCACCACTGACCCCATATTCCTCATATAGAAACAGCAGTTTACATATGAAGGCTAACAACTGACCCTAAGGACGATGGGAGACACACTCTGCACAGTTCAAAGGGCATGAAGTAGCAAATTAGCATGCTAACGCTATCATTTTGTCTCTCTGTGCTGCAGCAACGGCCGGTGAAGCAGTCCCTGAGTAAGTCCTTGTGTCGGGAGTCTCACTGGAAATGCCTCATCCTGTCCCTACTCATGTACGGCTGCGTTGGCGCCATGGTCTGGTGCCATGTCACCAAGGTCACGCGGCTCACCTTCGACAGGAAGTCCATGATTTACCACGACAGCATCTGCGCCAACGGCTACATCTACATCCCGCTGGCCTTCCTGGTCATGCTCTACGTTGTCTACCTGGTGGAGTGCTGGCACTGCTACACCCACAACGAGCTGCAGTACAAGGTGGACGTGGAAAGCGTGATGGAGCGCGTCCAGCGGATGCAGCAGGCCACTCCCTGCATTTGGTGGAAGGCCATCAGCTACCACTACGTGCGGCGGACCCGCCAAGTTACGCGCTACCGCAATGGCGACGCCTACACCTCCACCCAGGTGTACCACGAGAGGGTCAACACACATGTGGCTGAGGCTGAGTTTGACTACGCCAACTGCGGGGTCAAGGACATCTCCAAGAACCTGCTCGGCCTTGAGGGCTTCCCCATTACAAGGCTGAGGTTCACCAAGTGCTTTAGCTTCGCCAACGTGGAGTCGGAGAATTCGTACCTGACGCAGCGCGCCCGATTCTTCACGGACAACGAGGGCCTGGACGACTACATGGAGGCCCGGGAAGGGATGCACCTGAAGAACGTTGATTTTAAGGAGTACATGGTAGCCTTCTCAGACCCAGACCGGCTGCCCTGGTACGCCTCCCACTGTGTCTTCTGGGTGGCAGCCGCGCTCACGCTGTCCTGGCCCCTGAGGGTACTATCCGAGTACTACACCGCGTGCGCCCACTACCACGTGGAGAAGCTGTTCGGCTTCGACTACGTGCCGGTCACGCCCACTGACGAGCGCCCGTACTGCCGGCACATCCCGCGGGTCAACACCATCGACAGCACCGAGCTGGAGTGGCACATCCGCTCCAACCAGCAGCTGGTGCCCAGTTACTCGGAGGCGGTGCTCATGGACCTGGCCCAGCTGTCTGCCTGCAACGGCTACTCGTCCTGCGCCGCCACCAGCGGTGGCTACCGGCAGAACTGCGAGCGCTGCCACCGGGCCATCAGCAGCTCCTCGATTTTCTCGCGGAGCGCCCTGAGCATCTGCGCCAATGGCGGCAGCCCGCGGATCCCCTTCAGCGCCAGTCGCTTCTCCTTGGGACGACTGTACGGCTCGCGCCGCAGCTGCCTGTGGAGGAGCCACAGTGGAGGCAGCTTCAACGAGCCAAGCTGCCCCACCGAGAGCACCCACTGCCTGTCCAGCCAACCTGCCCGGCAGGACGAGGTGCTGCCTCAGCCGCCGGACTACCAGGACGCGCTCTGCTTCCCCGTGCTCATCGTGCACCGCAACGAGGGCTGCATGAACCACGACCACCGCTCGCTGCATCGCAACGGATCCTGCGTGGAGACCTCGTTGTGACCCCTTGAAAGCTGAGACGCTGGACGTGGGAGGCGAACCGCCCCAGGCTCGCTCGACGAATGTACGGTTTGAGGATAAACACTCTTTACTTTGATGATGGAGGAATGTTTCAGCCTCCCCGAGGGAGGGATGCTACTTTGACGAGAACATCAAAACTGGGCTTCACTGAGAGATCTCATGGTAGCAAGAAAAGAGCAATACAGAACCTCCGGTGGATTCTAGTTCCAGTTATAATACAAGCCGATGGTCAAATGCGACATTTACTGCACCAACCAGTTATCTGTCTCGGTCAGGTAATCCATTCAGAACACTTGCATATTAGGGCTGTCAAATTTAAACAGTTAGAGGTTACTTTTAAATATTTAACGTGTTAAAATAAATGAACGTTTTGTTTTCTGTACACTCGCATGCTGCGCAGGGATCAATCGTAATTTCTCACTAGGGACAATATTAACCACTTAGCCTGCAATAAACCCAACTGACTGGCCAATATGTTAGAGTATTTAGGGAATTTGATTGGCTTCCCCATGCTTGAAGAGTCTGCCAGAAGCTGTAAAAAAGTGACCGACCCACAATTCAGTTTGGTTCCATTTTTTTTTTTAGATTGATTGACAGCCCTGTTATAGATCATAAATTACATGCACAGTGATCATTAGAGGTATCAGTAATATTTCAAACTTGACGGCCATTTTCAAAACGGAGTCACTGTTGTCTGTTACGATTCTGCTTTTCTGTATTGAGGCAGGATAAATTAACGTTGAACAATGTTCCCCATCACTATTTCTGTGGCTAGCAGTGGCACTCAAGCCATTTTTCCTCTAGTGGTTCATGAAGAAAGTAACATCTGAAATGAACAGCTGGTATATGGCTGCAAATAGGGGGAAGGAGTGAAGAGGCAGGACCATTTCACACGAAAACCACCACATGCAATAAGCATTCAGAAGGGCGTCGCTGCGACGGGTCTTGACTCGTGCCCTGTAATTACTTAATATCTTCAGCAACACATACAAGGGGACGCATCTTAACAATACAAGTTCATGGGTGTCACATATTCATGTAGGATGTTATAAATCCTGCCTCTACGCGTTCCACCTTTTCGTAGCACTACCTCTTTATTTTTTTTGTCATTTAAGTGCCTGATGCTCATCACTCACATGGCCTCCAGATGCTCTTATTTCTGATACTGTTTACAACTGATTAATCTTTAATATTTATGACTTTAACATTTTTTTTTTCGGGGGTAGTTAAATGCCACACTAGCAAACACACCCAAGACCCCCCGCTGCTGTTCTGGCTCTGTCGAGGGAAATAAAAGGTGCATGAGCGAGGCGGGGAGGGGGGGAGGGAGCAGGACCGCAGCGACATCAGAGAGGCCAAAAATAAACACGCACTCTATTTCAGATGCTGACGCCAGATGAAAGTGTTTGCGGGACGGCTGTTGTAAAATGACCAAAATCACTACAAAACCATTCCACTTTGTGAATATTTAACAGCATTTCTCAGTCAAAATTAAGCACGATGTTCTACAGATTCTCCCCCCATTGTCTGATTGTGGAGAGAGATACCCTAAAGTCTGCCTGTGTTTAACATCCCGATCTGGGCACGGATAAGCCAACTTCCAGCGTTGAGATGGGACAAAAATGGCCCGAGCACTTCCTGTGACCTTATAGGTGACCTTCGCACAACCCCGGTCTCACTACGAGCCCCAGACGCATGGCTGCCCACCAACACACACATACTGCTATGTAAATGAACGACACACACACACCTCTTCAGTTCACAGCTATGCAAGACCCAGTGAGTCTCAGGTGTCCATTTCTCCTCACCATTTCGCCCACCTACTGATCAGACAGGACATTGGGGTCTCGCTGGCGCCGAGTCGGTGATCGAGTCTGCTCCGAACGGATTTTCTAGCTCTGCTTTATCAGGGCCTATGGGTCTGTGGATAATTATGTAAGAAATGAATGTTACACACGATATTTAATGAAATAATCCGCATTGTAAACTGCATAACGTTCCCCACACAGACACATTTCTGCAGTTCTGTACGTACAACATGAGCTTCATCTTGATAAAACAACACAGACGTTTAGATCACATGGATGTCTAGCACAGTGGGTGTTCATTACCGACTGCTTTTATAACCTTCTTTTTTTTTTACATCCATTCCTGTATATTGCCGGACGTCCTGATTTTTTTTTTTAATATACTGTACATATGTTATCGCCTTGAGTCTTATGTGTACTGTTGAATGTGCCACAAAAGAACAGCGCATAAAACAAAAGTCTCCTATGCCGAAATGCGCTTTTGCCACAGCAGAAAGGACGAGATAAAGCTGTACAGATGTGTGTAGAGGTGAAACATAGCGCTTTTGAAACGCTCACCTTTTCAGAGTTTAGTCACTATCAACTGGTCTGACAGGAGTGGCACAGTTGGAATAATGACCTCTTGTCATTCAAAAAACTGGATGAAGCAGGCGACCGAGCGGTTGAGGTCCTCTTCTGTTTTCTGACAGTGTTTATTAGTCGCGTAAAGCTGGGACCGGGGCTAAGGTCAGAAAAACTTTTCTACTTCTCCCCTCGTGGAGATTGCCGAATTCCTGTAACGTCCATTTTGTACTGCGTAGGTTAGGTGTTTCACTAGTCTGTGCACAATATTCAGATTGTTCAGTAATAAAGGTGTTCAAATAAAAAAAAAAATGCTTCCGTAGGTCTGTTCATGTTGCCCTTTAAACACACCATGCACCATGTAAAGTAGTTTACCCATTAATATACTGTGGTATTCAGAGCATTAAGGCATTAAACCCGTGCACAGCAAAAAAATTGTGAAAATGGTCATTTGCTTTGGTCATTTAATTAAGAATGATATATAACTGAAGACACATGACAGAAGTTGTAGATGGTTCCTTTTTTACTTTTCTAATAATCTGAGGTACTGACCAAATCATGGCCAAAATATTTCCCTTTAGGCATAATGAACATAGAAGAAATGAAGGTTTACTTTGTTAAAGTAGCAGAATTCTACTATGTAATTCAATTGTAGAAGACAATCGTAAATGAAAGGTTTATCTCAAAGTGGAATGATACAGGTGCTTTTACTGACCATGGTTGTGCAAGTGAATTATTTCATGGATCTGGGGTAACAATGTTGCAAATAACAGAATTTTTACCTTTTTTTTACCAGACGCGCCTTACATCCAGTTGTTACAGGGACAGTCCACCCTGGAGACACTCAGGGTTAAGTGTTGGGGACTCAATGGTAGTTAGTGGGGTTTGAACCTGGGTCTTCAGGTTCATAGGCAAATAAGTCAACCACTATGCTACTACCACCCCGTTAGTCTGCATGGTAAGTGCACCCCATTTCCTGGGGTGATATGACTGTCTTATGGGCTACGGCTTTTAACCATAATTTGATGGCATTGGTGTCATTAAGAATCTTTTGTGCATCACTGCAGAGTTGACGTGTCTCGCAGCTCTGAGTGTATGCTGGTAAGGAGTCTGGGCTTTACTCGCTACTCGGCTCCGGCGTCTGCCTCCTCTGGAGCCGCTTTCGGTTGCCGCGCAGGATCTGGCCGATGCTGCACAAGCTCTCCTGTGCTATCTCTGTCAGACGCAGATCACACTCCAGCAAGGTGCTGTTCCGGGACATGCCCTCCTCCAGCGATTTACCACCATCCTACAATAAAAAATATACACAGATCGATTTAGATGCAGTCTTTTGTCTACATTTTATCCGCTGGTTAGCCAGTAGATGCTTCTTCCCTGCTGCAGACAGGAGAACTATTTATCTTTAAGGAATTTCAAGGTTGCAATCGTCTGGGAATACTGTAATAACGTGGGGGGGGGGGACCTAGACTATGGGCTGGAAAGTGAACATGCTGGAGCTTCTTACAGAAGCAGACCACCCCTTTCCAGGCCACACCAGTAGATTTTAGGTTCACGCTACAGGACAGCTTTTACGCTTCTCTGCTCCAAGGACCTGGCTTCCGGGAACAGGATGAGGTCATCGCCCCTACTGCGGACCTTTTCTGCGGCTAAAACAGAGACGGGAAGAGAAAGGGATACGCGGCGGCTGCGATGCTGGTATATATTACGGGATCCTGTCAGTGGCGTTTTAAGGTCCTGCCGAGAGCGCCAAGGTCATGCAATCCTGCGTCTCGCGTTCCGCAACGTCGGCAGATCTCGGTGGCATCCGATTTACGCGCAGTAAAGCACCGAGGAAGGACTACGCCTCCCACATCCCAATCCGTTCTTATTTATTCACCATGTCCACATCCTTATGCATCTTAAACAAGATGTTTCAACCTAAATTAGCCCACAAAAGAAAATATTCCTACTCTAAGCCTGTAAAAATCTCTGTATTAACACAATTTCAATACAATATCTTCATCTGGTTGAAATGATGTAGATATAAATTGCAACCAATTGTTTATTAGACAGCTTCCCATTAGACTGATTAAACGTCACTGTGTCAGGAACTCACCACTCCCAGCCTGTTGCAGCACAGCTTGATGCTCCTGAGCGTGGTGTTCTGGCTGAAGACCCGGGAGAGAGCACTGGCAGTGGGTTCAGTCATGTAGTTGGCCTCCAGGTGGAGGGTAACCAGGGTCCCGTTCTTCAGGAGGGCCCGAGCGGCGGCCTGGCCGCCCTCATCGCCCACGCAGTTCAGGCAAAGGTTGAGGGAAAGCAAGGTGGTGTTCTTGGACAAGGCGGAGGCCAAGGCCTTAGCCCCGTGGCCACGGATCTGGTTGTCATAGACATTCAGGGCCTTCAGCTGACTGCGGTTCAGAAGCTTGGCCAGGGCCCGTGCCCCCCGGTCACCGATGACGTTATGGGACAAGTTGAGCTCTGACAGAGAGGGGTGATCGAGGAGGTGCGTCACGAGAAGACGACACCTTTCATCATCCACTCTGCTCTGATGTATTCTGAGCACCTGAAGGAAAAAAATAATTCTAAACATCTAAAAATGTCCCACGTTCATTCATTATCTTGATGAATTCAATTAGCTGCACAATCTCTAAAAGTGAATTAGTGTATTAGGAAAATAAATTTGAAAAAAAGCGACAATAGCAGATGCCGAGCAGCTCATACCTTGAGGGTCCTACAAGACTTGAGCGCTTTACCCAGAGATTCGCAGTCCCGGAAACTAAACTCAAACAAATTCCACTCGAAATTCATGCCACAGCCTTTCACTCCATAGGCCAGGTGCAGCTCCTCTAAACGGGCCAGCTTATCCAGCAAGATGCCAAAATCAAAATGGTCTATTGAGGGCAGATCATCGCCCATGTCACTGGCTGTATCTACGCCATCCTCTTCCTCGATGTCCCGAGGCTCTCTGATTGGTGGGAGTAGCTGCGAGATTTTCAGCCTTTTCACGTAGTTCTTACAAAGGGGAACCATGTCCAAGACGGTTGTAGGGTCGGTGACGTCTGGGATGAAGAGCTCGATGATGCTCTCCAGGTGTCGCTCGAAGAACATGCGCTTCCAGCTGTCGCCGTAGGTGGTGACATCGCACAGGCCCCAGCGCTCCATGCAGCACTTTTTCCAGTAGCGCTCCTCGCTGATCAGATTGGCGGTCACATGCAACGGCAAGGACGGAGGCAACTTCTCCAGGACGCGTGCCCTGTGGCGCGGCAAAAGACGATCCAGCAGGGGGTTCTCTGCAAAGATAAGATTAGAGATGAGACGATCCTTCATTAGTCCCACGAGCGGGACATTTACATTGTCACAGCTGAATGTGGACAGTACAAGACAGTGGCTGAGTGTATTAAAATGTCTGTGTGTATATAAAAATATACACTTCTCACAATAAGATATTTTTATTTACATGAGTGCTTTTCCTATTTGCTCTAATTCGAATGAAATAAGTAAAAGTTCCCTTTAATATTACCAATACTGTGTGAGAAGAAACACCCCTTTTTTTTTTTTTACCCCAAACGTTTAGACAATAACAGGGATAGCCCCAAATAACAATCTCAGTTGTGGGTGCTTCCAGCTTGACAGCGACGTCTCATGCTCCTCACCAGCCACCTGATGTTGTTCTGAGGCAAGTGCTACATGCAGTTCTGCCAGGTCACGTGGGGGTGGGTATGATCATTCAGTCTCTGCTTCAACTGGTGCCAGACGTGCTCTATGGGGTTCGTACTATGTGAGGCACTCCAACTTCCTGAAGTCAAGCTGTGACAATTCTGCCACAATGTGGTGGAGCATTATCATCCATGAACAGAAATTTGGGGGTGTGCTGGCGGGATCGGGGGACGTTTCTGACGTAAGAACGTGCAGTGACTGATGTACAATAACCAAATCTGTTTTGCGCTGACTGGTGATGCCTGCACAGACTGTTGCACCTCCTCCACCAAAGCAAAGCCTGGGGGCCATGTTGACCTCAGCGTATCGCTCACCAATCACGTCACTTTCAATTGCCCCCCTATCCCAAAAATGTCTGAAGTGAAACAAACACTGTATGTATGACACCCACTAAGTCTCTCACAATATCCCCAGCTTATTTTGAGTAGTGTATATGCAATCAGGACATTCAGGGTATTTGAATCAGGCATCAAATCTGAACAGCAGTGCGGACGTACCAGCAAAGTTCTGCACAATGTGCTGAAGGCACAAATGCGTCAGCAGGGGCACCACTTCAAGGGACCACTCCGGATCTTCTGCAACGAGGCGCCGCATTTTCCGCACGTCTGCAGCAGGGATCTTGCCGGGGACAGGAGGATCCATCCTAACTGTCAGCCGGTCCATGGCCACATTCATATCCACATGGAGAACGTGAGAACGACTTGAGGACGATGTGCATGTTTGACTAGTGAAATTTTATGTAATTATGGAATTAGATATATTATATAATATGTATGTGTGTGTGTGTATATATATATATTCATTTGTCAAAAACAGCGAAAGCATGCATAAGTCCATGCCCCATAAGCGTGCTCCTAGTGGCCAATCACATGCTTTATATTGCCAGGACTGGGAGCCCATCCAGCCAGTCCGTAATTGCACTGGAGGTCAATTAAGCTGGTTGCCGAGTTTATAGTACAGTTTTCACCGTTGGTTTGGCACATTTCTTGAAACAGAAATGACATTCTCAAAACAACGTGGACAAATCTCCAAACCACAAATGCTCTTGGAACATTTGATGATTTAAAATTCATGAATTCATGATAGATTAAAAACTTTCGAGGCTGCTTGAAAGTGATTACTTGTCACATGTGTCACACCACAGCACAGCACACAGTGAAAAGTGTCCTCCGCATTTACTATAAACCAGTGGTAAGCTATGAAAGATGCATGGCCACCACGGCCCTTCTTACTGTGAAATCCTTTTTTCAGATTTATACATAATTGTATTCTGTTAGACTTCTTCCATGGTGACAAAACATACAGCCATTTTGACTCGCAGTGCTTGCACAATGCCAAAGGGATGCTGCATTTTGGGGACACTGGGGTCGCTTCCTTAACCGCTAGGCCACCACTGCCCCAAGAGAGATCTCTGGGGGAGATATGAGTTTTTGTGCTGGACCATCCAGACTGAATCTTCCAATGTAAATGAAAACAGAGAAGGTGTGTCCAAACAGGGTGGTAGTAGCCTAGAGGGTAACAAACTCACCTATGAGCCAGAAGACCCAGGTTCAAACCCCACTTACTACCATCGTGTCCCTGAGCAAGACACTTTACCCTGAGTGTCTCCAGGGGGGGACTGTCCCTGTAACTACTGATTGTAAGTCGCTCTGGATAAGGGCGTCTGGTAAATGCCGTAAATGTAAATGTAATATCTAGTTTTGAAGCGTGTGTGAACGGTTTTGGGAGCGATGTGAACTTTCTGCTAGTGAGCTCCAACGTTGCGCAGAACTGTAAGTCTGTTCGGCCAAATTACCTTACGGTTTTAAGAATGTAATTTCTGCCTCGAGAAATGGGCATCAGCGTATAAATGCAGTACTCGGGTGCAGTCTGCTACACTTAATCTTACTTACCGCGGCGTAATTTAACCAGGCTTCCCAACATCGCACAACGTGGCAACACTAACCTCACTATCTCGATACAATATTTTTCACCAGAGCGCCACTTAACATTCGCAACTTCGTCGATTTATTTTTCGACAAATTATCAGCGTCTAAACGTCCCTGTGTGCGCGATAGGGGCAGCCTTACCGTATCGGTAAATTTTTCGGAGAGAACGAACTCTGCCGCTACGCCAGTTGCGCGGCGGCCGTCTCCATGGATACAGACGCCGTCTTACGTCACGGGCTCGGGGGGGTCACGTGTGCAGGGAGACGGTCCGGTGGGAGTGCGTGGCCGAGCTGGGACCCCCCCGGCCGATGGGTCTGGGGTCGGATTTTTTAAAATTTATGTTTTATTTGGAAAATAATCGCACCGAGACAAATCTGCAGGAAACGTTGTACAAAATGGTTAAAACGAGGAATTATAACGGTCTGAATAAAATTCTGGAGGAACTAGTGCAAATGAAAGGTTTAACATTTATTGTTTTGCAAAACAATTTTGAAGCATTTATCATATAGTTATGTTTTATACTTTATTTCCTTCAGTAAAATTTGCCTGAAATCAAGTGTAAGGCCAGTTTCTTCACATTTGGTGCTAATTTTCACTGGGCCTAGAAGATTAATCGATCAGATTTTAGTGGCCCAACGTCAAGGTCGCCGGTGGTTGTAAACAGAGCTGGGGGATGGTCACCAGACACCAAACTGGTTTCCATAAAACATGTTTTTTTATTAATATATTCTCAGAATAACACGGTTTTAAATCTATTGTCTTAAATTAGGCTTTATACGGGGTTCGGTCACGACTCCTTCCAGCTGAGGACAAATACAAGTGGCATCATATATTCAGACTGAACTGTGACCATGAGAGAGACTATGAAGCTCGTGTCAATAGTGCCCCCTTGTGTTAAAAGTCTGTCAGTGGATTTTATGTTATTGATGTTTATTCTTTATTCTTTTTTGTGAAATAATTTCAGAGTGACCGTGCAACTGCTGAAAAAAATAAATATAATGCTGCTTTATTTGACTCCAACGAAAATAAGAAACTAACACAAAAGGCAACAGTACAAATGTAAAAAATAAATTTACAGAAAAGTAATGTTGATCTGCCATGCATTTCTGTGCATCTTCACAGTCTGGGCACAAATGTTTTCCAGCTTCCTCAGTGGCAATGAAAATGAATGCAGTCAGGGCAAGAAAACAAAGCCTTGACTCTAATACCAGTCATCATCATCTGAAAAGAGAACGTCATCATCGCTGGCTTCGCTGAGGAACGATGACGAGTCCCAGATCTCATCCATGGGCTGGAGGCTGGAGCCCAGTATGGACAGGCTGCCGCCACCGCTGCTGCTGCTGCTGCTGTCACCACCACTGTCTTCGTCGTCGCTGTCACTGGTCTCGATGATCACCGCTGCTGCTGCCCCCGGAGACGCTGATTTCTCTGCAGTCTGGCCTAGTGGGTCACAGAGGTCAGCACTGAGTCTCATCTGTACACAAGCACATAGCATACCTGACAGCTGTAATCATCATTATCATCATCATAATCATAATAAATCACTACAGTCAATTAAAATATCAAAATGGTTTGAAAATTTGTTTTCAATTGGGAGTTATAGAATCTTGCTCGGGACAATTTGTAACTTTAAGACTACTAGGGATGGGCAATATATTGGCTTGTTCCACGTGCGATGCAGTAAATGAGTATATCGTGACAAGTATATAGAGTACAAATCCTAACAACAATGTTAAACAGACATTTTGCTTTCAAGGTTCCTTTCTTTTCCCCGTCACAGCAAACAGCTCGTTCCCGTACCCATCCAGGAAACTCTCCTGGGGCATGTAAGTTTTTCCTTAACGGCGTAGTAAAGTGAAAGCCAATGGGAATTCAGAGACATTCATTTGGATGACTTTGTCCCAAAGATTTTTATGCCATAAAGGGACAAATTTAGCAATTATACAGAGATATACAGTACAGGCCAAAAGTTTGGACACACCTTCTCATTTCTCTATTTTCATGACCATTTACATTGGTAGAGTCTCACTGAAGGCATCAAAACTAAGAATGAACACATGAGAGTGATGGAGTGCTGCGGCAGATGAACTGGCCTCTACAGTCACCGGACCTGAACCCAATCAAGATGGTTTGGGGTGAGCTTGACCAACAAGTGCTAAACACCTCTGGGAACTCCTTCAAGACTGTTGGAGAACCATTTCAGGTGACGACCTCTTGAAGCTCATCAAGAGAATGCCAAGAGTGTGCAAAGCAGTAATCAGAGCAAAGAAACTAGAATATAAAACATGTTTTCACTTATTTCACCTTTTTTGTTACCACTTGGGTGGTAACAAAATGAACCAGAAGACCCGGGTTCGAATCCCACTTACTACCATTGTGTCCCTGAGCAAGACACTTGACCCTAAGTTGCTCCAGGGGAAGACTGTCCCTGTAAATACTGATTGTAAGTCGCTCTGGATAAGGGCGTCTGGTAAATGCTGTAAATGTAAATGTAAGTACATAACTCCACATGAAAACATTGAATGAGAAGGTGTCCAAACTTTTGGCCTGTACTGTACTGTATGTGTGTGTGTGGCAATATTATTGTTGGGCCATATCGCCTCAGCGCCTGAAATGCAGATGTGCGTGAACAACACACACCTCTCACCTTTCCTCTCAGTGATGAGGGCCTGGCGACGCTGTTTCATTTCGCCACTCAGTTTCTCCACCATACGGTCAATGCAGTTGTCCAGCACCAGAGAGCGAGTCTCGAACTGGATGCTCCGCCGGCAGGTGGGACACTCGTCCTTCCGTCGTCTCCACTGGCGTATGCAGTATTGACAGAAGCTGTGGGCGCAGTTCAGCGTCACCGCCTGCAGGGACAAAAACGGACCCCAAAATGCACAGGTAAAGCAGACTCAACGGGAGAACAGAAGAAGGCAGGACGCATGTGATGGGTGACCACCAGTGACTAATAGTCACCCAGTGCACACAGTGAAATGAGTCCTCTGCTTTTATTCATAAATTTCCCTCTTTTTGAGGCCCTTATCAGTCATACCAGGAGGGGCAAACCTGTAAATAGTGACGATCGGTAGAAACACATTTGCTACAAATCAAAATGGGCTCGTCAGCTCGGGTCACCTCAATGAAGAGCTCAGAGCAGATGATGCACTGCAGCTCGTTCTCCAACACATCGGCCATCTGCGCCTCAACCTCTTCTTTCTGGGCTGTCGCCTTCTCCTTTTCTTCCTGTGAGGCCAAAATACTTTTGATGTGCCGACGGAAGAACTTTTTTAAGAAACGGCTCCTTGTAATAAGATTTTGCCGAGTGTTACCTTGGTCATCGCCAACTCTTTGTCCTTGGCTTTCAACTCCTCAAAAACCTTCCTGTGCTGGGGTAAAACATCAAAAATGACCCACAAAAAGGATTTGTTCATGTAGTTGATTGTGTTATAAAGTGAAGTGAAGTGATTGTCACTTGTGATACACAGCAGCACAGCACACAGTGCACACAGTGAAATGTGTCCTCTGCATTTAACCCGTCACCCTTGGTGAGCAGTGGGCGGCCGTGACAGGCGCCCGGGGAGCAGTGTGTGGGGACGGCGCTTTGCTCAGTGGCACCTCAGTGGCACCTTGGCGGATCGGGATTCGAACCGGCAACCTTCTGATTACAGGGCCGCTTCCTTAGCCGCCAGGCCACCGCTGCCCCATCACTGCTGTTGTGTGTCAAGCGTGCAGCTGTGCAGCGCAGAGAAGCTGAAAATGGCTTTCACCTCATGCACAGCCTCCTCCAGCTGCTTCCTCAAACCCTCCACCTTCTGCTCAGCTTTTTCCACCTGCAAACGCAACATTTTCAGAGGAACCTCTTCAAGCATGATTTTATTTAAAATATTCTTCAGTAAAAGACACTTTGGAATATTAAAAAGAGCACAACCTCGAATCGCTCTGCATGAAGGGTTAAACCCTGGGTTAAAGGAGGCCGCACCTGGGCGGCGGATTTTTTAATTTGCATGCCCTTTTGCATTGGCAACGACTAACAAATCGGCCGTCTCACCTCCAGACGGCCCTCTTGCTCACCGGAGGACGCCTCCGGGGCCTCCACCTTGCCGAGCACCTGCTCCCCCTGGCTCTGCAGCTGGCCCTCCAGCAGCTCCCTCAGCTCCTGCTCCGCCAACAGGTCGCGCAGGTGCTGGTTGAACATCAACACGCTGTCCAGCACCGCGCCGCTTCTGTCGCCGGCGGCGTTCTTTGGAGGCGGGGGGCGCATGCTGGGGCCGGCCTGCTCGGAGGCTCTGGTGCTGGCGGGACACTTGCGATGCTGCGGCGGCGCGGGGCAGGGCCGTGCCGACGACTTGTCCTCAGCCGTGCCGCGGTACAGCTTGGAGTTAGAGTCCACAGACGTGCCCGGCGCCAACTCGTCCATGCTGTATTTCCTCTTCGTTTTAACAGGTTTGAGGGGGGGCGGGGCACTCGTTTCTTCAACAAGGGGCTTTTTCAGAAAGTCCTCAACATGGCGGAGGGGCCGTCGAACCAGAATGTACTGAAACTCGGCCGGGTTATTGTCAACAGACACACCCAACTGAACATGATCTCCCAGCTCGAGGGGACACTGGCTTCCAGCAGGCAGACGGTTTCTGTTGACCCACACGCCATTCAGACTCTGAAAAAGCAAACAACGCGCAATATGTTTTTACTTTTCATTATTAAGAGGCACAGCATAACCTCCATATTACATACAAGCAAGCAAAGGCTTTATAAGCTCTTCAAAGTAAACAAGACATATACTTTACACTGTGTAGTGTCACACAACATTTCTCCATGTGCCTTAAAGGTGCCACATTCTGATTTTTTTTTGCCTTTATATCGGTCTTGCTGATTCTGTATCTGAAGTCTCTTTCCGAAATTCAGCCTTGATGCGGAATTACAGCCACTTTGATCCAGTCCCACAGTGAGATTTCCCCAGGACGCACCGTTTCGGTGTCTGTAGCTTTAAATGCTAATGAGGAGGAGAGAGGCGGGACGAGGAGGAGAGCGGCCTATAGGAGTTGAAATGACGTCATCAAGCACAACGTTTGGTGCAGACAGGAAGTCTGCGTTTTTCCAGGAAAAATAAAATGAACCCACTGTTTCTTCAGAATCTCACGTGACAAAAAAATTTACATCCATTTTTACATCCAATCACCGAGCAACTGCAATGCTTCGCGCGTTCGGAAGCCACAGCGGTCGGTGGAGATAATGTTTTAGGGGAGGGGGTGGGAAATTGTATGGGTGGGACGAATTCCAGATCAGACCGTCTGAGCTGCCGCTCTCTGAACAGTGAAGAGAAATGGCCAAAGCACTCTTTACACCAATCGCCATTAACCAGTGGCTGACCAATTTAGAGAAAGAAAACTGTATAACATCATTTCCTGTTAATGCAGCATAATGTAAAGGCAGATCGGACTGTATTAATGCATCACTCCATTAATACATTTTATTAATCGAATAATTCATTAAGTTGATCATGACACATTAGCAGAACGTAAAGACTGCCATACACACCTTGTTGTCTGTTACCGTCCACTGGCTGTTGGCTTTCTGCTTTAATGTACAATGAGTCCTGGAGATCATGAGAGGGCAACTGTCCGACAAGATCTGGTAGGTGACGTTCATGGCACGACCAATCGTCACCTAAAAACACAATGCAGTCAAAAGTCAACCGCAACCAACCATCAACAGGGGTGTCCAAACGTGTTAATTGGGCCGCCGCCAATTCTGAAAATATAACGAAATCATATACTTGGCATAAACCACAGTGTTCCAAATCCAATGGCAAGACAGGGTGAATGTACGTGTTGAGACAGGTGGAATGTACAGAGCGGCAGGACAATTTGAGTCTTTCTTTATCCGAGAACGTTGTGATTATTTTGGTCATCACGCCTGTGGACGTGAGCCAGTGTCCCTCACCTCTGGCTTGTGGCCCAGCGGGTATGTTATTATTATTATTAGCAGGTAATTATGATTATTTTAAAGTTTGGACGCCCCGCAAACGTGGGGTTTTCCTGCGCTGAAGAAGGGAACACCGATTTACGTCGACTTTTAACTACTTGCTTTCACCGGAAAACGCGAACTTCACCATACGTAAGTACGTAAGTTGCGGGTTACGCGAAGCATGTCGGGATATACAGGTCTGGCAACTTAAATAGCTCGGAGCGTGTTAAGATTGGCACCCAGCTCACGCCAACAGCGCACAGTAACTCCCGCTTTTATAACGCTGTTGTCGTTGCTGCTTTTGCTGTCGTGTCGGTTTTCGGAAATTAACCGGCCCAGCTCTGCGCGTCCGCGCCTTCGTGGTTAGCACGGTCCTGAGCTAGCATGCCTGCTACCTCCTGGTTGTCGTGCAGCTGCAGCCAGTTCGACTGCTGGCCGACTCGCTGTAGGCACCAAATCCCGTCTGGCGGCGACTGGTCCTCCGCCGGGACGTGGTCAGGGCAGGCTGTCTGTTCCATCGCTTGTGTCGCGTCGCATTTTAGTCGCCAACGGCGCCGGCCGAGACGCGTCCGACGTGAGCCTTCGGGCCGACGCTTGTAAACCGAAGAGCCGCGTATCGCGAGAGTTGCCCGGCTCTCGCGATACGAGAGTTGCGCGGAGCCTCCAGAATAACCCAAGAAGTTTTGAATTCTTCATGTTCTGTTTTTTTTTTACAATAATTTTTGTACATATACATTTCTGAAGTAATTGAGTTATATTATTATATAAAAAATACCTGTATCATTATACTGTCAGTGACTGACAACAGATATTTAGATCATTTTATTTTCATTTCTCAACAATCATTTGCAACAATCACATTTAGTTACTTGAGAAACGTAGCTCCTCACCCATCATCTTTGGTTTACAATTAAAACAGATCGAAAACATCGCAATAAAAAGTAGAACCCACGGAAGCCATCGGCCCAGTGTCAGGAGGCAAGGTGGAGGTAAACGGGGCAAATTCAACTTTTGCTCCACGTTTGAAATGCCCTGATATGGGAGACCCCATAACTGTAATTCTGATACCTGAATAGGTAAGAAAGTTGCCTGCTTACAGTATGAAGTATACACACTCGTTCCTGAATGTGGCCGCCGTCGTTACATTCATCGGCGTGCTCACTTCGAGACACTTTGGAAACGGCCACGCCCGCACGGACAGAGGAAAAAGGCACGGACCTTCCTGAGGGGCAAAGGTCACAAAAAAAGGGAAACCGCCGCGACGTCCAGTCGGGCAAAAGACACAGCAACTATAAACAATCTCAGTTAAAACACTATCGCCGTTTCCCGTCGGAATGTCCGGCGTTAGAACCGGAGAGGCGTGGAGGAGCCCCTGGCGCGGAACGTGCACCGGGAGCCGCTCCGGGTGTCAGGTTTTGATTGGCTGTGAAACAAGAGAGCTTAACGTTCCCATTTAGACTCGCTGCGGAGTGAAGGTCCAGCATTAAGGCAGCTCTGGCGATTTTTCACCACCCTGACGTGTGCACACGTGTCATTCACATTCAACGCTCGCGCCGCACGGTCATATGGCCCTGATTTCCTTGAATGGCACGTTGCTAAGGCATTAAAAAAAAAAACAAAAAAAAAAAAACCACGAGAGCGTTGGGGCTCAGAGGCGCTTGGCGTAGGTTTTGCACAGCGCGTGGTCCCGGATGTCCCCCCAGCCGCCGTTCTTCACGTGAGCCCGGTGCTCCACGGGGCCCTGGCGCGTGATGGCGAGCGTGTCGGGGAACAGGGCCGCCTTCGCCTGCCTGAGGCTGTCCAGGATGCGAGCGTGGGCCTGCTCCGGCTGACAGGCGTCCTTCTGGTGCAGGCCGCAGTCCCCCGTGTGCAGCACCCGGGTCCCCCGCGCCGCCAGCACCTTCAGCGGCTTGGAGATGCACGTCCCCGAGAGGCTCT
This sequence comes from Denticeps clupeoides, assembly GCF_900700375.1. NCBI lineage: Eukaryota > Metazoa > Chordata > Actinopteri > Clupeiformes > Denticipitidae > Denticeps > Denticeps clupeoides. The sequence goes on along the minus strand of NC_041720.1, from coordinate 3,753,369 downwards.
GAAGGGTCCAGTCCCAGTTGTAGTCGTCGTAGGTGCAGAACTCATCGCTGCAGCCCATCATCTTGTAGTAGATCTCCCTGGAGATGCCCATGCCCAAGTTGTGTTTGGTGGACAGCCAACCGGTGGTCTCCAGCTTCCCCGACAGCTCGTTGAAACCCGACGTGCCGTCGTGGTTGCCCAACGCCAGCATGTCGCAGTCGGGGCAGTGCGCTTTCCTGTGCCTCGACATGTTCTTCAGGAAGTGGTAGAAGTCGGGGAGCAGGTAGTTGTCCTCCTCGATGAAGACGGCGAAGCCGCTGAAGCCCTGGAGGGCGCGCACCCGTTCCCAAGCGAAGTGAAGCTTCCACCACCAGTGGTGCTTGGCCTGCGTGATGTGGGCCTCGCGGTAGTGGCCGTACGAGTCCGGGTGTTCCGCGTTCAGGCACCCGGCCTTGACGGCCGCCTCCTTCCCCACGTCTCTCGGGCAGTCTTTCGGATCCTGGCCCGGGAACTCGCCGGGATACAGCTGCTGGCTAAAGGGGTAGTATATCTGCAGGACCTTGCAGAACGTCACGCCTTGCACTATCCCGGCGATCTCCTCGGAGAGATGGTCGTGGCTGAAGATCACCAGGAACCTGCGCACCTCCGCCGTGTTCTCCAAGGACCTGACCAGCATCTTCAGGTAGGCGGGCCTGTTGTGCACCTGCACGACCAGCACCACCTCCGGCTCGTCCGGGAACCTGTCGGCGTTCAGCACCCGCTGGCCGTGGTTCATGCCGTACACGGACGCGCGCAGCGCGCCGGCGTCGCCGTACCGCGGCCGCGGGGGCGTGGCCTGCGCGGTCTCGCGAGACTCGGCGCCCGCGCCCGCGACCGCCAGCAGCTTGACGTAGATGAGCAGCGCGAGCGCGAGCGAGGCGAGCGCGAGGAGCAGCAGGTTCCTCCTGAGGAGCCGGAGCCGCATCTTCTCACCTTCTCACGCAGCCCATGCCCCTCGACTTTTCAAACTAGCTCCTGGGCTTTGCTCCCGTCGAGGCGAGGCAGCGCCTGCGAGTGGGAAATAAGGAAGAAGAAGAAGGTAAAAAGTCTTTATCAGAAGTAACATCTCAGATCCGTCGTCAGGCTCACTCACCCGCGCCGATGTGTCATGTGTCAGAGAAGCAGGAAGAGGAAAAAAGACACCGAGGCCGAGTCTCGCCTGCTGACGTGTACAAGTCAACCAACCGGACCGCGGTGAGACCAGGGAGCGGGTCCCACCCCCTCCGTGCTCATGTTTCATATTTTGAACCCACGGGAACAAAGTTAAAAAAAAAAAAAAAGTTTCTGACAACTACACCAAAAGTGAACGTATACAGAATAACATCAAACTACTTCAAATATATATATATAAATAAAAATAAGACAGGTTTACACCGGCATCAGAAACACGAGATTCATGCATAATAATAAAAATGCATTGATAATAAACCAGTTATACTTGTCTATACATGCCTGTCACTTCTGATCACAGACAATGCAAATGTAAAATAATTTCATTAGAAATGTCAGGTAGGTTGGCCATGATGACAAGTTAAACTGTAACGGGACTTTACCAACACTGACATTTCAGTACAAAGGTAAAAACAAGTCGTACATTTTTACACACATGCATTTTCCCCAGCAGAATAATCTGAGGCACAGGGCTGCTGCGGCAGTGGGTCCTATGCAAATTTGCAGAAGCCTGTTCTGCTTGACGGACCAGGCCGCATTTCACAACCTGGCTGCGCGGCAGGTCGCGATGAAGCAACTGGCGGTGGGCCGGGCCGCATGCATGAGTCCACCCAGAGTCACAGCAACCACAGGACCCAGGCCCGGCTCAGAACGCACAGTATCAAAATGCGAACAGTTCAGTTTTCCGCCCACGAGATGGCGGAGAAGCAACGTTTTCTTCAGTTTTTTTTTTTTTGGGGCCTGAGCAGTTCACCCACCCTCCCATATCATCAGGAACAGGAACAATAAATCATAATAGTATTACTCGATTATATAACAGTTGGATTCCTTTCTGCTTCCTTCCCTTCCTTTCACAAGTGTCTCATAGTAAACAAATTGTGCAATTTGAAGAGAATCTTTTGCTGTCAATAAGTAACTTGGACCTCATATTGAATGCCAGTCATTGTTGATCAATGTGAAAGTCCACTATGGTGGACTGATTTGTCCTTTTCCTTTCTGGGACTTTTTTTTTTTTTTTTTCTTTTAACCAAAAGTTCAGAAACTGAAAGCGAACATAACTGGACAACGTAGATGATCATCTAGATCATGCAAAGACAGGGAAAGCTTCTTATCTGTATATAGAACTAACTGGCAAGAATGTTGACGTCCCCTCTGATGTGAGGTTTTAGGTTCAGTTCCGGACACAACTGTTAGTATTTAATATAAAAAGAATAATCTAAAACTCCATAGAAATTGCAATACAACACAAACTGTAAACAATATATACATGTTATGCGATTATAAAACTAAAATAAAATTTCTCCCCCAAATTTTTGGGGAGTTTTGTGTTTACAATATATATAACAAATACAACATATGTGCAAATATATTTCTCTGGTTTAGTAAGTTATTGTGCACGGGGACAGTGATTTGCTCAGTGGCACTTTGATGGATTGGGATTCAAACCGGCAACCGCTTCCACCGCCAACGCTAGGCCACCACTGCCCCTTACGGGGCCGCTTGTGATTATATGAATGCTATTTATATTTACATAATGAGTATGTGGACTGAAGTGACAATTCTCTCGAAGTTTACCAACTGACTAAATTGACGCCAGCTGCTAAGTCTCACTCGATCTGTTAACCTCTCCTGCCGCGTTCCGGACTGGAGTCGGGGAATGCAGAGTAAAACTGGAATTATTTCTATCAATTCACTAGGGTCATGCTTGCACATTAAAGGTTGCACATGAACATCTGCTCTTTAGTACCTATTCTTTCTGTATGATCTGAATGATTGTAAAGTTGTTTTCACCATGTTGTAAAAAAATGTATTAAACGTGTTTTTTGATAAAATCATTGTCAAAGTGATGGTGACCGCCTATACAACGAAAATAAATAACCGTGGGCCTAACTCCTGTTCTTCTATAGCATGTGGTGAGCCAAATAAATACAGAGTGTTTATTATTGCAGGGGACTACTTTTCTCACTCAATCTCTCTCACGCGCTGGCTCAGTGTCTCACTTCTGTGTTCATTCAAGTTTGATGATGAGTGAAGTGAATGTCATTGCGGCACAGCACACGGTGACGCAACAAAATGTGTCCTCTGCATTTAACCATCACCCTTGGTGAGCAGTGGGCAGCCATGACAGGCGCTCGGGGAGCAGTGTGTGGGGACGGTGCTTTGCTCAGTGGCACCTCTGTAGATGGGGATTTGAACCGGCGACCTTCTGATTATGGGGCCGCTTCTTAGACCACCACTGCCCGTTCACCTGCACGCTACCACAACTCTTATGTGGCAAAAAAAACAACCGATCACAGACTAGAACAAAAGAAAACAGCCACACATATTTAACTTAACGTCTGTGATTGGTTGGTTTTGTGGCAAAAGCAGCATTTTGCAAGAGAAGAAATGAATATAATGCACAGAATAATTTTTTGTTTATTTTTATGCAGTTTTGGAAAATAACATGATAGGCGAGCAAGTGCCATTTATCATATCACATAGGCCTTTTTTTCCCGAATTGTGAAGCCATAAAATAAGAAACCAAAAATATCGCAGTTGCCCCCATGTGGCTTGCTGCAGTACAGGTAATGTGTCTGAATATGAGTCTTGGAAGGAATACGAATGTATAGATTAATAATATTTTTCTTAAAATAAAATTAATATTGTATTTTAGAAGAGCATTTGGCCCTCACAGTGTTGCCAGGAAAAACTCTGGCCCTTGGACAAATGTAGTTGCTAATCCTGATGAAGGGTCTTAAATATGATGAAAGTGGGCTTTAAAAAGTTTTAAATTTGGCTTCCTTAAATCTACAGAAACCCTGTATTGGAATAAAGATGTCATATTTCATAATTCTAACCTAAGCATAACCCATTGTGCAACAAGACAAAAAGCAATCTAATTGATTGGTTGCAAAATGCAGATTTTTATAAACCCAGGATTTCCACTGCTGATGTTGAGGTTGAATTTGATCGACTAAGTTCACTTTTTTATTTCCTCCAGTTGATGGTGCATTTGCACCTTGACACTAAAAACCAGCAAGTTCTCTTGTCTGAGTCCTCAGTCAAAGCCAGGGCTGGCGCTGCATCAGGAACATAGTTTCCGCAGAAAACTATGGCAGTTTTTTTTGTTTTTTTTACAGAAACAAGCCTCATAATTTCATAATGTTTGTGTAAAGCCAGGAACATTTCTGTTAGTCATTACTCAGAACCTCACAGGGCCAGGTTTTTTTAGTTTTTTGAGTCACACACTCAAGTCTCAGACTTCAAAGTGCGCCATTTTTAACAGATTTTGACACCGAGGCAGCTGAATCTTGGCGTCGCCGCTGCACGCGTCCTGCAGATAGATGGTACACGGCGCGTTATGTAAGTTTGAAAGGAATCTGTCACGGGCTGAATGTTCCTCCTCCAGTAACACCACACCACAGCCCAACCGGCCGGACATCTGGATCTGTTTAGCGGGGCAAAAAGTCACGGCAAAAAAGCGAGGCGAGAGCACGTGAACGCCCCACGCGGCGGTAGAATGTACGTCAGGGCTGTGAGGAACAAGTGAAAGCACATGACGCCAGTCCACGCCAGCAGACTGGGTGTGTGTGTCTGTGTTAGAGAGAGAGCCAGTGGGTGTGGACCCCTGGTCGAAAATATTCAGCAGATATCGGCACGGAACACAGTCAGCTCTCCAGATTATGTTAGGAAAGCGGAACGAGCGGTTGGTCGGTGTAAATGGGAGAGATCACGCACAAGCCGCGAATGTGTTACGAGCAACATCTGATTTCTATCCGCTACTGTTTATCTGGCAAACTCCGTCAGCGCCTGCGTCTGCAGGCAGCTTGGAGAGAGGGCCGTGTTCAGGATTTAGTTTTAGAGCGCCCGTCTGCCGTGTCAGTTTATTAAGGACGTGCGAGACAGCTCGGCCCCGGGGAGCTGCAGAACTGATGGATGGCCTCAGCTGCTGGGCCTTCGATAGCCTGGTCTTGTTGCGCAAGCCGTTCTCCTCAAGCATGTAAAATATACGTCTATATGGGCAGCAGGGAGTCCAAACTGTAAATACTGAAGGGGGGAGTCGCATTCCATGTGAGCAGAGTTTAATACTCTCTTCTTATGAGCCTGTGCTCATTGTTTGGCCATTGATCGTTATCAAGACCGCCTTGACTGACCTCCACAAAGGACTGTAACATAGAACTTTATCTCAGCATGATGGTAATGTGGTAATGTTATTTGACAGATATTTGGTGTTTTTAAAATTGTATATTGTGTTTTTTTTTTAATTGTATTTATACCTTTGTATTCAATGTTACTGTTTTGTATTTAATGTTACTTGTATGGGTCTGAGAGTAACGTAATTTCAATTCTCTGCATGTCCTGTACATGTGGCAGAATTGACAATAAAGCTGACTTTGACTTTGACTGACTTTGATGTAGTTCAGGTACGCTTGTGAGCAGGAAGGGAAGACCAAAATATTGCGAGAGGCCACATGAATGGAACAAGTAGACAGGATGTAAGTCAGTAGGATTGGCAGATCCCAGGACATCAAGAAGGGCAAGGTTGCTACGTCATCGAATGAAATCCAAATGAATGCCTTGGATCTGTGAGAGCCCTTCAGGAGCAGCAATACCAAATCTTACATCTACATATACATATGCAGTAGGATTGCAGGTAGACAAATCTGCTACCAACCCAGAAATTCTCCTCCCAATCAGATACCAATTACGTAATATTCCCATTATAACTTAATTTCATCTATTCCAGTGGTCCTCAGGCATAGACCCACAATGTCTTCCATTTATGATCTATTCATCTCCAGTGTGGCAAGCTGGTGTGGGAGGAAATCCTCTTTTTTTGTCCCACTTGACAGCAAGTGGTGAAACCACCCAGGAATTCACAACCCAGCCAGAGATGGGTGAGAGGAGCACAACAAACCCACACAAAAGCCCGTAATGCAACCCAGAAACAAATGCTTTTTTTTTTCATTTTTATTTTATTAAATATTTAATAAAACCAACCGCCTGTCAGAGGGTCACCAGAGGACGCAGCTGGACTGGCTGAGGAAATGCCAGTTTGTGGGTGAGCTTCTGAACAAAATGTGAGAATAACAATTATGGCTTTATGTGTGGGTGCCACTGAAAATGATTACTGTTCACTGGGGTCTCATTGTTCCTGACCCCAAAAATGTCATTTTATTGAAAAGTAAGACGCTGGCTAAAAGTGCCTCCAACAGACAATTTTCAATTCCTTAAAGTATGCAGCCGGAAAAAAAATAAGTTCGTAAGTTCAAATTCCATTTTTTCCCCCCATAAAAAGTAAACGAGGCTTCCCTGAATTCAGCAATGTTCAGCCATGGCTACAGAACAGCTGGAAACATCCGCATGTTCCCCGTTGATGATTTAATCTATTATTCATCATTCCCGGGGAAGATCAACAAACCACACACAGAAAAAAACACTATTCAGATCATTAACATACACTGGCCTGTCCTAAACGTGACCCACGTGTATGAGGTATGCAATGCTTCTATGATGCTGTTATGACCAGATGATTGCCTGCATGATTGTACAGATTGTATTATGATTAGACATAGATCATTGGCCACAATGCAGTGAACATGACCCTTGTTTACAGCCGTCATCCACACCGCCGTTGTCGAATGCAAATTAATTTTTTAAGAGGTGGGTATACTGTATTTAGTGCTGCCACATGACTTTAACACAGAAACTTAAACACAGAGCATTCAATTGAATCAGCGCTGTTTACAAGATGTTCCCAGAGCCTACCAGCACCTATGAATTTACTGCGGTGAAAATGTGAGTTAAATCACCTCTCCGGGTCCGAGCACATGTGGGTTGTTATCCACCATGAATACCTGGCGTTAGAATTCAGCTCGGCTGCTTCCAAACCCTCTGGCTTCAGTTGGAATCTGTGGTGGAGGTCGTTAATGCTTAACAGGGCATGGACAGTGATTTATTGGACATTCATTTGCGCCTGTGTCTTGTTGTTTTGACAATTGGTTAGTTCTACGGTGAAGGCGCTGTGGAATCAGCTCTCAGACCAAAGGAAAGGTTCATGTGTTCCATTTTTCAAGGGCTTTGCCGCATTTGCACCTGAGGTTTTGCTACGGCAAATGTCACCTCTACAAGCCGGAGGAAAAATAACGGCTGTAACAGACCCTGTTGTACAAGTCACTAAAACAACCACCACCACCACGTATTTCGAGTTGGAGATGCATCAGAATGCGATAGCTTCACGGTGTCAAATGACCTAAGGCAGTATTTTCACTGCACTATGTAAGATGTGATGCAAGATGTGATAATGTCACATTCTCAAGTTCCCCCATCGGAACGCTTGAATTAAAGCACTGATAGTCTGCATGGTAGTGGGTGTGGTCACGTGTGCGATGTCCGCTGACACACCATGTGTGCAAGGGGTATTAGGAATGTAGAGGACGGAGGGAAATGGAGTTGAAAGGGAGGAAATACATGCCGCAGGTTCCTCCCATTTTCTACTTTCTTTATAGTTCATTTCATCAGGTTTCCAGAAATAATTTGATACAAACACGTGAAGTAATTGGTATGTAGTTAGTAACGAGGTACAGGTAACTACAGGGTGGGCCATTTATATGGATCCACCTTAATAAAATGGGAATGGTTGGTGATATTAACGTCCTGTTTGTGGGACATTAGTATATGTGAGGGGGCAAACTTTTCAAGATGGGTGGTGACCATAGTGGCCATTTTGAAGTCGGCCATTGTGTCCAAATTTTGTTTTTTCAATAGGAATTGGGTCATGTGACATTTTTCACAAGAAAAACAATGGTTTTAACGTAACTTGATTCTTTCATGAGTTATTTACAAGTTTCTGACCACTTATAAAATGTGTTCAATGTCACCAACCATTCCCATTTTATTAAGGTGTATCCATAGAAATGGCCCACCCTGTAGTATGGTAGTAGGGTGGTAGTAGGGTGGTAGTAGCCTAGTGGGTAACACACTCGCCTATGAACCAGAAGACCCGGGTTCAAATCCCACTAACTACCATTGTGTCCCTGAGCAAGACACTTAACCCTAAGTTGCTCCAGGGGGGGACTGTCCCTGTAACTACTGATTGTAAGTCGCTCTGGATAAGGGCGTCTGATAAATGCCATAAATGTAAATGTAGTATGTAATATCTGGAGTGTTTGGATTGCATTTTTTCTGATATGTGGTCTTAATGTGGTTTTACTGAGTAAAATATACAATGTGCACAGAATTATAGAAATGTTCTCATGATTAATGAAAAAAAAAAAAACACCACTCATCTGATGACATTTTTTTTTACCTCACCTTTCAGGTAGATCCAAGCCATGCAGCAAAACACACATAAAAATTGAAATTCTACACCTGATCTGAATTCTACACACAATCTGTTATTCAGATTATTTTTTAGCGCTTCAACTACGATTACAACACTGTTAACCGTAATCTTTAAATGGCCAATTGTTGTTTCCCGTGTCCGAGTCAACGGCAAAAAATACATTGTCTCGGTAGCTGCCGGATGCTATAAAATAACTGTTATTGATGCTCTGTCTGAACGCGGCCCATAAAAATTCACCCCATGGGAGGGCACGACACAATGAGATATCCTTCCCTGGAAAAAGCATGCACTCTTTCATCAGGAAGAAGGCCATTTCCTACCCGCAGACTTGTTGACTAATAAGAGTGTCACTTAATCAGTTTTTCGAGAACTGGAACACTCGCGTGCATAAATAATCCTTGGGCTCGCGTCGAGAGCTCAGTCAAGGCCAAAAATAGTGCAATGGGAACTCAATGGGACCAAGACAGAGGTCAGCGGGGGGATAGAGCTGCTCCAAAGCCAAATCGGATGTTCCTCACACACACTTCACCAACAGGTAAAGTAACTGTCAGGTTAAAGACACACGGGAGGAAACGCATTGTTTGCCAGGATACATTTATCCAGTAACACTTTCGGACTGCGAAAGTTATGAGAAGAAAGTCCCATGGATGGCTTGTTAGAAGAAATACTATCATGAATTTTGCTGCCATTAGTAATTCATTTTTAAATCGCTGTTGCTCTGGGATTGCGGACGTACGTAACGTACACGTAATACGTTATTTGCATGGTTCTTGTGAATGATACAATTCATCATACAAATTTCTGATTTGGAAGTTAAGAGCGTGAGACAGAAGCGTCCTTCTGTCTCACAATTAAAAGTGACAGCCGTTATATAATAGGTTTGCCCTGGGTGACATTCAAAAAATCCATTTCAATTTTTTTTCCTGTCATGGCTGAGAAAGCAGGAAATATTTTATTTTTCTTTCGAACTCTATGTCTTCATAGCTGATTGAGGATTTGGCCACAGTCGCCGCCAGGGGAATGTCTGTCCAGCGTTGCATGAGAATGTCCAGTTTCTCCGAGGGAATACCAGCTGCTGTTTTCCAATTGTGTAAAGCTGCTCTGACCTTATATGATATTTTGCTAAATATAAATTTGAGGGATATTCAGTACAGATATATAAGTATTCATGTACTGAATTTTTTTTCCTCTGAAAAGATGCTGTGTGAACGAACGATCTCCCTGGACCTTCTGTAGTTTCCATTTAGGATCTTTCTTTTTTTTTGTACTTTTATCTACTTATCATCTACTCAACTGCAGGCAGGTGTATGCAGCAGAGTGTTAAATTGAGTAAAACCTCCCCATACATTGATACATACCTCCCCATACACTGTTGGTATGTAAAAAAAAAAAACATGCTGAAATGAATAAAAAATGATGCTGAAATGAATAAAAAAAATACGAAATAATATAAACTTATTTGGTTCTTCAATAAAACAATGTGTGTATAACATTTTGTGTGTATAAAATGTTCAGATTGTTTTGGCCTGCTAATGCACACAATATAAAATGAAACTTGTGTGGTCCAGTTGGTCTCACAAAATCTGAAATATGAGCCATTCAGTAATGACGGTCAATTAACACACTCTCATTTTATCTTTTTAATATAACAGAAAAATTTATTTTTTATGGAAAAAGCAGTGTTTTTTCTAGGATAAAAAAAAGCAGGAGAGCCACCTCTGAAAGTGCCACCACTGTGACCAGTATTAAAATACAGCATAGACCTACTGGAACTTATTTACACGTTTTATTCCTAATATGAATGTTATTTATTATTCACTGTCATCCATTGTGAATTTTGCAGTCAAACAGAGAACCAAAGGGTGAAAGCCATACAAAGTTCCCATATATACAAATTTATACCACTGACAAGACCCCTTTTAAAATGAGATTAAAGGTCAATGTGCAGGTTAAAGTTCATCAGTGGTATTATTTTGATAAAGCACTGAAATTTCCAAGTCACTGTAAATGCATCATGCCTGTGCTGTAGTACAGTGAGTCCTGACCGACAGCAGGCGGACATACTGGGCCGGGAAACAGATTAAATGTAATCCCAGTTTTCAGTCCCAGTGTGACTGTTGTCCCGTTAGTCAGAAACTAACGGGACAACCTCAGTCCTGAGTTCTTCGAGAAACAGTCTTTCTCTTGGGACCAGGAGTAAAAGTCAAGAAAGCAACCTTCATTTGCATAACCAAGTCCGTGAGAACTGAAATTTCTGTACGTTTACCCCACTTCGTTGGTTTTGGCTCTAAAAGATCAACAAGACATTAAAAAACCAGCTGATATGTACATACGAATAGCGATGTCATGGGGCACCAGATTCCTGGCCGCGTCTCCCCGTGCCAACACTCACAGCGCTGCGCTAATCAGACTTTATTCAGGAGTCCGGCAGAATCGAGTCAGCCGGATTCCGGGGCGGTTTAAACACAAAGAGGTCGCTGTCTGCGACGCTGGACGTTTCGGTGACGGAGGGTCGAGTCTGGGGCTATAAAGCCTGGGGGGCAGAATTGAACAAGAAGATGCTCAGGTCGACACAGACACGCAGGAAAATTCCGAGCCACTGGCACGGAGAAACGTTCACGTTGGAGAAGAAATAGGCTGGTAGTAGCCTAGTGGGTGACACACTCGCCTATGAACCAGAAGACCCGGGTTCGAATCCCACTTACTACCATCGTGTCCCTGAGCAAGACACTTAAATGCCGTAAATGTAAATACGCGTAAAATGTAAATAAATTCCTCCCTGTTCCCACGTTTGACTTGTATCTCCAATACTTTGTGATCAGAAAGGGGATAGAAGGATCCACACCGACATTTATTTTATCGCTTGAATAAATGCTGGATGCTCTCCAAGCAGCGTGGGCCCGCGCCGACCTCGCCAGGCCGCCCGAGCCGGCGAGGCCCACAAGGTCCCCGAAGTCTTCCTGTTGCTCCTGGCGTTGGAGACGGTTTTCCCTCCATTATTTACGAGCCACGACAGCGGCGTGGAAAACATGCCCAGATTCATGAGACGCGGCAGGAAGGTCTGGAAGAAACAACACGGCCTGAGTCCACCGGGTGGACATTTACATTTACGGCATTTACCAGACGCCCTTATCCAGAGCGACTTACAATCGGTAGTTACAGGGACAGTCCCCCCCTGGAGACACTCAGGGTTAAGTGTCCTGCTCAGGGACACGATGGTAGTAAGTGGGGTCTGAACCTGGGTCTTCTGGCGTGGAGATGAAGAGGTGGCACTGGTCGCTAGGAGGGGAAGGCGGAAAAGTGAAAGAGAGGAAAAGGGAGTGCTGGAAGCCACATCCTGTTTCAGACATCAGACGAGGCGTGTGGGGTGGCGTCGGACGATCCTGCGGGGCCTTTGGTTCCTTTTTATCGGCAGCAGATAAACGCTGAGGGGGAGTTCGGCCACGCGCGGGCTTTTGCGGGAGAATTTAACAGTTCAGTGGCTGCGTATGAAGCCAAACGCCATCGCCAAACTATTTGCGCTCGGCCGCGTTGAACAAAGCATCACTACCGAGTATTGTGTGGGTCGGTCGAGAAGCGAATTCACTTGTGACCCCGGCACTTCCTCCTGAGTGCTCCAGCTCCACCCATCTCACACACCTTCTGGATCAGCATTGGGGGGTCTTGTTTTTACTACATACAACCTTCTCTACACAAAAACTACCCCCTCTGCTGCTTTTATTAATCATCCGTGCATAATTCACCCACGCACATGTACAGGCTGGTAGTAGCCTAGTGGGTGACACACTCGCGATTCAAATCCCACTTACTACCATTGTGTCCCTGAGCAAGACACTTAACCCTGAGTGTGTCCAGGGGGGGACTGTCCCTGTAACTACTGGTTGTAAGGCGCTCTGGATAAGGGCGTCTGATAAATGCTGGAAATGTAAGTTGGAGAGAATCAGTAATAACATACGTGTGAACTCTCCCTGGACCCTTTGTAGTTTCCATGTAGGATCTTTTTCTTACTTTCATCTACACGACTGCAGGCAGGGCGTCAGACACTCGGATAAAAGCTCCGTATGTGTTGATGCTGTAGGTACATTACAGCCCTAAAGTTTGGACACACCTTCTTCTTTAATGTGTTTTCTTTATTTTCATGACCATTTACGTTGGTAGATTCTCACTGAAGGCGTCAAAACTATGAATGAACACATGTGGAGTTATGGACTTAACAAAAAGTGGAGACCTGACCTCCACAGTCACCGGACCTGAACCCAATCCAGATGGTTTAGGGTGAGCTGGACCAACAAGTGCTAAACACCTCTGGGAACTCCTTCAAGACTGTTGGAGAAGCATTTCAGGTGACGACCTCTTGAAGCTCATCGAGAGAATGCCAAGAGTGTACAAAGCAGTAATCAGAGCAAAGAAACTAGAATATAAAACATGTTTTCACTTATTTCACCTTTTTTTGTTAAGTACAGAACTCCACATGTGTTCATTCATAGTTTTGATGCCTTCAGTGAGAATCTACCAACGTAAATGGTCATGAAAATAAAGAAAACACATTGAATAAGAAGGCGTGTCCAAACTTTTGGCCTGTACTGTGTTTCAGTAATTATCTCCGGGAGGGGGGAAGGGGGGGGGTGGTGGTGTCCACTCCCGAGTTGAACTCCTGTCTCTGGGAGGAGAGAGTTCCAGGAAGCGGCAGCGCGCTCTGCTCCAGAACCCGTTATTCCGACATGGGGCGCCTCGCGCGCGTTCTCGTGCTCGTGGCCGCGCTCCTCCGCGGAGCGGGCGGCGGCGACGTCGCGCCCGAGAGCTGCGTGGACCGGCGCTGCTTCGCGGTGGCCGCGGAGCGGGCGGACTTCTCGCGCGCGGCCGCCGAGTGCGTGCGGGGCGGCGCGCGCCTGCTGAGCGCCCCGCTCGTGCCGGACGTCGCGTTGTTGCTGCGCGGCCTTCCCGGCGTCTTCTGGACCGCGCTGACGGAGCGGGACTGTCCGGACTGCCCCGGCGGCCCGGCGGGGTGCGTGGGGCTCTCCGCCCAGCCCCCGCGGCTGAGGACGGCGCCGTGCGGGGACCGCGTCGCCGGGTTCGTGTGCGAGCTGGAGCTCGAGGCGACGTGCGCGCTGGACGACGGGAGCGCGCTGCCCCACCGACCCCCCGGGGCCGTGCACGTGAACGCCACCGGGGACAAGTTCATCTGCGACGCCGACGGGGTCTGGCGCAAGGCCCCGTGGAGCTGCGAGGTCTCCAACGGCGGCTGCGAGCGCGACTGCGTGGACGCGCGCTGCGTCTGCGGCAAAGGCCGCGCGGTGGCGCGCGACGGCTGGAGCTGCGTGGCCGCCGGCGGGGACCCGTGCGACCTCGCCGACTGCGAGCACGTGTGCGTCCCGGACGGGCGGAGCTTCAGGTGCGTCTGCCGCCGCGGCTTCGACCTGTCCGCGGACGCCAGGAGCTGCGCGCCCGTGGACCTGTGCTCGGACCCGCGGCTCTGCCCGGGACGCCACGCCCTCTGCGTGGCCAAGAGCGCCGCGCCCGGGTTCGACTGCGCGTGCAAGCCGGGCTACGAACGGAGCGGCGCGGACTGCGTGGACGTGGACGAGTGCTGGTCGGGCCCGTGCGAGCAGACGTGCGTCAACACCGACGGCGGGTACCGCTGCGAGTGCATGCCGGGATACACGCTGGCGAGGGACCGGGGGACCTGCGAGCTGCACTGCCCGGCGGCGGAGTGTCCCGCGGTCTGCGACGTCAACGACGACAGCCAGTGCGAGTGTCCCCACGGCTTCCTGCTGGACGTCAGGCCGCGCGAGAAGGTCTGCGTGGACATCGACGAGTGCGACATGTTCTTCTGCGAGCAGGGATGCGACAACTCGTACGGCGGCTACGCCTGCTGGTGCCGCGCGGGGTACGAGCTGGTGGCCGAGTACAGGTGCGTCCCGGGTCCGGACGACGACGCGGCCGACGTCACGGCGACGCCCTCAGCCGCGCCCGCCACCGAAAGGCCGCCGGCGAGGTCGCCGGGCCGCGCGGTGGCCGTCGCGGTGTGCGCCGCCGTCGCCGTGCTGGTGGTGGCGCTGATCGCGCGTCACGTCGTGAAGCGTCGGAGGACGCGGGCGCTCGCGGTGGACGCGTGTGTCCTGAGCCAAGTGGCGTCGGACAAGCACGACATGCCGTCTTCTGGCCGACGTTTCAAAGCTGACAATTAGTTTGTGCATGTCACCAGCGGCGACATGGGGACATCATGGTCCAGTGAGGTCTCCAGTGGCCGATTATTTCTCACCCCAGTCCACAGTGAGAACAAACGCACCTACTTAGAGGACGAAATGGCTTTTTTTTTTTGGTTAATTGACAGAACGTCCACACAATGCATTCTGTGACGAGCAGAAAGTCATTTTGTGGAGAACAACATTTTGTTGTTCAAAAACATGCACATTGACAAAATGCATTTAGGACAAAACAAAAAATGTCCAACCTTCATACAGTACAGCCTTATTGTCAATAAAATGTAGTGAAAAAACTGAGGGTGGCTGTCTTGCTGTGGACCATCGTATAATTCGTTTTGTGGCACAGAATGTATTTTGGCACAGTATGAGCACTGGACCCTCGGCACCCCAAGTGAAGTTGCTGCTCAGCTTCGTTCAGGGAAGCCAACCACGATTTTCGACTTGAGACATCTCGTCACTCTACGTTTGGTTTGAACAGTCTTAATTCTCACCAGTCTCTTCAATTAAAAAATAGTAACTTGGTTCCCCAAACCAATTTTTTTGGGGCTCGTAACAGGGGGAGTGTTGGGAGTCTACTGGACTAAACAGTCACCCCTATAAAATCTGTCACCCCTAATGGTTTAGCATTGACGTGAATAAACAGGCTGCAGCAGGTTTGATTGGTTTATTTGCACGACGTCAATGCTAAAATATCAGGGGTGGCAGATTATTTCAATACTTTCAGGTTGAGCCACTTTTTACAGTGTAGAATTTGATGCGTCGTTGGAGTTGGAGACCTCCGTAGAGCTGCGTAACAGCGCCACCTTGTGGAACAATATAAACATGACCGAAATATTAACGTCACCAATTTCCACTGTTAATATTTTGGGTGGAACAGCTATTTTATACTGCAAAAGGAAATGTTGAAGAATGTGTTATTTCATTTCTTTATTTGTTGTTTGTATAATTTTTTTATTGCATAAATAACTGAATTTTTTAAACAATAAATTAAAGTGCAAGGAAAAAAATCATTTTGTGCTCCTGCTACATGAACATTTTTACAATAAAAATGTAAAACAAAATTACTTGATGGCATCCTGCCATTTCCTGACGTGGCATGTGAGGTGCCATTTTTTTACTGGCATATAAAGATAAAGATAAATGTTGGATCTAGAGTTTATTGGCCTAGATTGGTTTATGAGTAATTTTACAGTTCAGCAGCCGAGGTTACGGCAAAATTTAATCACCAAACTATTTGCACATGGAAATGTGGAAAGAAACATCACTATCGAGTACTTTTATCCAGAGCGACTTACAGTCAGTAGTTACAGGGACAGTCCCCCCCTGGAGACACTCAGGGTTAAGAGTCCTGCTCAGGTACACAATGGTAGTAGGTGGGGTTCGAACCTGGGTCTTCTGGTTCATACCAGTCCACTACACTGAAAAAAACAAAAAATGAATCAATCAAGTCACATGTAATATTTTTGCATTGAGGTAAATAAACAGGTTCCAGCAGGTTTGATTTACATGAAGTCAATGCTAAAATATTAGATGTGACAGATTGTAGCAATTAAAAAAAAAAAAAAGTTTAGCCAGTTGTTTTTTCAGTGAGGCACGGTGTTGAGTATTATGTGGGTCAGTGGAGCTCCACCCACCTCACACACACACCTCATGGACCAATGTTGTCTGTTTCTATACGCCACCAATCACATTTTTTACGGCGACTTTTCACCCCACTGCAGTCCACAACATCTGAAGGAATGTAATCTTTGTAATCCAGCTGCTCCTCCTCACCGTGCAAAAGCCAGGAAACGTCAACCCCCCCCCCCCCCAACACACAAACACACACACACACACATCTCCACTGCGGCCACGTTCATCAAGTTCCGGCCCAGACCACGTACAGAAGTGGGAGATGGAACAGATTGGCATCTGATCGGGGCCACACCCCCGCCCCCACATTCAGGGAAGTGCGTCTGCATCGGAGCGTCTTGGTTTTCCCGAGGACGTCTGAAATGTGAGGAGGCGAGACCCAACCCCTGATTTGACCTTCCCAGATGGTTCGGTCCTGGTGCATATGGGACGTACTCCACACAGAAGACCAAGAGGAACACACAAGGTTTACCTTCAGAGTTTGGAACCAAATCCAGGTACCAGCTGATGTCTTTTTTTTTGGGGGGGCGACTGCTCAGCACAGAGCGCTGGGCCGAGTTTCTCTGCACTGACGTCACAGGGAGAACTCGTCCGGCTTTCTGGTGACAGTTTACTGATGGCTCACTGCTGGTTCCGTTACACAGTGAAGGTAAAACCCCGCAGACAGACCAGGCAGGACGCAGAACCAGCAGCGAGGAGCCGAAGAGCCGAAGTGAAAGTATGAAGCTCTGAAGATGAACCTGGAACAAGGTTCTGTGACGACAAAGTTCCAGGACCACTTCCAGCGCCACAGTCGCGTTACGTCACAATTCCACCGAGGACACGTGCAGGGCGGAGTCATGAACATGAGAAACACCTGAGGTTCCACTGAAAGTCAATGCCAACAAAGAAACCTGTTGGAATTTGATTCCGACTAAACCGTGCCTGAACCCGTGCTCAATAAATCAGTCCCGCTAAATAAATACGGAGCCTGAAATGAACGATTGTATCGATGCGTTGTACTCTGGAGTCAGTATTCGCTTTCACAGACCCGTAGTCTGGAAAAAAAAATTGATCACCTGACAAGGCGGATCACCTGCAAATGCTGAAATATTTCAGTAATAATCCGCATGTCTTTCAGTCGGTCGTGGATGAAGAGATGAATCCAGACTGCTGGCTTCTTGGAGAGCCTGCTCGGACGTAAAGGTGTGGGGAGAAACGTATGCAACTAGGACAGGGGTGGGGGCCACATGGACTTTTTAATATTTGACAGACGGTCCGGGCCGGCACCAGATGCATACATATCAGACATAAACATAAAAAAAGGCCATACAGTCGTCATATTTACACCATCAGCAACGCAGAAAGTCAGGGACAGACCTCCTACACTGGAAACGACTGAAGTAATCCTCCTTTTTACTTGATGAAGTTGAGCTTTATTGTCATTTCAGCTACGTACGTGATAGACGGTACATGGTGAAACCAAACAACGTTTTTCTGGAACCTTCATAAGGTGCAAAAAGGGGACACATGCAGTGCAAAAGTAACATTTAACATAAAAACACGTAGACAACAATGAGACAGACAAGCGCTAAACAGGTGAAATGAATAATTAAATAGTGCAAATACCGCTGTGTAAAACGGAACAATGCATGAATAGATGATATTACAGACAGATAATATTTCAATATAACAGAAGTGCGAGTGTGTGTGTGTGTGTGTGTCAGACCAGAGTGGAAAGTCCCTGAGTGTTCAAGTGTCTGATGGCCTGTGGGATGAAGTTGTTCACTGAGTCTGGCAGTGAGGTCCCGGATGCTTCGGTACCTTTTTCCGGATGGTAGGATGGCAGCGTATGTGATAAATGTCCCGTATGGAGGGAAGAGAGACTCCAACGAGCTTCTCAATTGTCCTCACTATCCGCTGTAGGGTCTTGCGGCCCGATATGGTTCAGTTCCCAAACCAGACAGTGATGCAGCTGGTCAGAATACTCTCAATGATCCCTCTATAGAAGGTGGTAAGGATGGGTGGTGAGGAGATGGGCTTTCCGCAGCCTAAGCAGGAAGTAGAGACACTGCTGGGCTTCCTTGGCTGTTGAGCTGGTGTTGAGATTCCAGGAGAGGTTCTCCTCTAGATGAACACCGAGGTGCTTCGTGTTCTCGATATGTGCATCTTGTGCATTAGAGGTGTGCGTGTTTAATGGTTTGATCGGTTTCTTTATATCTAGTAGTACAAAGGAATGACAATGCATGTAAGAAACACGGCCTCTTTCTATCACATAATAAGTATGTGCCACCTAGTGAATGTCGCCAAAGTGCTGAACCGATAAGCCGGTAATCGTACATGATCTTGACTAATTTTGTTGGGCGGGTCAGGAGAATAAGGGGAACCACTTAGAACAGGAGTACTGTAGAAGCTGTGTGCATCATTGTCATACTGCAGGGGTTAACGCTTCATTTCGGACCGTTGTGCTTGTTAAATAAAAAATTCTAATAGTATTAAAAAAATCGTAAAGGTCTTACTCACTTAACACTTCATGATCAAACTTTGCAGATCAGTTCCATAGAAGCTAAGCTGCAAAATAAAATGATCATTTAACACTTCAATCATCAGACTATGGAGCCAAGCCGGTTTTGCCATTTTTGGTGAAGTTGGGGGAGAAGATGAATTTCTAACTTTTTTTTCCTGAATAAAACATTAATCTGCAGCATCTGGAGCTGGATCATTAGAAGGCCTGTCCTGCGGAAACCCCGCCATGTGACGCCTGGTGCGCGAGGCGGGCTGGGGGCGGGGTTTGGATCCACGCAGAAGCCCACGCCGGCGCGCGTAGGGAAGCGGCCGTGGAAACCTCCGAGCTCCGTGGGCGAGGTAAGAAGAACCGACTTGTTTCGCTCTATGGCCGCGTTAAGAAATCTGCCGTCGCAGAAGCGGGTCGTCTTTCCAGAAAAACCCCAAATACTTCGTCCACCCGTTCACGTGATCAACTTCCATTAAAGTCAAAGGCGGGAAATGTTCCATAATTATCGTATGGACCATACAGTGTACTTTAATTAGGATGACACGACATGCATTATTAAAAAAGCACTTTAATGCATTTAAAGTTTTAGTTTTCTAATTGAATACACATGAAGTATGGCAGAATACACAGGCAATACACTGAAAATTATATGTACATTACAGGCCAAAAGTTTGGACCCACCTTCTCATTCAATCTGTTTTCTTTATTTTCATGACCATTTACGTTGGTAGATTCTCACTGAAGGCATCAAAACTATGATTGAACACATGTACTGGCCTCCACAGTCTCCAGACCTGAACCCAATCCAGATGGTTTGGGGTGAGCTGGACCAACAAGTGCTAAACACCTCTGGGAACTCCTTCAAGACTGTTGGAGAACCATTTCAGGTGACGACCTCTTGAAGCTCATCGAGAGAACGCCAAAAGTGTGCAAAGCAGGAATCAGAGCAAAGAAACTAGAATATAAAACATGTTTTCACTTATTTCACCTTTTTTGTTAAGTACATAACTCCACATGTGTTCATTCATAGTTTTGATGCCTTCAGTGAGAATCTACCAACATAAATGGTCCTGAAAATAAAGAAAAAGCATTGAATAAGAAGGTGGGTCCAAACTTTTGGCCTGTACTGTATATTTCATATCATTACAGCCATCAGCACCACATCCGAGTAGCATATAAGGTACCATAAAAAAGAAAAACGTTGCAATTTATGTCAAGACATCTTAATATTTATCTTAATATGTACACAGCTGAACACCAAATCAAATCATCATCACGTAGTTATGCAAGGAGTTCTAAACAGATTTACGGAGAAACTGAGTCAACACCCATCAGCAATAGTTGGAGTGATGATATGTGCTCAGTGTAAATCTTGACGTTCGCGTGGCTAATCTGGCCAACGTAGGAGGTGTCCGTGTGAAGACAGAGCGGCGCTCGATTCACCTGGTTTCCTCTGAGTCATCGCACTCTGCACTAGAAGAGCAAACAAGCCTTGTTTTCTGGGGCGGTCAGGGTACATAAAGCCGACTGCACCGCACTCGCCCTTCCGTTTACTCTTCTTTTGTGCCTTTTGCTAGGAAAACCATGAGGAGCCACGCCGTCGTGTTCTTTTCTGGAATCTTTGCTTATCTGCGGTTGGCAGGATGCAATCAGAGGTGCCAGCAAGTTGGCTACTGTAGCATGATGAATCTCGCCGAAGTTCCACAGCTGCCATCGCACATAACTCACCTGGATCTGAGCCTGAACTTCATCAGTGAAGTTGATGAGACTTCATTCCTGGGCCTGGGGAACCTTCAAACCCTTGACCTTGGTTCACAGAAGATAAAAGACCTTGTGATCAAGAAACATGCTTTCAGAAGACTGACTAACTTGACCACTCTCCATTTAGGGGACAACGAAGGTTTGCAAATTGATTCAGAGGCATTTGTGGGACTGTCGAACCTACAGACCCTCATTTTGTTACACTCTGGTCTGAAAGAAACCATTCTTTCAGGTCTGTACCTCCAACCTTTGGTGTCTTTGGAGAAGCTGGTTCTCTTTGGGAATAAGATAAAGGTGCTTTGGCCAGCGCTGTTTTTTAGGAACATGACCCAGTTCCACGAGTTAGACGTCTCATTGAACGTCATGCAAAGCATCTGTGAGGAGGACCTACTTGGCTTTCAGGGCAAACACTTCAGCTTGCTGAAGCTCTCCTCTGTCTACATGAATGACATGAACCTTCCAGTGTTTGACTGGGAAAAGTGCGGGAACCCCTTCAGGAACATGTCCTTTGACACTCTGGACTTATCGTCAGATGGATTCAGCGTGGATAAAGCACAACGGTTTTTCGGGGCCATCAGGGGCACTGCGATCAATCATCTAATTTTACGACACAACATCATGGGCTCATCGTTTGGATTTAGCAACCTGAAAGATCCCGACCGTCTGACCTTCAGCGCTCTGAGGAACAGCGCTGTTAAGACCATGGACCTGAGTAAAAATTCCATAAATGTTTTAAAAAGTTCAGTGTTCAGTGCCATGGCCGGCCTGGTTAGCCTCACGTTGGCAGAAAATAAAATCAACATGTTTGAAGCCAATGCATTTTATGGCCTTAACAGCTTGATTATGCTGAACCTCTCTTGGAACCTTGTTGGGGAAATCTACGAGAAGACGTTCGAGCACATGCCAAATTTACTGGTGCTGGATTTATCGCGCAACCACATCGGAGCGTTTGGCTACAGGTCGTTCACTGGGCTTTCGAATCTACAAATTCTGAGTCTTTCTGAAAACTCCATTACGGAAATGGTCGATTTAACACCCCTACCCAAGCTGCAGGAGCTTTATCTGGACAACAACAAAATCGCATCGTTGTACAAACTCTCCGATTTTGCCGGAAGTGCCGTCATCGCCACAATGCACAACAACCGACTGCGAAACCTGGGCGATTTGTACCAGGTCCTGGCTACTTTTCCCAACGTGAGTTACATCGACTTCGAGCTGAACTTCCTTTCGTCGTGTTTCCATGATTCTGCTTTAACGCCTCATACAAGCCAACTGATATTCCTTAACCTCAAATACAGCGCTCTGCAACTAATATGGTCACAGGGCCGATGCCTGGATCTATTCGACCATCTTAGCAAGCTAATGTACCTCATGCTTGGCTACAACTTCCTGCAATCCCTCCCCCCTGGTATTTTCAGCGGCCTGTCCTCGCTGCATTATCTGGATTTGTCCTACAACTCCCTAACCCACCTGCCTCCGGATATTTTTCCTGCAAGTCTGAGAGCGCTGGACCTCTCCTTTAATTTCCTGAGCTCTCCGGACCCGAGCGTCTTCCAGCTGCTCACCAACATTGACCTCAGCGGCAACCGCTTCTTTTGTGACTGCAGCATCAAGGCCTTTCAGTCCTGGCTGAACGAGACCACTGTGGCTTTCAATACCCCCCTCTCCCAGCTGCAGTGTGAATTCCCCAAGGAGCAGCTGGGCACCCCCATCGCCAACTTCAACACCAGCACATGTGAAAAGGACGACGAGCAGTTTTTGGAGACGCTACAATTGTACCTGTTCATCGGAAACACCACGTTCATCATGCTGGTCGCCCTTGGCCATATTGCGTATGTGCGTTTCCGCGGCTACTGCTTCATTTTGTATAAGAGGGCGGTTTCTGTGGTGTTGGACAATTCCCCAAAGGCCCCGGAGCCTGATGGATTCCAGTTCGACGCCTACCTGTGCTTCAGTGAGCATGACTACCTCTGGGTAGAGGCAGCCCTCTTGAAGAGGCTGGATTCGGGGTTTGCCCAGAAGAACCAGATCCACTGCTGCTTTGAAGCCCGTGACTTCCTGCCAGGCGAAGACCACTTGGTCAACATTCGCAGTGCCATCTGGGGCAGCAGGAAAATCGTATGTGTTTTGTCAAAGGAGTTCCTGAAGGACGGCTGGTGCCTCGAGGCCTTCAACCTGGCCCAAACCAGGATGTTGGAAGAACTTCGAGACGTTTTGGTTGTGATAGTCCTTGGTGGCATTCCCCATTTTCAGCTGAGGAAGTATGCGGCCATCAGCACTTTCCTACAGAAGAAGGAATACCTTCAGTGGCCAGAGGACAGCCAGGACCTGGAGTGGTTCTACGACAAGCTAATAAGGAAAATTTTCAAAGCGAAGAAAGTAAAGACCCTCAGCTCCAGGGGACGTTCTAACGACATTGAACTCCAGAATGTCACAGCATCTGAGGGCACATTATCCTGAGTATCTGGACTAAGCTGATGGCTAATGATGGTAAATTGTGTCATATGTACCCACCCACAAGTGTATGATAATTCATATTTAAGATGTTCCATTTTTTCAACTGGAGGCCAGTGGTGTTATGAAATTATTTCCAGTGTGACGCTGCTATCTGATTTCCAGTTCGTTTTTTTTTTTTTTTTTTACCTTGTTTAAATTAAATAGAACTTGCTGAACTACCGACAGGGTAGACGTGTGCGTTTCCTGGTGTTTTGGGAAGGAAATGTAGAAAACATCGTCTGTGTGGCTTTCAAGACTGTGTGGTCATCAAAAATAAGAAAGAAAGCCATTGCAAAATATTGTTAGGGGAGGGGGAATCTGCAAAGATGAATTTTGTAATACATCAGCCACAATTTAAAGATGACAAAACATCTGCTTTGCCAACACACACACAAGATTTGTTTTGGAGCTATTTTAGGAATATGAGAAATTACCTTTATACATACAGCTGGTGGACACTAAATCACAGCTTGTGCAAATAGAACTTCAGGCCTTTGCCCAACAAATGATATTGGTAGGGAGAAGTCAATTATTTGTGCAAACAATCCCGAAAAACTGATCTGTAAAAAAAATAAATAAGCATATATATCAACTGTAAATCGTTGAAATAATACATTTGAAAACAAAAAGTTTTTGTTTTTTTTTTATTTAACAAACTGAAGACTTTGGTTGCTTAACTCCTTCAGTGTCGTATGTTTTGACTGTTGCCTGCTGGTGGTATATTTGCTTTACCCTAATTTTCAGGCCAAGATTCACAGACTGAAGTCAAATACATTAGTAAATGATTAGTTTGTGATAATTTAAATAATTCATGCCAGTCCTTTTTCAAATATTATTTTAAGGGCTTGTACACTCTCCCCTTTGACAGGTAGGTGGCAGTAGAGGGTCAGACTAAGTGGGTTGATTGGTGAATTTAATGGCTAAATTTTATCCAAATAATTGCATCAAACGAATGTGTGTCTGACACTTACTGACATTATCCCACTAGTAATATGCTTTTTAAAGTATCATAACATATCACAGCGATTGACAACAATATATAGGACAACACAGTAGCCTAACGTTTCTAGCAAGGCTTTAAATCTTCAATTCAAACACGTCCAAGTAATCTTTGGTGATGTGTGTGTAAGTATGATACACATTTCACAACAGCTATGTGCAACACACTACACTATATATATCTACACACACACACACACACACACACACATTGTATACAATATATATATATGTGTGTGTACTATATAGTTGTTGTAGAAGAAAGAGTGGATAAAATGGGATTATTATCCAGGCATGTGTGGAACTTGTGTTTTGAAAAAGCTGCTTCAAGGCCAAAGGGTTTCGAGATGAAAGAGCAACCCCACAGTCACATCATCAGGCCAAAGACTTTCTTGAAAATAAAACGTCTCGGCAGCTGAAACAATGCAACAGGTGTACTGGTAAAGAGACACGCCAATAAATACCTGCATGAGAGGCTGACAGTCAGTCACACTGTGGGAGGATATAGGGGAGCATAATCAACTAACAAAATTAAATTAAAGCATCTTTTTTATGTCATTTTCAAAAAACATCAACATAACACAGATTTAAGTGTATTAATATTTATATAAAAAGATAAATACTTTTATACACAATGCACACAGTATTGCTTCTGATGAACCCAAAACATTTCATTGTTGAGTGATGCATAAATTTACAATATGGCATAATTTAGTCTCTAGATAATTCATGTAGTTGTTGCTTTTATTTCGATTAACATAAAGTTTCTGCAGAGGTGTTGGAATTGATGGCAATAACAGGCACACTGGGTTCAGCCTTTGGCTTATGATACTCAACAGAATTGCACTTGTCCTTCGAAGTTCGATTAAAACAGTGAAGTTTTTTAGAAGAGACCGGTGCAGTCCTCTCCTTTCTTTCTTTATGGGACTTTTCACACCTCCTGACTTTTCCCTCGTGCATTCCCTCCTTTATGCAAGCAATATTAGAAGTGGCGTGTTTTGTGGCTTGGGGTGTGTGATGGCACGGTTCGCTCGTCGGAGGAGGAGGCTCCTCCGCTGAGTTCTGAATTTCGTAACTGACTTGGCAAGCTGTGGGTGTGTGAGAAGGTGCTGGGGTCAGGCCACAGTTACAGGGCCCAGTTCTGGGCATTTCGTCCCTCGTCAGGGCACACGGTGCCCCCTGGTAGTCCTGTGGCTGCTGCTGCTGAAGCTGGGCAGGATGCACGCAGTAGCCCTGCATGTGGCACCCGTGGGGACCTGTCCTTGACACTCGCGCCTGGACGCAGTGGTGATAGTGCGCTGCAGGGGCGCAGTGAGCGTAGTGCATTCGACAGTCAACGGGCTTATACGGTGCTTCTAGTGAGGGAAAGGCGGTCCCTCCAGAGGAAGCATGATGGCCTGTCATGGGATACTGTGGAACTGGACATGAGCTGTCCCCAGCTGCTAAGGTATTGTGATGCTTCGGCCTCCAGTGTGCACCCATTGGTGCCTGAGGCACTTGGTCTCCCAAGGAATTGGTATTGTGGGAATACTGGCACAAGCGTGGAAGATCGGCTCCTCGCAAGCTCAGTCCGTTTTCAGTCCTGGAGCCACCATTGTTGGCCACCCCGTTGTACAACTGGGTGTCCACCTCCGGGTTGTCTGTGGTGGTTTTCTCCGCATTCCTGCCATCCAAAGCCAGGGGTTCCAGTTCGTAGCGTTCATGCTCTACCTCGCTGCATCGGGGATCAAGCTGGTATTTGCTCATGTGTTTGCTCTGGTTTCGAGTGGAGGGGGTGGAAGTGGACTCCTCGGAAAACGCCTGGCACTGCATCCTCTTGGGAAGGGGGATCTGTCCACAAGTACCCTGAGGCCCGAGGCAGCGACACATGCACTGGAAGAAGAACGTGGCAAAGGCCCAGCTGATGCACATGATCAGCATTAGGAAGGTTCCAAGTTGCGTGTATGCCAGCACAGTGGAGGGCATCATCATCACTCCAGCCACAAATGTTGTGATGGCTGCCATAGCAATGGCAGAACCCATTCTGCTGAGGGAGAACACCACTTTTCCTTCTCTGTCGGGCTCTGGAGCAAGGCGATAGGCCACCCCATAATGCACAGCAAAGTCCACAGACAGTCCAACGGCAACAGAGATCGTAACAGACTCCAGGACGTTCAGCTCCCAGCCCAACAGCACTAGAGACCCGACTGTGACGAAAATAGTCCCAGCAATGGAGATGATGGCATAGAGACTTATAATCACGTTCCAGGTGGTGAGGAGCATCACACTGAATGCCACCACAACCGACAACGCCATGGCAATAAGAGTCCCATCAGAAAGGCTGTCCTGCAAGTCGTAGAACTCCAAGTTACTAACGAACCAGCCATAGCTCAGGCCTTCAGGGGCATTCTTTAGCTCTTCTTGGATCCACAAGTCCACCTCACGGTAGAACTGATGCATCTTTTCATAAGCCAGCGTGAACAGGTAGGTGCTCTGGAACTCGAGAACAATTGCCCGGATCGTGTCATTGATGTCAAACCTGGGCCCTGGCGTTTTACTGTCAAGATGGTAGATGGTGCTGCGATCCAGTTCCATGATGGCCCGTTTGATGCACAGCTCAAAAACATCCTGCTTGTAAGGAAAGGTAGACTGACTACAGCATGGGTAGACAGGAGCTTCATCGCAGTCCTGGTTGTCCATCCACTGCTTGAAGGTCTCCATAAAGCAACTTGTGAAGTCTTGTTCATCTGACTGGAACACAAAGCTCTGGTTCCTCAGCTTTTGGCAGAAATGAAGGATCCATTCCTGGCTAGCCGGGCTAGCTATATTGAAACTAGTATCCAGTGTTAGCTTGCCTTTGTTTTTGGGATTCAAAGGGTCCCCATTATCCACTGGTATCACACCCCAAATGATGGTGATAGGCATGTGAAGGTCCTCACCATGGTGAACCCGCTCAAACATGAACAGCTTCTTGTACTCTGCATCATAGCGCTCAAATGGGTGTGAAGAGCGGAATACTTGAAACTCTGAGAGCTCCAAAGAGGGCAGCTTCATTTTAGGGTTGACACAAACCACGTATGCCCCTCCAACTGTCAATGCCAAAAACCAGAAGAGCCAGAGGTAGCGGAGTTTAATCACAATCCACGGCAGAACCTTCTCAAAAAATATTCTGGATGCTTCAGACATGGAGAAGAGACATTTGTTGGCTCTCTGGCAAAACAATGTCCAAAAGGTGGTGGTGCTGTAGGGCCGTGGGTGTGGGGACCGGAAGCATGGGAAGAGGTTCAACAAATATCGTTCATGTAGGACCACCACAGCTGGTAGCCAGGTGACCATAAGAATGTAATTGACCAATATGGCGGTGCCAGCATAGACACCAAAGCAGCGGATGGCCGTAATGTTGCTGATGTAGTTGGCGTAGAAGGCAGCGGCGGTCGTGAAACTGGTGACGAACATTGAGAGAGCGGCATGTTGAAGGGTCGTGCTTACGGTTTCTGAGAGCTGAGTGTTAGGTCTGTCAAACTTGGTATAATTCCACACATCACAGAGCACAAAGGCGTCATCAGCGCCAATCCCCACAAGGATAATTAGGGCCGTGAGGTTCATGAAGGGGAAAAACTCAAAGTTGAAAACGACCCGGTACAAAAAGTACGAGATGATGAGGGAGCTGATGATGGCAAACATGGTCATCAGTGTGATGAACACAGACCTGGTGTATACACACATAACCACAAGCACAATTACAATCGCTATGGCAGGATACACGGTATCCGTTAGAAGGTAGTCCTGGAACAAGTTGTGTTTTATACCAAATTCTATGCCAGTGATCATTGTGACACCGTCTGAGGAGTTCCAGTTTTCAAAGTTGTCCAGGTAAATGTTCATCATGCTCTCACCCTTTTCCGTCGGAGAGAACAACATGCTATACTTCAGGGCCGGCGGTTGATAATCTGTGTTCTTTGGGTTCAAGAAGTCTTTGTCTACCAGGAAGTGAAGGATCTGGTAGACGGCATTGTACTTGGTGCACTTGCGAGGCACGTTTGCACACTTGAGCTGGTCCTTCCTTCGGGTTGTCATGTCCCAGCACTCCGGTCCCAGAGTCCCATTATGGTAATACTTGGCACAGGAGCGCAGGGTCTTAAGCGTCTGAGCCACATCCCGCTCTGTGATCTTTTGGCAAGAGGACTTGTTGGTGAGGACTGCGATGTAGTTCCCCAGGGTCCAGCTGGGACAACAAGATGCCGCAGAGGTTCGCTGACAGAGGCTCCAGTACTCGTGGTGGGAGCGAACCTGTGGAGAGCAAAAAAGATGGTGTAAGGGTATAGATCAAATATAGATTACCAAATATAAACATGTACAGTATGTACCCTTGTATTGTCCAAGCTGCACATGGATTTGATGGCTTGTATGCTCCACAAATTCTTTCCCTCAGCAGAGGCAAACACCAGTCTTGAATAACGTTCGCCTATCAATGGAGATATAAGTGTGATTTTCACAGCAGATAAACATCGTCGGTCTGTGCTCACGGAACCCACAGCTCGCCATGTTTTACCTGGAACGTCGCAAAAAAAGCTGTCTTTGGTGAAGTCCCACTCTGCTTGCCTTTTCTTTCTTTCGTAATGGTCCTCTGTCCATCTGTTTTCTTGATGACTGGTTCTGTTTTATAAGGAAGATCGAACATGAGTCAAGGATACACACGCCTTCATAAAGTAATGTCATACCGTTCTTATAAGCCACCTCAATTACTCTGACCAATGCCATTATCAAGGAAATATGCCAGGAGCCCTGCCAAAAGACGTTCCGTGCCAAATGCTTCCTGGCACTGTCTTTTCAATCAGACAAAGATGGAAAAGTCAGAATGGGAGGCGAGTCTGGATGTCCTGGGACCTTGAGACTCTCCTTCACTCCAGCGAGTTTCGGGCCTCAGAAACAATCAGGACGAGGACACGACTAGTCCGCCAATGCACACAATCAACTGTTTGCCAAATCCCGGTTTTCATCAAGGATGACGGACGGAAGGGAAGACTTTGTTCCTACCTCTTTGCCTGCTCATCCGCGTACTTGAAGGGATAGTTGGCAAGGGTCGCTTTGTATCCGGTGTTCTTCACCATGTTGTTCCAGGTAACCAGATGCTGACCAATGGCTGTGCCTCTCGGCTCAAAACCCTGTATTTACGAGAGTTAATATTAAATAGGCCAGCAACTGTGGCGGTGATAAATTAATCAGCCAATAATTCTGTTTTTCACTTAATTTCACACCAGTGGCCATTCTACTCTGATAAAGCAGCTTTTCATATGGTATTACAATATATACAAATATATTAATAAGAACTCTCACCAGCAGAGGATCAGAGAAGTCTGGCAGATCTGGCACCAGGACGCCCACCAAGGCACACACCACGATAAGAACCGTGCACACGCCCAGAACCACCACCGGCCAGTCGGCAATGAGCTCTGCATAGCTGGCGAGATGGTAAGTAGAGAGGTTGAGTTGCCTGGCAATCATCTGAATTCCGATTTTCAAACATTGTAATGTTTTAAGGAGAACGAGGCGATCGCTATGATTAAGCCAGTTAGAGGGTCCCTGGGAGAGCTGCGTTTGGGGGAGGTTATCGGACTGAAGCAGAACTAAGGTACGGGCAGACGTGCTCACATTGATCATGCTCAGTGAGTCAGTGTTGAAGAATGATTGCTTAGCTGGGTGGAACACTTTTTTTTTTTTTCCTTTAAAAGAAGAGAAACCAGGCTGACTGAAGGCAAGACCAAAAATGAAAACTTTTTGGCAACTCACCTTTTGGGAAAGCGAAAAGGCCTCGAAGGGCTGAAAAAGAACAGAGATAAATCACGTTTACATTTATTCAGCAGCCAATGGCAATCAAAACCAGACAGGGTCTCTGCCTATACAGGGAAAATGTTCTTCTTTCTCTTTAACACACACACACACACACACACACACACACACACACACACACAGAACTGCCTGCATACAGCCCTTTACAAGTCTGGTACAAAGGACCAGGGCTGTCTGTAGACAAATGTCCATCTACGGATGGGATGTCCCTGCAGCCAAATGATCCCCTCAGCTGCTCAGGACGGGCCTGGACTTCCCATCTCTGGGCTGGCTGGGGAGACGTGATTGCAGCTAAAAGGGAGGTGATGAATGGTATAGACTAGAGTGTTCATATTCATACTCACTTGCTTGGTCACATTGCTGGTGAATGTTGGCATGTGTTGGGTGGAAGAAAAAAAAGTCCCTACAGTCGGTATTTTGTGCAGGAAAATACAATATGGAAACAAATGCACTGTTTATGAATGATACCTGCTAATGCATGATGTAATTACCATGCAACAGTATTCAATATGGTACAAAAATACATTCATAAAAGTGTTCTTTGGCAGCTAAGTTTTGGTTATCCTCCACGCATCACCACGGCATCAGGTGTAAAACAAACACTTTAAACACGAAGCCTGTGAACCCCTGGAAGATTCCCGGGGACAGCCGATCAGCTGTAGGCCCTTCCAAAAATGTCCGGAAAGCAATATGCCCATAGGGCCAAGAGGTGGCTAGATTTTCCCCCCTGCTCTTCTTTAAAGGGAATCCGTGGAATGCTATAATTAACTGTTGCCATGGCACTGTGAGGGAAAGATGAACAAAAGCTATTGGCAGGAATGCTTCACCACAGGGTAACTTCTGAGGACGCAGTAAATCCCTTCAAAGTTTGCCGGACAAGTTAATACGACAACCAGATGTTGCAACGGAGCGTCTTTGAAGAGCATGCATGTTCCCGGAAAGGTGAATCCCATTAAGTCCCACTAATAGAAGCAAACTATGAGTCCTTTGCAATTAAGTGTGGTGTACACAGAATGACCTTTAAAAACAACTGTAGTGCCCTGATAATGGCTAATAATGTTTAATGAAGACCATGTTTTGCCATTCCAAGCTAAAACGGCACCAGGCAAAACAACGCCATGTAGAGCGAGGGGGTGAAATCTTGGGACATGGTCATGGTCTAAAAATGCACAAATGCAACTGACAAAAGTGTAATTAAAAAAAGTCCCCTGACGTGAAAATGTCACATTGTCAGATTATTTAACATTAATACAAGTTCCCCTGGCCTGTCTACGGTCCTGCAGTAGAAGTGCCGATGTGTATAAGAGCGGCAGCTCAGATGGTCGAATCTATGACATCATAAGGGGAAAGGTTACCTCCCGTTTCTCATGCTTTGTCCGCCCAGAGAATTTCCCGCCCCTGCCCTAAAACATTATCTCCACCAACCATCATGGCTTGAGAACCAAATGAGTTAAAGAACCAGTGGGTTAAATTTGATTTTTTTCTGGACACGTTTTTTTTCCGACACGACTTCCCGCCTGGTCAAACATTGTGGTTGGTGAACGGTGTTGATTACGTCATTTCCACGAATGCCTGCTCACTTCTATAGGCCGCTCTCCTCCTCGTCCCGACAGACCACAAAGACAGATAAAAAAAGCAAAAAAAATCAGGCTCTGAAAGATAAGAAAGTCTGAGCTGGCATGAAGTGAAATACTCTGGAAAAAGTGCAGGGGTCAAAAGGTTAAAAGCAGTGCAAGAGGAAGGACAAGCTAATTAAAAACAAAAAAAAAAACGCTGTGCTAAAAAAGTGAGAAAAAACAAAACGTTACGCACAGATTCTGCTTATTGGATTGTATTTATTTCTGTGACCCAGAAGACGATCTTCAACAGGAGGTGGCCGACAGCACTCACGCGCCCTACGTCCCTCCATTCTGGATCACGGATGCCCTCAACCGCATTTCCTGCTTGTCTTACCTATGTACTGTACGGAAATCCTGAGGACTGTTTCGACCTAGCGCTAGTGAACATGGCGCACGCTCAGTGTGAAAATGCAAGTGGTTATGACCGCAGCTCGGGGTCTGGGGGGGCGGACACCTGCCATCTCCACATTCTTCATGTTGAGATATGGCCGTTTACAAATTCCAAGCACACGGGGAGGATTTCCACGCTGCAGTCAGGAGTTCCAGGCTGTACGATGGAGCGACATCTTAATTATCTGCGGGCCGAGGGCATCCAAAAAGATATTCACGATCGTCAAAATGATCTCAAATCATAATACAATAGAAAAGTTCACTGATAAACTCACTGACTGGTGCTGACAGGAATCTTTGTGTAATTAACATCAGTCAATAACTCTAGCTTAACTACTGTAAGTAAGAAATATATATATATATGAGAAAGAGTTAATCTTGTTTACCACAAAACTCATGTTTTGTTGCGGAATGAAGAACAAATGCTTCAATATGACAAAATGAACTCATCCTTGGTAAACACTGACATCAATGTGATGAGACGTACGTCTAGACAGACATCAAAGCATCCAGACGGAGACCAGCGTCTTTGTTTGTGCAGCTTATGTGTGCGCGCCAGGTTGTTTGAACTCAACACCGGTGGCGGTTTCCCATATCTCCCTGAAAAATGATTAAAGTTAAAGTGAAGTGATCGTCACTTGTGATGCACAGCACATGGTGCACACAGTGAAATGTGTCCTCTGCATTCAACAATCACCCTTGGTGAGCAGTGGGCGGCCATGACAGGCGCCCGGGGAGCAGTGTGTGGGGACGGTGCTTTTGCTCAGTGGTACCTCAGTGGATCGGGATTCGAACCTGCAACCTTCTGAGTACGAGGCCGCTTCCTTAACCGCTAGGCCACCACTGCCTCTGATGAGTTATGCTTTCCTTATTTTTTACAGCTATTTATTACGACCTGCTGAAAAAGCTGACATTTATAGTCACGGGCCCGCGTGGGGCTGACAGAGAGACCGGTCATCCGTCCAATTTCAGCACCCACGTTGTGGACTTGCAGGGTCGACTGTGTAGTCGTCAGGCCCCGCCCCTGATTCGCCGTATCCTCGGCGATGAAATAAAAGCCACAGAGCACCGGCCCTCACACCCCTACCATTTCTTTACACATTACCAGTAACCATTAAAAGGATTCCCTGAACACTGAAATCAACCCCAAGTGTAATGATAACAATATGTTGTTTTTTTTTTCGTGGGAAAGGTTGCATTTTGCTGTGTCACACGTCATTAATATATATATATATATATATTTTTTTTTTCTTTTCTCGTCCATTGGCATCAGTCACCTTTTATGTCCTGTTCGGGACGGGCAGCGGGTTTAAGAGGTAGAAAGGGAAGATTTGAACCTGCAGCCAGGGTAGAAGTCAGGACTCTTTGATCCCGTTTTACGGGCCTGAACGGGCTTTGATCTTCGCCGGGCACCTCGGGCCCTGCGCTGGTGCCACGGTGTGCCGGAGGAGGCCGGGAGCGGTTCGCGAGACCGCGGCCGCTTTATTGACCTCACACAGGTGCGGCTCTTCAAAGCGGCGACGTCTCAGACATGATATTCGTGTCGGGGCGGATTTAGCCAGGAAAGGCAAACAATTCAGTGAAACCTACTGTGATCTAAACCTATAGGAAAGAGGGATTAAAGCAGGATTTACACAGTTGTAAGCGAACTCTCAAATCCCTTATACTGAACAGCTATGCACACGCTTCTGTTGTTTTGGGGCAAGACAGTCGACTGTCTTCTGTTCTCAGACTTCGAAGGCAGGAATTCAACTGGGGACGTTTCCTGATGACTATAAAATATATTCACCTCAGTTACGATTATTAAAAAAAAAAATTATAATAATTTCTGTGACTTTTTCTGTGCATGAACCACTTGGCCTATACGTTCAGTGTACATTCATAAGCATTATTTACACAAAAAAAAAAAAAGAAAAAAAAGATAAAGGTCAGATGTGAGAGTGTGACAAGCCCCGAGGGTCCAATCGCTCAACTTTTACAACAGGCAGAAGTGACTCCGGTTGTCAGAGCAGCTGATTGATGACGCCTGAGGGGGGAAAACACTACCGTGTAGTCCTGCTTAGAAAGAATGGAGTAACCGAATTCAACTGAGATATCTCTGAGATCTCACACACACACACACACACACACACACACACACACACACACACACACACACACACAGTCTGAATCTGCAGCACTCCGAAAGCAGAGAGGTAGCAGAAATAAATAGCACAAGTCTGCGATTTACACAATAACTGCTACTGTAACGTATGCATTATGACGTCGGGCCGAGACCAGAGCTATAAATTACACAACCACAAAAAAAAAAAAAAAACGATCACTGCAGAGATCAGCAGCAAAACAGAGATTCGCCCCCGTTAATTTGAAAAGACTTCTCGAGCTGGCGCCCTCGACGCCGCGGCGCCTCGGCCCGGCCCGTCAGGGCCTGCAGCCGTTCAGCAGTGAGCTCACGCAGGAGGACCTTCAGGCGGTAGCGCGTCGTACTGATCAAACATCATGTCCTACGCCCAAGATCAATTTCATGCCCAGACCGTAACCGCCGTCTGCATAACGGGCTGACTGGCGACGTCATTCTCAGGGACGCGACAGGTCGATGTGCTTTTATTAGTTCTACTCGGCACCATAGAAACCACCACACGACACCTTTCTTTCGGCAATTGTACAAATAAAGGAGTTGAGAAGACCTTGTGACCTTTGACCCTGGTGTGGTGTTAATAACGGCAGTGCGCT
Source organism: Denticeps clupeoides (assembly GCF_900700375.1). Taxonomy (NCBI): domain Eukaryota; kingdom Metazoa; phylum Chordata; class Actinopteri; order Clupeiformes; family Denticipitidae; genus Denticeps; species Denticeps clupeoides. The sequence goes on along the minus strand of NC_041720.1, from coordinate 3,718,695 downwards.
ATGAAACGGCTGTTTATTACAGGCTGTGTTGTGAAAATGTTTTTGTTAAAATGGAGGTAGATTTACTCGGCACCTTCATTACTGCCTGTCTTCTTTGTCGAGTAACGTATCGATGTTACTCTCGTCGCTCTTGCGCGGACCGCGTGCCACGCCTCTGCACTTCACGTAGCCCGGCTTGTCCATGGCTAGTTCGTTTGACTCTCACAGAGGCATTAAAAGTGCAGTAGTGCACGGATCGCGACGCACGAGTTGCTGACAGGTCACACAGCCTGAGAAGCCATCACCCCCCCCACTGGCACAGCAGAAGGCCAAGGACACAGAATTCCCAACTTGCCGCCCTGCAGAGGTCCGCCTCCACCGACCAGTTCGCTTCCAGTCCTTTTTTTTTTTAAACTCAACCCATGTAATGTATGTACTGCAGAGTCTAAAGGAATTTAATAAAAAGGTTTGTAAGCATGTCGCCTTTACGTAAAGCTGGCCAAAAAAAAAAAAAGCTAAATAAACAGCAATAAGTTCCGGTGAAAGAATGAATGGAGGAACGCAGCAGCCAGAAATTCCCAAGAAATCGCGTAACGTAGGTGAGGTCGACTTTTGACCAGTGAAATCTAATAAATTCATGTTTGAGTCCAAAAAATTGGATAATTGGTGTTATATTGTGTTCACAAAAACGGCAAAGGTAACAGCAAAGATACCGCAAAACAAGATTGGCAGCAAAAGAAAAAAAAAAAAATATTCACATTTGTCCGATGTTACGTATAAAAGAAGCCTAATATATTATCACCCGATCCCCCCACCGTCTACTCGCCATGGTGCCACTTCGGAGAAGAGGGGAGGAGAGAAAAAAAAAAAAAAAAAAACGTGCGGCGTAATTCAAACCTGTCATCACCGAACAAGAGCGGCCGGTTTGGTAAACAGCCCATTAAGGCGGAGGGGCGCACCCCTGAGGCACATCTGCACTTCATTCCCCTGGAAGAGGGGAGGGACGATGGGCGTGGATGAGCGGTTGGGGGTGGGAGGGCTGGCGCGAAGCGATTGACGACCAAAAAAAAAAAAATATATTTTTTTTTTTAAAAAGCCTCCAAATAGTTGCAACGCCGTCCACTGCAGACATGCTCGCTGGTCGGGGGCGAATGCGGCGTCTCGCATCTGAAGCATCCGCAGCCACCCTGCCTCCGCGGCAGAGCATCTCTGTAGCGATGCAACAGGGCTGATTTCATTCAGAGGGAAACTTCAATTTTCCAGCCCCACACGCCAAACATCCCTCCAGCTACCGCAAACAGGCATTTACGTAACTAAATATATCACACGTGACGTACTCATATGGTTCAGCTGGTAAATATATGTTAATTGACATAACGAAAGGGAAGTGATTGCGAAACACTGCAGCACAGCACACGGTGACACAACGACACGTGTCCTCTGTATTTAACCATCGCCCTTGGTGGGCAGTGGGCAGCCATGACAGGCGCCCGGGGAGCGGTGTGTGGGGACGGTGCTTCGCTCAGTGGCACCTCAAGATTCGAACCGGCAACCTTCTGATTTCCTTACCTGCTTGGCCACCAGCGCCCCAGCCTGCCGTACAGCCGAGCTTAACAACATTAGCGTTATTTTCCGTTCTACAAAACATACTGAAGGTGGGGTGGTGGAGACCATCATCTGGATCTGGCTACAGTATTGACATACTTTTTCTAATTTCGCTTTATATACACACACACACACACACACACACACAGGTGGGTGGATGGCACAAAAAGAATACCGCTGTTCGTGCCAACGCTCTGTTTGTACTGTGTGCTTTGTGTGCGGCTGGGAAGAAACACAGGCGGACCATCGAACCATCAGCACCTCTGCCGGTGCAGATCCCCGCCACACCTTCACGTCTCCATTGACAACGGCCTTGACCCCAGAAAAGCGACACTCGCGAGCAGGCAGAAGCAGTAAGCCGGGGCGGGGCAACAAGGCGGGAACAGACTGCACTCATATTAGAACCACCAAAACATCACTTAAAAGGTGGGACTTTCTCGGAAGCGTACGGCAGAGCCGTGCAGCCTGACAATTTGGCCTGAGCCCGACCAGAGCCCAACACAAGCCCAACAGAATCCGACTCAACCAGACAAGCGTAGCTTTTTAAAAGCCCGGCTTTCTTCGCATGGGCTACGGACGCTAAACTAAGGCGGAAAGAAATCCTCAGCATCCATTTTCACATCTTCCTCGCGATAATTAAAACGCATCACCTGACGACGGTGGCCGAGAATTGCAAATGAAATGAACATTTCGTTACAACATTCATTTAAAGTCAATAAAACAAGTTTAGAACATACAAAACACTTTTACCCGTCACTAAAACAAACGTACAATTAGCAAATCGTATGGAAAGGATAGGTACTATAGATCGTGCGTTGGTGTTTGCGGACAGCTCACAGTCGTGGAATCGAAGAGGCGCTCTTACCCGAGAGCAGCCATGCTGGGCTGGTTCTGGAAGTTCTCGGGCCATGGGTTCTGCAGGCAGAAGGACTGGGAACCCTGTACACAGCAGGAACCCGTGTGGAGACCTGGGGGCATCGGATGGTTTTGGAACAGGTGGCAGTCGTGTTGGTTGCCACGGCAGCAGAGCGGCGGGTGGTAGGGACATCGGTGGCAGCAGGGGGCTAGAGGGGACGAGGGGGACGGAAGGAGCTTAACCAGGCCAGATGAGTCTTGGAGATGCGCTGTGGAGGAGGACGAGGAGGATGTTGAAGATGACGGTGGCCTGATGGCACCATTTCGCATGACGTCACGGTTCTGGTGCCCGTCGGGTAACTGCGCTGCCTCGGGGGAGTGTGAAGGGGAAGGTCTGGGGTCTTCCTCTCCCTCTGGCCCCAGAGTACCTGCGGAGGCTTCTGGGAAAGTAGAGACGTCAGCTGGTGTGGAGCTGGTGGGACTGTGGCTGCCATTGCTGAGGGTCTGGAGGTCACAGGTCCCCTCGGTCAGGGCCATGGTCCTCTCCCCGCTGGCCTGGTGCTGATCTCACCACCGTTCTGCAAATGAATAGTAGCAGAGTCTTTACACTCAACTCATAAGCCAAACCCCACTCCGTGTAACATATCGTTTCCCCAATTCCATCACCTGGAGGACCTCCTGCCACCATGTTTCCACTTCACCCCAACTTTTAATGAGGTTCAACTCTTCCTTAACAGACCAGTAATGAACTTGGCCGAATAAACCCTACCAGCAGGGGGTCCACCAGTAGCAGGATAGGGGATGGTTTTGAACTCAAGAGAAGAGCCAAGCTTCTCAGGGAGACATCAACATTACGTGACGAGTGACGATGTAGCGACATAACTCAGAAACAACAGTCAATGATATGAAACATGTTTGTGTTTGGGTGGTAGTAGCCTAGCGGGTAACACACTCGCCTATGGGATTTGAACCCAGAAGCCCCAGGTTCAAATCCCACTTGCTGCCATTGACAAGACACTTAACCCCGAGTGTCTCCAGGGGGGGACTGTCCCTGTAACTACTGATTGTAAGTCGCTCTGGATGAGGGCGTCTGGTAAGTGCTGTAAATGTCTGCGTTTTGCCTCTGCAATACTCGGATGACTCGATTCTGTGCTGTGGTTGCACTTTATTTTCAGCCCATAACGTTGTTTAAACGTTACATGCAGCACCTGGTTTTCCGGAGAAACGCTGCTTTGTTTCACCACGCACTGTCGCTAATGCAGCTGAAATGACAATAAAGTCCACTTGGCCTTGAACGCGTGTCAAAATGACCCCAAATCGCCACCTTTCTGTACAGAGCGGCGGCGCGGACCATCCTGCTGGCCCGCGGTCAGACGGAGCCGGCGGGTCCGTGAAAGAGACGAGTGTTTCATCTGATGACATTTGCACGCGGCTTTCCACTCTGGCTGTTGTGTGTGTGTGTTGAGTGGAGGGTTTAAAATAATCATCCCCCAACAGAACCGGTTGTGTTCACGGTTGACTTGCACGCACTCAGGGACGTGGAAATACTTACACCAGGTTTTCTGCCAACTTTTTATGCACGGACTCCCTACGCCTTACATTCCCGGGAGAGGCGACTTGCTGTAGTTTCAAAGCATCGGAAGTGTCATTATCGATCGCCGACAACGAGGAAGATTTCAATCCACTCAACAACACGAACATTCGGCAATTATTGTCTGAATAAGACATGAGTCTCGTTCGCAGGGCTTTACAGAGTGAACCAGTTGGGCGAATATCACCTCTGCATTTACATTTACGGCATTTACCAGACGCCCTTATCCAGAGCGACTTACAATCAGTAGTGACAGGGACAGTCCCCCCCCCCCCTGGAGACACTCAGGGTTAAGTGTCTTGCTCAGGGACACAATGGTATTAAGTTGGGTTTGAACCTGGGTCTTCTGGTTCATAGGCTGCTACCACCCCGCATGCATGCATGCAACACCACCGATCAACATTTACCCTCTTTTCATAATGTGCTAAAATCGGGATTTCCGCAGTACCCCGAACGGAATGAAGGCTCTCTGTGGGGACGGAAAACACGAGAGAAGAAGTTCCCAGCGCTCCCGGAGGAATTCCGCACGGGGCTGTTGGTCCCCGCGCTGGACGTTGGCGGGCAGGTGAGACTTCCCCACGCCGAGGCTCCACACACACGGGCTTCTGTGCGCCAAGCGGCAATGTGGCCGGATTGGGGGGGCGGAATATTAGTCAGGAAAACCAGGAACAGGACGACTTTCCCGCTCGTCCAGCTATGGTCTCTCGAACAATGCGACATGCGGTGTGAAAGGGACACCAGACCGGGACATCGCCACACTTCACCAATGCACAGCTACCACTGTAAAACGTGATGGTAGAGATCTGGTTACTGATCACCGAATCCCTTTTCACCACGTTTCAAAGGAATATTAACATGTTCGTAGTCGTGATATTCAAACGTTCATTTCTACAGTTTTCATATTCATTATTTACACACACACACACACACACACACACACACACCTGGTTTATTTACCCGCGACTTCGACAGTAAACAGGGCGCCGTGGAGACGCAGGGAATGTGCGGCTGCTGTTTGCTCGAAGACGCCGCGATCCGTCAAAGTCGGACCGACAAAACCCGACCAGACAGACAGACACACACACACACGCGGATCATCTCCCAGCGCTCGCGGTTAGGTTGGTATTCATCATTAAATCCCACATGCGTTATAATTCACGTACTGAAACACACACACACACACACACACACACACACACACACACACACACACACACACACACACACACACACACACACACACACACACACACACACACACACACACACAGCGAGAGAGAGAGATTACGCACGAAGCATGTAGCGGAGTGGAAGGAGAAATCCCGGCGCTCGCGTCTCTCCCGGACCCTCCGGACGCCGAGAATGCCGCTCCCGTGGCCGCGGCGGCGCGCCGGGGGGGCCGGAGCTGCGCGCCGCCGCTGATAGGACGGACGGGCGCGCGGCCGCGGGGCGTTAACCCATCTCGGGGGCGGGGCGTTAACCCATCTCGGGGGGCGGGGCGGCGCTGCGCTGCTCGGTAAGTGCGACGTTCAGCGCCACAACGACATTTACAGCGTTTATCAGTTACAGGGACAGTAGTTACAGGGACAGTCCCCCCCTGGAGACACTCAGGGTTAAGTGTCTTGCTCAGGATGGTAGTAAGTGGGATTTGAACCTGGGTCTTCTGGTTCATATGCGAGTGTGTTACCCACTAGGCTACTACCACGACAACAGCACCGGGTTCTGGGCGCGGTGATTATGTGATTATATCTATTTTTCATGATGGGCATATTTCACCTATCAGTGCAGAAACACACATACACACACAATTTTAAAACCAAACATGAACATCTTCCTGAGATATAAACCAAAGGACATGACACGCTTTTCCAGATTCCAGAATGTTCCATCCTCGGGAAATGTTGAGGCGCCCTCCCGGGCGGCGCATTCCACTCGGCTGGAGGCCGAGTTGCACAGCATCATGGGAAAGGGGAGAGGCTGGCTTTCATTTGGTCGGGACACAGTTCATGCGGCAGGAGCTGGGCCTCGGGGGACGGGGCGAGAGGTGTCCCCCCCGCAGACACCACGCACCAGGCCGGCCTGTTATCACCACTGGTGAGGAAGTCCAGGCCCCGTCAGGCCCAGAAGAAAACACATTTAGATGATGTAGTTGCATCTTGTTCATCACAGGGCGGGGTGTCATTTTATGATGCTGTACCTTGTCCATCCACCCATACGTGAAGTTAAACTTCTCATATTGAAGAATTGATTGGATTATTAGCTACGGAAGCCCAATATTTGCAGAAAAAAAAAAGAACAGGATCATGTTCTCCCACCATTTTAAATAGAAGCCCAGGATGGGACTGGTGGCCCATACAGAAGGAATGGTCTCAGGAGGCTAGGAAGCACTGAGCTCTTGGAGATGAAAAAGAGAAATAATGGGGCTGCCAGCCACAGAGAACATCGTGTCCCGCCGGGATGTCCGGACGTCGCTTCGAAAGGGCGGGGCCCCAATCAAATCTCATTGAATGGCCGCAGCCCATCCAGCTGGCATGGTTAGTTAACAAAAGGTGGGGTGTGATAAAAAAGGAGAGACGAGAGTCACCAGATCACAGGTTTGGAAAGCAGAAGGTGAGCTCCATCGTCTGGTTCAGACAAAAGCGGCATCCGTTCCAAAAAACAAAAAAAAAACAAAAAAAAAAACTCTTTTTGATTATTGAAATGTTCTCCGGGTCAGAAAACCTGCAGATTCCAGGGAGCCAAGGCTGCATTCACGCTTTTACTAAATGTGGCCAAGGTCTTTGCCTCCAGTGCATTCCAAGGACATAAAACTTCAAACGGCCAAGACGTAGAACACACACACACACACACACACACACACACACACACAGGTTTCCTGCTATAAATTGAACATGATGTGACTCGTTTTGATTTGAAAGCACGCTCACGGCGAGCCAATAAGCGCAGCCGTGGCTGAAGTCGGAGAGGAACTATCGGGTGATCGTATAACCCCACGGCGCACCGCTGAAACTTTACGTTAAGCGGTCGGGACGGAGGAGGAGGCGGGGCGGGGCGTCCCACGATGCAGCCCTCTGCAGCTACTGTGCGTGGGAAACCCGAATCCCTCGGACGCCTCACCGCGGTGCGGACTGACATCCCCCAGACCCGACTGACATTCCCAGCGGCATCAAGCAGAAGTCGTTTCGGGGGCCAAAACACTGAGCGTTGAAAAAAAAAAGTCCGTGTGGTGTGGCCCTCAGACCGAATCTATCCGACAGACCAACGGTCCATTCCACAGCTGGACAAATGAAACTCGGGGGGGGGGGGGGGGGGGTTGTCCACACGTGAAATGGGAAATTTTCTACTGGACCGGGCCTCGTGTCCACGCGGAGACGCCGCTTCAGGAGACCAGGCGCTGTTGTTTTCTAAAAACGGGCTCCGGAGCGAATTTCTCTTTTTCCCGCATTCGTGTTGACGGCAAAGCGTTTTATTTTTCTTTCCTTTTTTTTTTGTGCGAAGACCCTCCCGTATTAGCTTGACCTCTAACCTGACCTATAACCCCAAACGCATCCTACACACAACAATGGCGGCTTAACAACAATGGCGGCCTTATTTTCAAATTGAATCGCTGTACACAGAAGGCGTTCCAGTCGTTTATTGTAATAACGATGCGGTATGTGCGACCGGCGGGGAACGACTGTTGTGACACGGCGAGGTAAACCGGCGCGCTTTTGATAAGTGCGCGCCGCATTTACGCCCCTCAGGAGGTGCAGAGACACATCACAGCGCCGCGCGTCCCGACGAATCGCCGCACTTAACATACTTGAGGGGTGAGGCAACAAGCGCAGGTGCCGGCTCCAGTCGTGCTGGCATATTGTATTATGAGCATGCGCTGCGGCCACATGACCGGTATGGTTTCCATCATATCGGCAAGACGGGAATTCAAACCATAAAAACATTCTTGGCTGGGAAATGACGACGGCCGGGTTTCCCATCAACGCTCGATCAATGCCACGACGGACGGTGCTCCGTAGCCTGAAGAGAGATAGAGGCGCGAGGAAAAGCTGGAGCTTTAGGGAAGGGGGAAAAAAGTGTGATGGAAAAACAGGAAAATGAGCCGCGGCTCATCCAGACACGGGAAGCCGGATGAAAAGTGAAGAATGCATTATCATGATCTAATACGTCAAATAACAATCCTCCACATGACCCTGAAACCCCTGTGGAATACAGTAAGGCCGACTATAGAATTTGGGGCGAAATGTAATTTTTGAACAAAAAAAAAAAAAACGTGGGATTGGACTTTCCAGACTGATCCAAGGTCTGCAAGGAGTTTCTGGAGTTTGGCCCTCGTCCCTTCTCCAAGGCTCGAATTTTGCGTTTGTTCACCAGGCCGGCTTTGCCTTTGAGGGGCTTCCCAGACACAGCGCCCAGAGTCAATCTCATCCCTGGGCGGGTGCTCGGCAAACACTTGCAAGCCTCGGGAATTCCAGCCCATTCCCGTTTGATTGTCAGTCACGCTCTCGACGTCCGAGCGTCTGCCGCTTTTTTTGAACAGGGATGCCAAATTTCCCTGGCAGCCGAGGATTCCTTGGAGCGTATATCAGAGACGCCAAGCCCCACTGATCGGGTTTTTGAGCTGCCAGGGCACAGTAAGATCCTATACATCGGAATTCCAGCGGAAAATTCCCTAGTATAGGTCAAACGCTGTTAGAACATTTGTTGTAACATTAACACAACACTCTTCAGCGCTGTATGGACACGCCGAGCAGGAAATCAGTTCTGTAATTCCACATTCCTACTCCAGATGTACACATTTTCCCAGAATTCCTCTGACTTGTGTATAGATTTGGAATTGTGACTCTTATATTTGAATGTGAATCTATTATTGTTTTCGCATAAATACATTTTACAGTATTTGCTTAAGAACAGATGCTAAAAGTTCGACAACATGTGTCCTTCTAATTTCTAAAAAGCCTCACAATGAGGGTTGGAGGTCCTTGGCTCCACGGCGCACATTCCATGCCAACTCCGACCGAGCGGCTTCACTCCGTTTCGCCTCAATCAGCGTCTCAAGGACGGAGGGGCTTCGGGGACGGCACCCACAGATCTCCACTAATGGGGCCGTGGTCGGCAAGAGAGGAGCGGCTGGCCCGGCGCTCGGCGTCCAGCTCCCGGTGGGACGAGGGCTGAGCTGCAGCTGCTCTCCATGTGACAAGACTGACAAAAAGAGATGCAAAGCGCCGATTTTTTTTTAAATTCTTTTTTTGAAAGGGTGCTGACATTTTTACAAAATTAGTGTTGCACTTAGACTTTTAACACACTAAGTGGAGATCTGGTTATTGGATCTGTTCTCGGCAGAGTTATAATACTAATATGCACCGTAAGACCCCCGACGCGGCAGTGCACAGTGCATTAGGCGCTGCGAGTTTGAATAATGGCCGCTAAAAAGCCCCCCTTTTCATCACAGCCCGTTTTTTACCCGCACTTGGCAGCTCGATGGCTGCGCTGCATCATTATGGCATTTTATGGCTCCGCAGCTAACGTAACGGCGGCCGTAATTATGAATTTTATGGAGGTGGGGGGGGGCTCTAAAGACACTTCTGAGCATTCGGCCTCTGGCCAGCGACCGAGTGGTTATTTTGTGTTCTTTCCAAAATAAGCATTTCGGAAAGCGCAGGTGAATAATGGTTACTGGAACACGGGAAGACGAGAAAAAAAAAAAAAGTCCCAGAGGGAACGTCACATATGTGCCAATATGTACCCAGGCCACTACAGTCCAAAAATACACCAAGAATGCTATCGAGGATTAGGGATTAGTGAATTGTACACTACCTGTACAATTCAATGTTCAACCATTGGATTCTTCAAAATGGCTCCATCATGATCTCCATATCCGCGACAGAGTAGGAGCGTCCAAACTTTTGATTGGTAGAGCATTGTTTAAATCAAAGTCAGTCATAAACACCTGCAGTAGTCACATCAAGGATGTCATGTTCTGGACATTTTACAACTCATTTTATCATTTTCGTTTGGTTTTTATCATGTTATATTACTGGGAGAGATGGGATGTCAACATAATCACATTCAATCACATACTGTATAACTGTGATCAGGTGAAATTATCACGTCTCGGGTGGTAGTAGCCTGGTGGGTAACACACTCGCCTATGAGCCAGAAGACACAGGTTCAAATCCCACTTACTACCATCGTGTCCCTGAGCAAGACACTTAACGCTGAGTGTCTCCAGGGGGGGGACTGTCCCTGTAACTACTGATTGTAAGTCTCTCTAGATAAGGGCGTCTGATAAATGTCGTAAATGTAAATGTAAATGCAATACTGAGATTATCATAGGCACGGGGTTGAAAATATTTCTCCTGACCATCGTTCCCTGTATATTTCTAAGACTACTTTATTTACTCCATATATTATAACAACCTTATAAAGCTACTAAAAAACCTCAAATCTTCTCTGTTCATTACATGTGACAGGTGTTTGGCACAAAGTGTGCAAGTGCTCTCATACCCACGAGTCCTAGCGTCTCGCACGTACGTTGTGAGCTTAAAAATGTCCTTCTTGCGCTCATAAGTTACGGAGCCGTCACAATGTTTGTTCATCCTCGGCCCTGCACTTTCTCCCCCTTTCCGCTGACAGCCAGCAACGGTCCATAAACATGCCAGCAGGAGTGATTTGGGCGCGGGGGCAGGAGGGCCGGCCGGCCGGCCATCCCGCCGCAACGCGTTCAAGCTGGGGAGCTTCGTGCCTCGGGAGGAGCAATTACGGCGGTAAATTAGCGCCGTTTACAAGTTGCATTAAACTCGCAGCACTGACTTCCGCGGAGCGCCTGCATTAAAGGAGCCGTTCCGGAGGGAGAGAGTGAGAGAAGCATCTCGCACGACCTCAACAGCCATAACTTATGAGGCAGGCAGAAGGGGAAAAAAAAAAGGACGAATGATTTGTGCCGTAATGGCGTATAAGTAGTTTTCCAAACAGCCACTAAGTAGTGGGAGGAAAAGATCAACAATGGGTCTCGTAATGTGAAAGATCTTTTAAACAATAGTCTTGATAGAGAGAGAGAGAGAAAAAATAAAATAAAAAAACGAGTAAAATATCACAGCATTCGCAAGAAAGGCGCCCTTCGCCGTAATAAAGTGGCTAATCTGGTCGTCCCCTGTTTCCACATCCAGGTCTCATCATCCGGGCCACAGAGTAGCCTATTCACCACATGGTGGCCATTGTCGCGGAGCCCGCCAAATATTTGCTCTTCCCAGCTTTCCATGGGAAGAATGAGAAGACCCCCCCCCCCCCCCTTTGTACAGCGAGGGTCAGAGATTTGCTTCCTCCTGGCATCGAAGCTCCGGGTCTTAGCATCTTCAATCATCAATTGCTCCATTCAGAGTAAAAGTAGTTTTGTCCTTCACTCGGCGAATAAGGGGTGGGGAGTGTTTGCATGGACCACCAGCGGAACCTGCATGACAAAAGGGGGCGAGCACTTCAAAAACAGCGGCGTGAATGCAACAGACGCTTCCCCGCGCCGAAAGCGGCCAGAGGTAACATTCCGCAGACCAAGGAACACCGCCGCGTCGCCACAAAACCACCAACCAACGCAGAAGCGCCCACGATGCGAGATCTGCAGGTCACCTACCACAAGGTCACGTGGATCGCGTTCGGGCTGCGTGATTATTGGCGGGTTGAAAGATTTCAAACGGAATTTTACGTTACAGCGATGTGTACAGTAAATAACGGCTGCAGCTAAAGACTGAACTAAGTTTTTTTTTTTTTTTTTACCCAGTGGACAGTTTTTTTGTAATTTTGTTCTAGTGTATATTCTATAAAAAGTGATTGAGTGTTTTTTGTGAACTGATTCAGAATAATGATCATAAGAGTATATATTTATTACCCCCCCCCATAATATAATAATCGACTAATCCTACTTGAACCCAGCCAACATCATACACACGCATTATGTCACTAACATAACACGCTACAGGGAACAAAAAAATCTCTCGGTGGCTGCAGACAAGTCAAGGCCGAACAAACAGGCCGCAGAGCTTCGGCAGAAACAGTGATTCGGCGTCACTGTCTATGATTTGCTTCTCCTATCACTCTTATGCTGATGACACCCAGCTCTATCTGTCATTCCCACCAGAAGATGCTACTATAGCAACAAAAATTTTCGGCCTGCCTCTCAGACATATCGTCATGGATGTCTGAGCGACACCTCCAACTCAACCTATCCAAAACCGAGATTCTGATCTTTCCGGGTAACAATTCCCCTCAGCAAAACCTTTCAATTCAAATTGGCTCGCTACTGTTAACACCCACGGCATCTGCAAAAAGCCTTGGAGTTTGGATAGATGACAAACTGAGTTTGTACCATCATGTTGCTGCGATCTCCAGATCCTGCAGGTTCACTCTCTACAACATTCGCAAGATTCGGCCTTTTCTCTCACAACAGGCTACGCAGCTCCTCGTCCAGGCAATGGTCATCTCCAAACTCGACTATTGTAACTCTCTCCTGGCTGGAGCCTCTGCAGTCACCATAAAACCACTCCAGATGATCCAAAATATGGCAGCTCGTCTCATCTTCAATCAGCCAAAATACACCCATGTTACACCTCTTCTTACCTCCCTCCACTGGCTCCCGGTAGCAGCTCGCATTGAGTTCAAATCCTTGATGCTGCCTACAGGGCTGTAAATGGAACTGCGCCCTCCTACATCAACACACTACTACCTAGATACACCCCTGCACAGAAGCTACAATACTACCTCCTACATCAACACAATACTACCTAGCTACACCCCTGCACAGAAGCTACAATACTACCTCCTACATCAACACAATACTACCTAGCTACACGCCAGCACAGAAGCTACAATACTACCTCCTACATCAACACACTACTACCTAGCTACACTCCTGCACAGAAGCTACAATACTACCTCCTACATCAACACAATACTACCTAGCTACACCCCTGCACAGAAGCTACAATACTACCTCCTACATCAACACAATACTACCTAGCTACACGCCAGCACAGAAGCTACAATACTACCTCCTACATCAACACACTACTACCTAGCTACACTCCTGCACAGAAGCTACAATACTACCTCCTACATCAACACAATACTACCTAGCTACACCCCTGCACAGAAGCTACAATACTACCTCCTACATCAACACACTACTACCTAGCTACACCCCTGCACAGAAGCTACAATACTACCTCCTACATCAACACACTACTACCTAGCTACACTCCTGCACAGAAGCTACAATACTACCTCCTACATCAACACAATACTACCTAGCTACACCCCTGCACGCCCTCTCAGATCAGCAAACGAAAGGAGACTAAAAATTCCTTCTTCACGGGGTCTCCGATTCCAATCATGTCTGTTCTCCGTTGTTGTCCCTGGCTGGTGGAACAACCTGCCCTCCTCCACACGACTAGCCACTTTTAAGAAGCAGGTGAAAACCCTCTTGTTCAAAAAATATTACAGACAAATCTAACACTTACACACGCACATGCGTATACATTGCACAAACAATACAAAAATGTATAAATACATTATAATTTTTCCTCGTCTAGCACCTAACAATCTCCGAGCATGCTCTTCACTGACAAGTCTGAGCCTTATCAGGGCTCTTAGTTTGTAAACTCAATATTCTATAGAAATCGAACGAGAATTGCTGGTGTCTTCCTCTTGTAAGTTGCTTTAGATAAAAGCGTCTGCTAAATAAAGTAAAGTAAAGTAAAGTAAAGTAAAGTAAAGATTTGTCCCTTGTGTTGCCAGATCAGAAATAAATAAATAACTATATAAAAAAAAAACTGGATCGGCCTGGGAGCCAGAGACACAATAACAGGTGGCGTTGGAGGGGGTTTGGTTAACAGAATCAAGACGCGCTGCTTAAACATTTCGGGTCCCTCATTATGGCAATAAGAGCGGGTACATTATCCGAGGCCCCGGGTGATCGCGCCATTTACAACGGCGAATGATCAAAGCGCAGCCTTGCCGAGGGAGGCCGGCCCGCCAGAGAGTTGCACTTTATAACCATTTGCGTAAGACGAGACAGTCAACACAGCTGTTTGGTTCCCCCGCGGCCATATTTTGACTCTGGGGAGGCTGCGCCGCTCCCCCCGCCCCTCCCAACGACTCTGTCTACGACTCCATCATCCACAGCTTCGCCCCCCCTCGGTCTCCCCAGCTCGTCACTGTGGGGGCCTAATTGCGGCAGAACTGCTGAGGTCGGCAGGGAGGGGCAGCCACAGGTTCTCGGCCTGAGCGGGCGACCTCCGACGTACGAAGTCGGGCCAGTTACGAGAGAAAGGGCAGAACCTCCTGGCGTCCAGAGCCGGGTTCGAATCAGACATGGTAAACCGGTGGCACCAGTTTCACGCTTGAAAAGTACATTTGTTACGTTTCTGTGTCAAGCGCTGCAAGCAACGGACCCTCAATTCAACAATTCAGCACATGACATCACCCTTTTCAGCCTCTCTCCCACAGTTTGAAGTATTTTAGCGAGCTTTACTTTTCAGAATGACTTGATTCTTTACAAAAATATGCAATTGGCAACCCCAAAAAAAGGGGGGCACGTTACAAACAAAAACATTTAAATAAATATCAAGCAGAATTTAGGCACCCATAAAACCTATTGCAGAATAGATTGGGTGCTTAGAAATGTCTGTGCTTTGTGACTCGCTAAAACACGAGGTGGTGACCTTCCACACGTCATTTTCCATTTCTGCACATCGGACTGGAACGTCAGCTTCATGTCCAGGTACAAATTACTGTGTAAGTAATACAACAAACACTGCGAAAAGTGCCACTTTAGCATCATGCTAAATAGACTGAATCGAGTCGGGACACCAGCGGTGGTTCCTGGGCCAACTAAAAACACACACGCTAATGCTAGTGCCGGCTAGTAGCCATTGCTGGTACCTTCTAAAGCAAACAGGGCTCATTTCTACACAGCATAGACAGTTGGTTGTATATACATTACATTTACATCATTTATCAGACGCCCTTATCCAGAGCAACTTACAATCAGTACAGGGACAGTGCCCCCCCGGAGACACTCAGGGTTAAGTGTCTTGCTCAGGGACACTATGGTATTAAGTGGGGTTTGAACCTGGGCCTTCTGGTTCACAGGCAAGTGTGTTACCCACTAGGCTACTACCACCCTATATTCTCTATTTTCTGTGACTGTAAACTGTAGTTTACAGTCCCATTCCGGCCTCAGGGTGACAACATCAGTGGCCACCCTATCATTCTAGTCCAAAAATCAACTTTTTTTCAGTCTAAAAAGATCAATTTGAGTCTTAGCTCGTCATGACTTTGTCATTGCGTCGGTCTAACATATGGATCATGCGCTATTTTGAAAAGGAAAAAATGTCACCGGTGGGTTTTTACTCCGGTTCATACCGGAGTGTGTACACTCTATTGTGTGAGGCGTGCTACTACTTTTATAAGCGAGCTATTCCGCAAAACATATTTGACCTTTTCCACCACTACCTGCATTCCAAACATTGTAGAATTGCACGCTATAGGTGCTTAACCAGTGCCTGAAGAAATAATGGACAGCAAATGTTTTATATCTCACGGTAATTCAGTGGGTCTCAGAAGTGCATGTCTCAAATATGATACGCACAGCATTAAAGGGTTAAATAGCCCCGCGTTTTTTTTTGTGAGACATGCACGGCACCCCAAAATGATCCTGGCCACCCCACTTAAAATGTCCTGGCTCATCATGTCCACGGAAGTGACCCACACCCTTTACTTATATGAAGACGACGATCAGTTCTCCATCTGCCTGCATTTCACACAGTTGTCCCTGGTTTAAAAAAATAAAAAAAAAGGGATGTGCACCATCTGTAACACTGGTTCCTGTTACAGGTGAACATTTCATGGGCCAGCAGGAAGGTGCGCAGCTGCAGGCTTCCTGGCGAAGACATAAACGCGGTCGCGTGTGACTGACCCGTCCGTAACAAAGCTCAAATAAAACGGCGTCTTGTTTTCACAAAGCTTGCCAGAACGGGTTTTTGGAGAAGGGGGGACGATAAAAGGGAATGGAGGTATCCGACTCAGGTATCCGAACGAGGGGGCGTCGGAACTGGAATTATTACAGCAATCGATCAAAGACTGCCAGTCTGAATGCTGGTACAGCGCACCTTCAGGTCAATTTAGCAGAGGAAATGAAACCTTCTGTTTTTTAAATGAGCAGATGAGCAACTGTTTATATATATATATATATATATATAAAAATCTGATGTACAGCACAGAGCACAGAAACTGACCTATAGCTTAGCTCCTCCCCTCAATTGTGTATGTTCAGGAGGCCTGTCAAATATTATCTTAAAAAAAAATGATCTATTCAGGTACTCGTACATCATGTCTCCCAGAATCTCTCACAATGTCACAACAAAGCAGTAGATGTCTGAGGGTGTCTCACTTTCAATCACTCTGGACTCTTTGCACAAAATCTCTGCTCTTTTTTTTATCTTTATACATTGACTCTCACTCATTTGCACACCTTCACCCTACCTGTTACACATATTTTATGTTAAAGTAATAAAATTATAATATTTGGTTATGCTTGCAATATTTGCATATTGGATTTAATTGTATACTTGCAACATTTGCAATACTGAGGTCTGAGGCAGTCGCTAAAGCATTTCACTGCATATCATACCGTGCATGACTGTGTATGTGACAAATTTGAATTTTGAATTTTTTTAATTTTTGGCCAGGTCGAGGGGCCTGCGCTGTGCCAGGCTACATGCATGCAGTAAACAGCTTCGTTTTTCGCCCGCCTAGCATAACATACAGACGTAATTATGACGAATGGCCTACCTGCCGGGCGGAATCTCCCTGGCCCAGCGTGTGAAGCCGCTCACGCGCTCGGATCGGAAATGTCTTCAGCGCACAAGGCCCGCAGGAGGAAGAGCACATGAGTGCGAGTCCCGGACCAAGCGCCCCAAACAGCCCCCTCTGCTAAAGTCATCACGGGTGATATACTGTAGTCTGGTCCTTGAACTTGGCAGCTACGCATGTTTACGAGTCTCCAAGTGAGGTGCTGATATAGCAGCCCCGTCCAATGCGAACAAGTGACACCTTAAACCACAACAGGAAGGAAATGCGCAGCTTTACGAGGCACCGGAAAAAAAAATAGGGATTAATACAATTTCATTCTGGCCAACATACACAGCTATGGAGGACCTATTCACATTTTGTGGAAGGAGTGTGTGTGTGTGTGTGTGTGTGTGTGTGTGTGTGTGTGTGTGTGTGTGTGTGTGTATGTGTGTGTGAGAGACACTTCCTGCAGCTTCCTACTGCCACCTTGACCCAACCAGATTGACATAGGCTGCCGGAACCTGACCTGCTCTCTCATCATTAATAAGGTCATGAGGGGTCGGCGCGAAGATTACAGATGCTGACTTGGCACCGGAGGCCGTGGACAAAAGGCAGGAGGGGTGGAAACGAAAAGTGCTGGAGACAGTGGACATGTGGAAGGCATCAGGGGTGTGGTACAGTGACTGGGCGGATTCAACGAATGGTAACTGGCAGGAAAGACGGCTCCTGTGCCGTTTGAAGTATAGAAAAATGTTATTTGGCATTAAATACATGAACAGAAATGGAAAAAAGAAAATCAAGATGAGTGCCAGCATCAAAATATTTTTTGCAGGGCTGGCAAAACAAATGTGTTAAGTCACTCTGAGCATTTTAAAATAATGAATGCTTTAATGTAGTCGTGTCACAGGTATGCTTCATGCCAATGCTTGAGGGTGGGACTGTCTGTCGTACGTGAGCACAGGAGAAGCAACCAATCATTGTCTTTCGCTAAGTTACTGCATTTTTGTATTCATCATTTTATTTCCACTCTATTGCTTCAAGAGGGCGTCATATGGACTCTGGCCAGTCTTCATAACTCCACTTGTCACGCTCAACAGAAGGGATATTTTCAAATGGACCAGTAGCATCATAATGGACACGTAATGTACACCACGACACTAGACCACACTTTGGACTCCTCCACATCTACAACTGTTGGACGTTTTCCTCTTATTGGACAAACCATTACCAGCCCTGCACTGACACCACTTGCAGGCTCACTCTACCCTCTCTATATCAGTCCTTCCCAACGTCTCTTCCTTTCTTTTTTTTCTCTGTCCAAGAGTTTTTTGTGTGGAGTTTCTCCTTGTGTGCAGAAGGGTCAAGTGTGGGGCCTGTCAAAGCCCATTGAGACATACTGTATGTGATTTTGGGCTATATAAGAAATAAATGTTGTTGATGTTGTTCACTGCGTGCACAAAAATGTGATGCTGCGAAATAAAAACGATTGCACAACCCTAGCGCGAACCTTAGAAAAAATAGCACAAGCCCCAGAACAATCTATCTTCACCAAACTGGAAAAGTGAAGCTGAAAGGATAACTGCTGCAATTTTCCTCAGGTGCGAGATGAAGACGTGCTCGTTTGGCATGGAGACGTCGGTTCCACGTCCCCCGCTCCCTGTGAGGTGCAGGGACTCCACAGCCCTGTCAAGGTTGCTCAACAGCTCCAGCCGCGGCCATTCGCCCTCCCCCTCGGCCTCGCAGTCCGAGCCAAGGTATGTACGTATGTAACCATTTACCACAGGAAGCATGTGGTCCGTATTAGAGCACGGGAAAGGAACATCATTAGCATTTGACAAGAGGATAAATCAGGCTTTACGGCACCAGCCCTATATTTTAATGCATGGAGAAAAAAAAAAAAAATTTGATGTCTTCTAATTACATGAAGCTAATAAAAATCGGCACGAGCCGAAGAATAAGGTGAAAAGGCGACGGAATTTAATTCATGCGCGTTACTAGAGAGCTTGGGGAGACGAGAGGGATTTCCTGTTCTGATTTTGTCGCGATCTGACTTCTCCACTGCCGCCAAACGGCACCTCGATCACCGCTCGCCGCTGGACGTCGCAGGCGCAGCTCGGCCCAGGCCAATTACTGCAATCAAGTCTGGCCGGGGTCAGTCAGCGCACATTTCCAAAAGACTCAAATCCACGCCAGTGAGTCCAGGCAACAACAACAAAAAAAACCCCACAGGAATGCCTTGTATTTCTTATCATGATGACTTAAAAAAAAAAAAAAAAAAAGGCTCATGTTTTTTTTTTTTTTATTAAAACACAAATCATTAGGTTTTATAAGATGCCTCCGCAACCTAAAATCCCATGATGTGACCATGGCTGTGACCCACGTTTAAAATAGAATATCAGATTGCCAATATCCACAAAAATCGAGAACAAAAAGTGCTGAAATGTTTGTCTGCTGTAAATTTGTTTTCATTTGCTTGCCAAAGTCAAAGCTCCAAATTTCTAACGTTCGTGTGGTGGGTGTGTTAATCGTATTATTTTCCTGCTGAGGACACGACGTGACCCTCTACTGGGAATTTCAAACTAAACAGATTTATTAATAATAATAATACATTTTACTTATAAAACACACATTTTCACCTGAGAATCCCAAAGTGCTACATCATAAAAAAAAGCAAAAGAAACCGATTTAACCATAATTCAGTTGGGCTGCATTCAAAATGAACATTTTTCTGCACTGTTTTTTAAACGTCGATCCCATTTTAGTCCCAACTCATTTTGCCAACAGATTACAGATCAAGATCATTTTGTTCGCGAGACGTTCCTACTGATGATTGCTGACTTGCGAGGGCAGCAGAGCAGAGCAGGTTGACCGGGGCCCGTTGAAGAAAAGCAGCAGGACGATGACGTCGGCGCCGTACTTCGCTCTGAGGTAGGATTCTCTGGAGGCATGGGCAGCCTCACACTCCTCTCTGAACAGATCGCGTTTCTCTCCTGGTCCGAGCATTTGAGCCGTTTTTGGACGACGGCCACGGACTTCCTGCTATTCGTGGCCAAAATAAAGTGACCTTTGGGTCGCGTTTACTCCAGGACATGTTTGTATAACTCACCCATGTTACAAATTTGGCCTTCAATCATAATGTGTCAACAGCTTTGTCTTTAATCTGAAAGGTGACACTTTCCGCTAAGCCCAAGATATCAAAGCAGAGCTGGAAGGCTTTAAAAGCTGCGACTAAAGGAGAGCAGCTTCTACAAAAACCCCTACTTTACTATTCCCGGCGTGCCAGAAAAGTGGTGATTTACTTGATTCCTCATTGAAGCTAATAGCAGCGCAGCATTACTCATAACTAAGAGGCCTGAAGCTGCATGGGAGGGGGGCGGGATGCGCCAAGCGGGACTTTAAGTGGAACGTTGGCCGCCTGCTTTCGCTGTGCCACACAAGCCTAATTCATAAAAGCGGCGGTTCATGAATTAAAACCCGTCTGCATGAGTATTAATTAACCAACTCATTTCAGATGGAAAAAAAGGGGGCGCTTCCAGTGCCGTATGTGGAACCGGGTAGGACGAGAACATTAAACGGGTCACTTCCAGAGTTTTACACGGTTGCATTAATGCAAAAAAGTATTATTTCACAAAGTCCCAACTGGTTTTAGGGTCTCAGAGCAAGCATCCGTTTGAAAAACCCTTTCAGACCCAGCCACTGCGCCCCCGAAATTGAGCCTGTACCATTTACCCCGCAGTTTGGAGCTAATAGGAGACGTGTAATTGGACACGCACATCGAATACACAAAACAGCCGGGCTTCGGTTTGAACCGTTGCTGAAACCTAATTACGAAAGCTTACAGCCGAGCTTTCCGGGTAAACGGCAGAACAAGGGGGACGGGGCTCACGCCAAACTTTTTATCACAACACAAAGGCAAACGGTTCCACAGCTGCCTTCCTTCGGCATCAATTTAACAAAAAAATTAAAAAAAAAAAAAGGTCCAAAACATACACACAGAAAGACCAAGTCAACAAATCCACCCCTGTTCCGATACACTCCATAAATCCCTTTCACAGAGCCCATTAGCTACAGTAGCACGACTAAACGCCACTTAAAACAAGCCACAAGGAGGAAGCGATGATGCGCTGGCCTTTCAGAAATGCAAATTTATGACTTGCTGCTCAAACAAACGCAGTTTCTGTTTTTGAATGGGGAACAAATGTAATAAAAAATAAAAAAAACACCACACAGCATTTTAGCACTGCACAGTGTTTGGGGACGGTTCTTTGCTCAGTGGCACCTTGGCGGATCAGCAACCTTCTGATTACGGGGCGGTAGTAGCCTAGTGGGTAACACACTCGCCTATGAACCAGAAGACCCGGGTTCGAATCCCACTTACTACCATTGTGTCCCTGAGCAAGACACTTAACCCTGAGTGTCTCCAGGGGGGGACTGTCCCTGTAACTACTGATTGTAAGTCGCTCTGGATAAGGGCGTCTGATAAATGCTGTAAATGGGGCCGCTTCCTTAACTAGGCCACCACTGCAAATTAAAAATATACTGCTTATCTTGTCAGCATTCCATATTCAGAATTCCATGTTTTCCGTCATAAACATATCTATTCAAAGCTATGTAATTATGGAGCGGGTGGGGGAAAAATATTCTGCAGTATAACAAATCACATTTAAATCAACAAAGTGCTTTTTTGTAAAAATTACACATCCTCAACATAAAAAAAAAAACGTATAAAATAAATAAACCTGGAATAAATAAATAAAAAAATTAAAAAAATTAAATTGTGGTGCCCGCTTGCATAATGAACTGGAACCATGATAATAATGATAATAAATCACGTTTTGAATCAGCAGGTTTGTTTGCATGACCAAGAGTTTGCTGGCTCGCGCTAGTTTGCTTCTTTTCTGTTTCTGATATGAGTTATTGACTGTAAGTGGTCGTCATGTATGTTCTTACAAAAGAGTTGCTCTTCCGATTCATACAAAATACAAAACTTAGCATTAAGAGTCGAATTCCTTAATTTTCTGAGGACATCTGTGTTCCAGTAGTGGGCTACAGCAACCAGAAACACAAATTACACTCAATTCCGCGTTTTATAGCGGATTCCGTTTTATTTGTTGGATTCCTGGATTCCGTCCATGTTTTCCACTTTGCGGAAGTCATAGGGTCCTGCCCAGGGAATATTGTAAGTGGTTGACACAACTGGATGATAATCTTAACAAATGGTATCACATATTTTTCAAATGGTATCGTTCAGGTTTATTATATTGTCTGCAGCCACAGTGTATACATCATCGTGTTAGACTAATCTAAAGCCATAAATAAGTAGAATATGTCATCAAAATTGCTCTATAAAATACTTATTAAGATGCTGGTGATGACAGTGCCTGGGATGGGAGCTGCAAGGAACATAGTAGTCCTAGGAGCTCCATAAACTATGTCGGTTATGGCATGAATATGGAATTATAACCAGTATCAAACAACAGAAGAGTGTAGAGGAGGGAGAGTGCAGCAACACAACATACCACATTGACCATTCAAGAAAGATGAACACACACACAGTTGATTTACACAAGTCGTAATTAGGCAGCGAGGTGACAGGAAGGGCCTGGTGTCCCGGCGAAGACAGCCATTTCACCAACTTCCTTTGCCGCGAACTTTCCCTGCCCTTGAGCTCGCAGGCGGCTCCATGTCAGGGCTCACGTCCGCCCAGGCGGAGAGAAAGTGAGGTAAGTGTGCAGCGCCTCTGCCAAGTGTGTGTCAGTCTGTGTGGGGAGGAGAAAGCGACGCGAACAGCGCGACTCCCGATTAACTCTTACTTCCCTGCAACCACAATTACGGAACAAACATGCCCAAACGCCGCAGAAGGGCCTCTTTGTGGGTTGCCAGTTTTAGGCAATTTTAATCATTACAATAAATAGAAGAACGTTCTATTCTACCATCTACACTGACAACATGGTTGGATTAAGGGCAAGAATTTAATTTAAAAAATTATTTAAATGTCATTTGGTAGGAAATGAGCCCATGTTTGTCTTCGTCAAAAGCCCAAAGTTTAATTGGTCTAAATAAACATACAAAATTTTGTCTTGACCAGCGTGGGCATCAGCATAAAGCCCAGTCAAACGTACATGAACAAGCTATTCTGTGGTTTCGTGGGTATTTGGTGGCAGCCAATCGAAAATGGGTAGTACTCAAGTGCCCGTTTCCTTGGCATTGTAGTTGGCAGGGCGGCCAGAGCAAACCTTGGCAGCCAGGCCTCTTGTGGTGGGAACGTACTTTAAAAAGACTGGAGGAAAAAGTCCCGTTTCTGACAGGCAACACATGCAAGTATGGAGCTCTGAAGATCTGCCAGCACCGCAGACAACCACATTATTGTACACCGCGGAGCCTGGACAGGCCCGACCCCCCCCCGACCTGAAGCCCTGCTCAATGTCAAACCATCCCGGGTCCTGAGCAAACTGCCCCACCCCCGCACCGAACGACCCTTCATCAGTCTCGGGGAAGGAGAAAGGAAACCCTGCTCCGCCGTCTCTGACTACTTTAAAACCATTAAGAAAATTCAAGCCAAATGTCCTCTAAAGCAAGAACCGCGCAGCAAATGACCAATTAAGCTGTTTTTTGGTTTTTTTTTTTTTTTTTTTTTTAAACCAGCCACCGGGATAATAAGGCTGTTGATTTGTCAAATGGGGACCACAACAATCATAAACTTCCCACTTCTGTAACGTTCCCAAAACTGAACGTTTCTGAAATGGGCTGTATGGTAAATTCATTTGCTCGGCGGGACTTCATTATGGCTCTAACGCCACTCCGGCATGGCAGCTCCATCAACGGGCCTTGGCGGGTCAGGAGGTTGGGCGGCCTCCAAGCTCGGCGTACGAACTGCTTAAAGGTTCTCCCCTCTGGCTTGCGTCAGTCCGACGGACATTTCTCGAAGCGATTTCGGTGACGCACGGAGGGAAGATTTACAGGGCGGCTTGAAAAGGGAACGCAGTCCATTTCTTTCCCCCAGCCGGGGTGGCGTTCGGCTCGCATTTGCACATTTTTCCAATTTGTCTCTGATTGAATTAGGGGTCCGGGCCCTTGGATGTCATTCAGCCGAAATGCGGAGACCTTAAAAACGGAGGCATTTTTCATGTCTATGCATGATAAATGCTGTGGAGCTGCGTAGGACAGGTTGCACACATTGTATGGACCAGTGTAGGTACATGCATTAAAAAATCTGAATTTTCATTGAAGTCCAATCATCAGGACTTTGGTGAGGGCTTCCTGTGCTATCTCCAAATGGCCGCATCTTCAAAAGGGGGAGGAAAAAAAAAGGAATGGAATTATGAAAACTGGAGAAGGCTATATTTTATGCTCACATTTTCCCCACCACATGTTCCTCGTTTGTGACAACGAATGTGCTGAAAAACGTGAAAAGCAATTCTTCAACTTCACAATGCAAACTCAACCTCGTAAAAAGAGTAACATTGATTTCAGAGTGCCATTTATTTAATTTTTTTTACTATTTAAACATGCAGATGGTGTTCTGAACAAAAATCAGCACTGCTGTGATGTTCCAGTCTTTCATGGTTTTAGCTTATAATGTGAGAAACCAGCTTCTAAATATATTAATGATTTAGCATTCCTGTTAAAAATGAATGTGAAATGTAGCAGAACTAAAAGATTCTACAGCTTCTAGAAAAAAAAAGCGGCAGCTTGAAATCATTACTCACTACGAGGCTGAGAGCTTCGGAAATCTGTGGCAGGTGGTGTTGATGGCCGGCGCCAGGTGAGCTGACATGGGATGACAGAGAGCGATGGGGAGGAGCGTCGTGTGGTTTTCAACTGAAATGAGCCCATTAAGGCTGTCCTTGTGGTTCGCTTATAGAGTAAATCAGTCCTACAAAGACCATTTCTTTTGCATTTTCGTTCGTTTTGTTGAGCCTTCTTTCCATCAGTTGGAATACACAAAATATAATAAACGGCTACAGTGCATTATTTTTACATCATGGTATTAGTCATTAGTTATGATCCATAACTATCAGCAAAACGAAGAGGTCTGTTTTCTATATATTACATATTCAAATTTATTTTCAATTTCAACACTTTTATTATGTTTATTATGCAGCATACGCATACATACATACATAAAATGAATCAAATCAAGGGAAGCAGGAATTGAGTTAAGACGGAAATACAGTTGCTGTGAGCTACAACTGCCAATTCGGACACGGTTGCGTTGTTAACGTTTGTGCTGACATACTTGCATCCGTACCGTGCGCCGTAATCTGTAGTGTGCACTCCTTACCACCAGGGGTCAGTGCCGAGGCCGCAGACCAAATAAAGTAATGAATACGTGTCTCTTAAACTAGTCATCTGTTGAGTGTAGATCTTTGCCCCATATAAAATTACGCAGGTATTGCATCCGTGCCCGTTAATTTTTAAGCATGTGCACAAAAACCAACGCAAAAAAGAACGCAGTCAACAGCAAGTACATTTCATTACACACTCCATACGTCCGCCATAATTCAGGATCGCTCCCTGGCCCCAAGTGAAGGGGCTTTTGTTCAGCACTAATGAGCAGAACTGCAATGAGACTTCAGTCGGGCTCTTCATATGTGTCGGTGTGTCACGCCACGAAAGAACCCACACTTTACATTTACATTTACAGCATTTATCAGACGCCCTTATCCAGAGCGACTTACAATCAGTATTTACAGGGACAGTCTCCCTGGAGCAATTTAGGGTTAAGTGTCTTGCTCAGGGACACAATGGTAGTAAGTGGGATTTGAACCTGGGTCTTCTGGTTCATAGGCGAGTGTCTAACCCACTAGGCTACTACCACACTTCCACTCTGGCAAGCGCGGTCACAGACTTGCAGACGCAGCCCAGGTCCAGCATTATTGATCGTCCGAGTTCTCCCTGGCGGTGACGCGAATCTCAAACAACTCCCTGACGTCATTGGCCGATTTGTCCTTACTGGGGCCTAAAAGATGCCTAATACCTTCTGAGAACACCCCACAATGAGCTCAGCCGGTTCCTCCAGCGCTGCATTCCCCAAACGTGTCCATCCATGGGCCGCTGGCTGTCTCCGAGCCGGCCGACATCTCCGAGGGTGACGGAGAAGAACAACATCTTCACGTGGATAATTGAGGCCAAGTTCACGAGCCTCTGAGCCTAATGCGATTGGACAAGGTGGAGAGCCCCGGGTCAGGCAGCAGTTAGAAACATGTGTCAGCAGGAAGAAATCCGGCGATGGGTCAGCTCGCTCTGTTTGGTGCAACGAATCCTAATGAGCTTTTTTCTCTGCAGGAGCATTGAAGCCTTGGGGGGTGAATACATCTATGCAGTCACCCTGAACAGCACAAGCCCCGCTGCCAGGCAGGATTAAAGCCAGTCCGTCACCTCCAGGTCCAAAATCCACAGAACCTACTTCCCCAAACACCAATATCCAGTATAGCAGATCATTGTTGTGTGAGGTCTGCTGAAAACACCTCTATTATCCAATATCCTCAGTCACCAGACAGGCTTATTAATCAAAATGTCAAATCAAGTCAGATCAATTGTTTTTCCCACCAAGTATTTGACCTAAACAATGAGCTCAGGGTACTTTTCAGAGTAAAGGAAGGTGAAAGTGAAGCGATTGTCGCTGTGAAGCATAGCAAGCACAGCACACGGTGATGCAACGAAACGTGTCCTCTGTATTTAACCATGACAGGCGCCCAGGGAGCAGTGTGCGGGGACGGTGCCTCGGCGGTTCAGGATTTTTCCAACATGTTATACGGCAAAAAAAAAAGAATGTTCTCAACAAAATTTGTGCAATGCAACCTCTGCATCCCTAACTTAGTACTGGTAAGGCAAACCAGCTTCGGTGGGTCAGCAAAAGCAGCTTTTTTGTTCACTACACGCGCCCACAATTGCTCAAGAAACCAGCAACAACTGAGAGAAAG
This sequence comes from Denticeps clupeoides, assembly GCF_900700375.1. NCBI lineage: Eukaryota > Metazoa > Chordata > Actinopteri > Clupeiformes > Denticipitidae > Denticeps > Denticeps clupeoides. Next base: position 3,691,902 of record NC_041720.1, on the reverse strand, counting down.
CTGTAGTCCTGCCACACGGCAGATATCAGTTCTAATCAATGCAACTCACCGATGGGGACGAAATCCAGACTTCAAAGGGAATCCTCCCGTCTGACTTTAAAACCGGCCCACCTGAACCGCATTACATCCTTTTGCCTTTGTCGTAAGCTTTTTTTTTTGTCGATCAGATGCCATACATTACAATAATATGGTCTGACAACTGTATTGAGTCCATTCCACATTTTTGGGGAAATAAAATAGTGGAACTAATACACAACACCTGTTCCTCTTCAGTAACCCCAATATATCAAATATACAAACAGTGACAGCTGCGCCGCAGACTGGGATGTTCGGGCGCGAGGCAGCGCCAAAGACAGGGCCGCACGTCGTGCCTCGGCCTCGTCCGGCGGGCCCCGGGTCGCAGAGCCAGTGGCTGAAGGTAATGGTTCCACCAGTAATACTTCACATACGACTCTGGAGGAGCACCGTGCACCATTGACTTCTCCCAGACGTGGAGGAGGTGCCATCAGGGCCCTGGTTTCAATTACCCGGGGCCTATAACGTTCTGCAATAGAGCGGACATGACGCACTGCCTGGTGGACGGCACCGCATCCAAATCCGGCTGGCCGTCCCAGCGCTATCAAATCTGGAATGACAAAAAAAGCCCCTCAGCCGGGCCACGTCACCTGCAATAACTCTGCAGGACTCCCTTTATGTAATTGTAATTACATCATTTATTTAAATTTATGTAATTGACAGGCTTATTGGTATTCATATAGATAGAGCTTTCTCAATTGTAACGATGAGAAAAAAGTTGTAAATTGAGTTTAAAAGGCCACATGATTTTATATCGCCCCCTTGTGGGCTCCTAAAGATAAGATAAGATAAGATCAACCTTTATTAGTCTCACAAGTGGGAAATTGCATAACCCGTTAACCCGTTAACCCCAGACTGCAAAAATGGAAGGCGGTAATATATCATATTTTTGGAACATTCCCATATCGATATATGTGAATCAGTATATGTCTAATATAGTCTACAGTTTTAATTAATTTTTTTCTTGCACAATGTCTATGCAATGTTACACTAGCTAATATGGTCACCATAAAATGCTATGGTTTTGGAATGCCGGGATTTATATCAATGAAAATCCACGAGAATAGGCAACATCATCTAGTCCTAGTCGTCTCCTCAACTGTAACTGCTTGGGGGTACCCTCAAACCCCAACCATCATTCTCGCATGTATCCTGCTCGGCAGCAGGAAGTGAAGTAAAGTGATTGTCATTGTGATACACAGCAGCACAGCACATTGTGCACACAGTGAAATTTGTCTTCTGCATTTAACCCATCACCCTGAGTGAGCAGTGGGCAGCCATGAAAGGCGCCCGGGGAGCAGTGTGTGGGGACGGTGCTTTGCTCAGTGGCACCTCAGTGGCACCTTGGCAGATCGGGATTCGAACCGGCAACTTTCTTATTACGGGGCCGCTTCCTTAACCACTAGGCCACCACTGCCCCCGCTAGACCACCACTGTTGGTAGAATTATTACATCAACTCTGTCGCAGAGGAAAAAAAAAAAACTGACAAGCAACACACCGGGCACAGCTGAGGTTTTATGCATCGAGACCATGCGCAGCTGTTCCGGGCAGCTGTCAGGGCGAGAACCAAGTCGAAATCAAAATGTGCACCCTCGTCCCGGGGCACAACTCGAACGAAGCCTCTGCATTCGGGGGGGGTGCGACTCTCGCGAAAGGAATTTTTGCGGCCCCCGGTATGGTCAAGGCCTCACAAGTGTGTGCTTTGTGCACTGGGAGGAAGAGCCACTCGAACTTTTTCCACTGCAGATGAAACGGAACAGCCATCTCGGTCCTAACTCCCAAAAAGCATGAAGAAACCAAACAAAACTAAATATCATCACAAGCTTGACTAGTTCACCCAAAACTTAATAAGAAAACAAATCAAACCTCAAATTTCACCTAAATTATGTAAATACTGTTGACATACGGAACAAAATGTGGTTTAGAATGAGAAAAACTTACAACTGCAACACAGCATTTGGCATAACAGCACCGCCTTGTGGACAGGTCCGACAAAGGAAATAACAGGCCATTCATTAATTCCACCTTCACATGGGGCAGTGGTGGCCTCGTAATCAGAAGGTTGCCGGTACGAATCCCAATCCGCCAAGGTGCCACTGAGCAAAGCACCGTCCCCACACACTGCTCCCCGGGCGCCTGTCATGGCTGCCCGCTGCTCACTCAGGGGGATGGGTTAAATGCAGAGGACACATTTCACTGTGTGCGCCGTGTGCTGTGCATCACATGTGACAATCACTTCACTTTATACTTTATTTTACATGGAAATAATACATTATAGCTGAACTAACTGTAGCATTCCAGAGTCATGCAAGGTCATCAAAAAATGATGGTGTGCAGGCAAGACATCTTGGCGAAGCGGTGGCCCTGAAGAAGCCGTTAAACGTTTGCGCTGGGACCGAGCGGAGCATGGGAAAACCATCATCCCTGCACTCCGGACTCCACTTTGACCCTGAATAAATCTCATCCGGACTTGTTCCGGCACCACTGATAAGAACAAAAAGAGACGTCAGCTACGAGGGTTACTGTCGGGGTCACCAAGACAGATGATCCACAAGACGAGGCGACGTATACGATTTATTGGGAGAGGTAAATAGATCAAACCCGAGAAGCATCGGATTATATGTCGTAGGCAGCTCTGCCCCCCCAAAAAAAAAGATTCATTTCCTGATTCATCTCTACCCAGATAATGAAAGGTCTTAGGAAGGCTGAGATGGACATATTAAACAGGGTGAAGGCCCACCCCACGCTGATTTATGGACAGAGCCACTCTCCTCCCGCCCGGGATCTCAGACTACCCTGACGTCACGGTTTGGCCGGGACACTCCCACCTTCATCGTCTTCGTCGTTGTTCGTCTGCTATCTCTTCAGCGGGAAAAGGGGGGAGGGGGTTTATCCATAATTCCTGAAGCCGGGCAGCCCTTCTCCAGGAATTGGGAAACAGATTGCATGAAGCCCCACAGGAACCAGGCCCGTCTGGATAATTTACTTCCACCATAAATGGAGGCATCTGTCGTTCTGACAGTTTTGGCTCACAGAAGCTTTTTTTTACTGTACAGTGTACACCATTCAAACTGTAACGTTACGATGAACCAACGTGCATGTTGGGACAATTAGGAGCTATTATCACAAGTAAAGAAATGACGGATTAGGAGAAAGAAGAGGAGACGGAAATTCAGCACAGAAAACCCATAACAATTCTACCAAAAAAGCAGAAATCAGAAGCCGCCAACCACATCCGGAAAGAGAAGGTGTCATGTGAAATAGAAATGACATAGAAATGTTACAACTTTCCTCTGTGTAGTGTCCAGCCTCTAGAACGTCAGGTCAACTCCCTGTCACTGTCCCTGCCACTCTGAAAACCATCTGGGGACAAATGCTCCATTTACGTAATTTCATTTCTCCATAGTTGCCTTAGAAGCCGGAGACAGATGGGCGAATACGTCACGCCCGGAGGCTGCCAGCGGTTCCAAAGTCGCTCTTATTCTGCACAAGAAGCGGCGCAAATCGCGAGAGGACAAATGCTGTTCAAAATCTGGACATGGAACTTAGTCTGACCTTTTCATGACCTTCTGAGGGTGGTTAACACACTCGCCCATGAACCGGGAAACCACAGAGTACCAGGTTCAAACCGCACTTACCATAATTGTAGCAAGACACTTAACCCCGACTGTCTCCAGGGGGACTGGGAGTGTCCCTTTTACTACTGATGTCCCCAAATCTGTCCCACTTCTGCCATAAATTAGTGACAGCGTGCTCTTAATCTTTATCCCAAATCTGATTACATATTTTCAACGAATAATTTATAATCAGATGACCAGGTACACCGATCGATGGGTGGTGGGTTCGAGGGTGGGTCAGCTGACCAGGTACACCGGTGGATTGGGGGGGGGGGGGGGGGGGGGTCAGCTGACCAGGTACACTGGTGGATTTGGGGGGGTTGTCAGCTGACCAGGTACACCAATGGATTGGTGGGGTGGGTCAGCTGACCAGGTACACCGGTGGATTGGGGGGGGGGGGGTCAGCTGACCAGGTACACCGGTGGATTTGGGGGGGTTGTCAGCTGACCAGGTACACCGGTGGATGGGGGGGGTCAGCTGACCAGGTACACTGGTGGATTTGGGGGGGGTTGTCAGCTGACCAGGTACACCAATGGATTGGTGGGGTGGGTCAGCTGACCAGGTACACCGGTGGATTGGGGGGGGGGGGGGGGTGGTCAGCTGACCAGGTACACCGGTGGATTGGGGGGGGGGGGGGGTGGTGGTCAGCTGACCAGGTACACCTGTGGATTGGGGGGGATGGTTGTCAGCTGACCAGGTACACCAATGGATTGGTGGGGTGGGTCAGCTGACCAGGTACACCGGTGGATTGGGGGGGATGGTGGTCAGCTGACCAGGTACACCGGTGGATTTGGCGGGGGGAGGGCGGTCAGCTGGTCAAAACAAAACGTACGCGAAACAACAGAATCGTAATTTGACGCCAATCAGAGCTGCCGGAGGGGAGGGTTCATTGAGGAGATGTTACCAGGGTAGCCGGGTTCCGGGCTTTATGGTTCTTTGGCCACGTAACGCGCTCTAGAGATCCAACAGCATGTCCAGAAACACGGGCAACGTTTTGGTTTCAGTGGAGGCGTAAGTTTTGTCTGGCGGACCTTCCTGCACACACACGCACAAACCACGTAGATCAAACAAGGCGTTCCTGGCGAGGAGGAGTTTCGTGGTCCAGTACGGTTCGGGTGGAAAGTCGCAGCTTTTATAAATAGATTATAACTCGATCGTTTAGAGCAAACGCTAGCAGCGCTGCATTCTACGCAAATTCGTGTCTCTGGAGCACGGTCGCGTTATGTTGCACGATATGTAGAAGAATGCGTAATAACAGCAGCACGGACACGAACACGCACATTCTCGCGTTAGAAATACGGGGAAGAGAGTGTGTTTGTCGTACCTGGACGTGTCCCGGGGCTGGGTACAGTAGGCGCAGGGCAGCTTGTCCCCGTTGTCTGTTTTGAATTGTGGTCAGGGTTGCCAGATCTTGCCACACGACGGAGCGGAGAGGACGGCATCCCGCAAAGATCAGCTCGGCGGTATTGATCGCGGTCAATTACGTAGTTGTCCAATAAAGCAGCTACTTTGGCTACAATGCAAAAATCGTCTTTTGACAAAATGTTCAAATAGTGGAAAAAATCGACTAGTGAATGTAGAAGAAACTGTTCTGTATGTAATTACAAACGCTCTGCTGTTAACTACTATGCAAGCATATTAACATAATGCCATAACGTTTCAGTTCAGTTCCCAGGTACGGTGGCTATAAACCTTTGTTTTTTGCTATTGCGGCATAACCACAGAGCGTCATGCGACTTTATTTCGGACGCGTATCGACGCACGGAAGTCGCTTACAACAGGCGGTCCTGGCAACACGGATCGCGGAGCTCTAGGTCGGAAGTGAGGTCTGCGGCGGACGGGGCAGGGAAAACACCGCGACACCAGGCGCAGCGTCGAACCCGGAGAAGTGCCGACTCTGCGGCTCCTTTGGCGGTCTCTGTCGGCCGTGCGGACCCCTGTCCGCCGCAGGGAGTACCGGGGCGACGGTGGAGCTTGTCCGGAGCTGATGGAGATCACGTCGCTTACCTGAGGATGCGTGCATTATGCGTTCCTGCGTTTGTGTGAATGTTACTTTGAAATGTACCACCTACCTAAACCGTGTTGCTAACCAAGAACATGGAAATGCTATTTAATACGAGTAACAACAATCCAACGTCCTTAGTACCAAAATATACAAACAAACGTGCGAGCCCGACGAGAAGAAAAAGCCCATTAAAAGTTGCACGGTGTCAACATGCTTCCTTCACACAAGTGGTTCCAGGTTGTAAGATTTATACATTGTGAGGTCAGCCGTTATATTACCAGTTCCTCGCATTAAAGAAAAAAGCTTCCAACACCGGTCCCAGGAAAGTTGATTATTAGAACAATCAAAAAAGAAAAAACAAGGGAATACTGAGAAAGGATTTTCCCCGTTTATGTACAATGGCTCATAACATCTGGCAACACAAATATGTAACAAACAAGGCAAAATGTCAGTAAGAACAGTCTTAAGATTTGTATTTAAGCAACCTCGGGTCAACCTGTTTTCCGTTTAGAGGAGCGTTAGATGACGTGTGAATTGAAAACCGACATTAAAAGTAAAAAATTGTTCTACTGAAATTCCGCTTCATATAGCAGCTGGTGGATTTTGAGTTTGACTGCACTCTTTTTTGCGTACGATAGTCGTCTGAGATACGGAAGTAAGCTGAAGAGGAACATCTCGTCCTCCAAGTCCTCGGTTCCATCCACCTGCCACTTCCTCTTGCGCGTGGACCCCTGGGAGCCCGAGGAAGGGTAGTGAGCTGAAGCCTCCAGTCCACTGTGCTCGCCCTCAATCTCGTGGATAACGAAAGACGAATTGCCGTCGGTGCGTCTTTCCTCGTCCCGGTCCTCGTCGTCGCGCTCGTCCTCCGCGTCGTCCATGGACGCGCTGGCCTGAGCCGACCTGGACTGAATGAACGGCGTGAGGAAGGACATCTGCCAGCTGTACTTCCAGCTCCTGTGACTGCTCCCAGATGCAAGGCGCCGTTGCTCCGACCGCTTGTCCTTGATGAACATGTCTCTCAAACTCTTCCATTTTCTCCGACAGTCCTCCTCTAAAAAGAAATAAAACAAGAACAAATGAAAACAGGAAAGGAGGAAATTCCCTTTGACCTCTTTGCTAAGATAAGAAGAACTTTATTCTGAAGGAAATTATTTAATCATAAACACTCAGTGCAACAGGAGGAATAAATATTAAGACCATAAAAAGTACTTGTGCTTTATTACTAGATACTTCAATATAAAGTTGTGACAAAAGCCATACAAGCAGTTTGCCATGTGATGTACGGGACACAGAAAACTAGTCTCACTTGTTAAATCCAACTTCCACAATAAAAGTCTGGGAACTCTACAAGCATTCAGAGAAAACTATTGCACCAAATAATTTTACGTATAACGCTTCAGAAAAAGAATGTTTATGCAATAAAAACTATATGCAACTAAAAAGGACAACAATGTCACTCGTCTAAAAGCTACACGAGTGCTGTTAAGTTTAACATATAGTCAGTACTAAGCATTACAATGTGTTGCATTGTATGAATATTATAATAAAGCCTGATGCACTATTCAATATAACATATATAAACTGAACTTTTGAATGTCTGGGTTATGATCATAATTTGCTTTCATTGAAATGAGTAACATTTGTATATCATAAATACACAGAAGAACCTTGAAATTAAATGATGTCCCACATTATCTGATTACCCATCAAGTGCAAATATTACTGAATTTTTTTTAGCATCTTGGTTTGATATTAATATCAAAAACATTAAAACTGGGGTAGTGATAGCCTAGCGGGTAAAGAAACGGACCCATTATCAGAAGATTGAAGGTTCGAATCATGGGGTGGCGGCAGCATAATAAAGCCATGCCAAAAGAACACGAGGAAAGATTTGTCCGTTATGTCTGATGATGCCTTAAACATAACACACTCATTCATAAACGGAGAAAGCCGGACCTGTGCAATCTCACCTGGGAAACTGTCAGCTTGTTACATCCAAAACTACGTCCAAAAGCTGCAGACAGTGTTGACAACTGCTACTGTACTGTACTATACGATATAAACCAAAAGTCATTTACGTTCAGTCAATTACATTTACGGCATTTACCAGACGCCCTCATCCAGAGCACCTTACAGTCAGTAGTGACAGGGACAGTCCCCCCTGGGGACACTCAGGGTTAAGTGTCCCACTCAGAGACACAGTGGTAGTGAGTGGGGTGCGAACCTGGGACCTCTGGCTCATAGGCGAGTGTCGTGCCCACTGGGCTACGACCATCACTCGCGTGATGGACATCTGGACCATCAGCACGTATTCCATGTGCAATGCTGGCTCTTGGTTTATAAGGTTGTCTGCTGCCCTGCCTGGTGGGGAGGTTGAATGGAGAAACACTGGTGCTGCTGCTGGTTCTGGCAGCACTGCTTTCAGAAACGGCTGAACTAAACTTCACTGATGAATTGGACATTCGTTTAAAAAACGAGCGTCACCGTGTTTGAACGTTGACAGTCACGTCGCCCCCCTCTGTCACCATGCATCGCCTATAATGTCACTTAGAAGACATGTCAGTCAGAAAACTACAGATGAGGCCGGTCAGAAATTGGTGTAAACGAAACGGGAGAGTTCCGGGTCCCCGAGATAACTTGCATACATATTGCGGACAGTGTGCACAAGTTCACAGCCACAACTAATGCAGTTCCACAGCAAGCTAGCTAGAGGCAAATATTCAGCTCGATGACAATAAAAAAAAAACTCATTTTACCTGGTAATTCAACTTGCAAGCTAACGGCCCTCCACGCTTTTGCCTTCCTGTCCGCGTCCTTGTACGAATTTAGAGTGGAATTGTACAACTCTGGGTAATCCGAAACAGCAGCAATTAGCCTCTCCTCCATTGTTATTTGGGTACGGAGGCAGGCTGCTAGCTACGGAGCCAGCGCGCATGCGCGAACCGCCGCCATCCGCCGCTGGGTTTTGTAGTTTCACGGGGGAACCGTAATGCTTTACTAGCTAGGCAGCGTTTACGCGAAGGAATTCATTAACATGGCTTTGCAGCAGCTGCGAGGTAATATTTTTCATGGCCCTAGATCATTTGACTCTGGATAAGAGAGTTGTCACAATCCGAATCAGTAAGAACTGTGTCGCATTTCTCTTATTTAAACAACCACAAATGTTCTAACCATTGTTTAACAGATTGCTATGAAAAAATAATCCATATGTACAGTGCAAAGTTACCAATAATACGATGTGCCAGGTACATTAAGCACTTTGCTCCAAAGTGACAAGGTGGCCGTGTGGTTATGACAATGAAGAAAGTGAAAGTGATTTTCATTGTGATACACAGCACACATAACGAAATGGTGACATGGTTGTGCTGTGCTGCAGTGTTTCACAATGACAATCCCTTCACCTTCAAATGTACGATGAATGGCTGCACCATTACTCCCCACGGCACACTCACTGTGCTGCCATTTATTACATTCCTGTTCGTATAACAACTATTACTGTGTACGTTTTGGGGCAGTGGTGGCCTAGCGGTTAAGGAAGCGGCCCCGTAATCAGAAGGTTTGAATCCCGATCCGCCAAGGTGCCACTTAGCAAAGCACCGTCCCCACACACTGCTCCCCGGGCGCCTGTCACGGCTGCCCACTGTTCACTCAGGATGATGGGTTAAATGCAGAGGACACTGTGTGCACCGTGTGCTGTGCTGCTGTGTATCACATTTGACAATCACTTCACTTTACTTTTTTTACTTTGCATATTTTTACCATGGCAAAATGTTCACTGTTATTCAACTTTACTATGGCAGCATCAAAGTGATGTGTGTGGTGCGTCCCATTGTTTCCCTGCCTTGCCCCACAACCATTATTTATTGTCAGGTATCAGGTTGGCACCTATTTTATCCACTGTCCTCTCCTGCAATTGTGGTGAAATAATTTCCATTTATTGCAGAACATATTCAACAACAACTGAAAGTCTCCTGTGCAGGTGAGAGTTCTCAATTCTGATAATTATAATTGCACTGAAGTCAAGTATTACGTCAGGCTTATTCAACAAAACAGTGAAAAGGCACATTTTCTTAGAACAAAATAAACATGACCAACATTATGAAAAAGTTACATTAATCTTGTAACTTCCAATAGGAGACAATCTCTCTTAGATAAAACAAAAAATCAACTTTCTGTACAACTTGCAATGAGCTTCAATGAATCAAACTTTTGCAAACAGTTAAAAATAAAGAAAGAAAACTACTATGAAACCAAAGCTGAAAAACTAGCAGCAATACTGGTGCTTTCCGTCGATGCTCTCATTGAACGAAGCTTCTCTTCTTGCAGACAATCTTCACATCTGAACACCTGGTGGTACAGTAAGCAGTGGTGAGTCTGTGGCACATAGTCACTTGGGGCTTATTAAATTGCAAAAATACAATTTGCATAAGTACTTACACTGTTTCATTCCAGAAGCGTTGTGCTGCGACGTTCTGTTCGGACTTTGACTAAGGGATGTTGGTCGATTGGTGGGTTCTTCCGCTACATCAGGCTGTGCGTCCCAATACAGCTCATCTTCAGCTTGCATCAGTCTTGAAAAATCATCCGCAGTGTCCAAAGTCGTGGATTTTTCCAATCCGAGGCCAAGCAATAGATCGATGTAGGAAGCATGACCAGTGTCAACCAGTTTTTTGGCAACATCAGCACCTTCTGTCACGATATCCACCTCCCACCGAGTCTCTGATAACTGCTGCCTGAAGCACACTTGTATCTTTTTCCCACACACCGACTCCTGGAAGATGTTGGTCGCATCATCTGACCATTTCTCCCCCTGTGCTGGCCGTATTCCTCTTAGTGAACACTGAAAAGTGACCATTGGTGTTTCAGCCAGATTGTTTGGCAGGTTCTCCAGAACATTGGACACGGTCTCTGTGGTGGGGAACATATAATCAAGAGTCACGCAGAACTCATCAGGTGTGGTTACACTAACAGCAAAGCCTGAGCATGCTACATCCATCTGAACAGGTGCCGTTAGCAGTTTTGGATGGGTCCTTTCAGACTGTGCTTCCTCCAGATTATTGTTAGGACAAACGTCAGGTGTGCTACCAAGTCGTGGGCCACTGCTCTCAGAGCATGGTACGGAAAGCATTTTACTCTGCTGAGCAAGCAGGTGTCCATTCACAATGAACTCGACGTTCCACAACTGAAGAGTCTCTGAATAAGACACAAACATCAGTCTGACACTCTCGCCCATCAATGGTTTGAGAACTTCCTTCAGTAACATGTCTGCTTCCTTCCACGTTTCATCGAATCCATTCAACTTGCAGCAAACAGTCCGTGGTGGAACCAACCGTAGATCAGGGCAGAGCTTTCTCAGAAATTTAACGTCAGCTGTTTCTGTGGTACCATGATCCAGAAGATAAACCATGCACTTTTGTTCTGCAGTGAAGACCTGGTGGATGGCTGCTCTACACCACTGCTCACTACTGCTCAATTTCACTAAACACTCGAGACCAATCATCAATTCTGCCTCAGACAAAGGGGCGCATTTAGCCAGGTGGTCATCTACAGCATTTTCCAGATCTCCACGATGTGTCGTTTCATCATCCAGTCTGATGCAAAGCACTCCATGCTCCAAAACTGAGAGAAGTGTACATCTTGCAGTCTGTCCTTCGGTGAATACCCGATGCAAGGTGCTGGCTTTCTCTTTTTGCCAAACAGTCTCGAGGCAGCTGGATACAGGTGAATCGGTTGCGGTGAAGGTAACATCTAATGTTTTACTAAAAACGTTACTTCCCACTGTGGATTTGTGTGCCCTTTTGCTAAGAGACCTTACACAAGTTGCTTGTCTGTGACTCCTATTGACTTGCCTTTTTTTGATATTCCAGCCTGGCCTTTTTGTTATTGTGGACGACTTGGTCTGCCTTTCTACCTTTTCATCATTTCTTGGCTGGCCCTCTTGGGAACTGCTGGCTGCCATGGATGGTACTGAAGCCATACCTAAGGTCAAGGGCTCTTCCTTGTCTCTGGTGTTGCTCTTCTCTTGTGATGCTGGTGGTGTATGTACAAAACTGTCTTCTTGCAGCTCAATCTTCACCTCCCATTGTGCTTGGAGATTGCGGATGAATTCAACAGTGAGTGGTTTTTTGTCCACTGCCGTTTCAAAGGAAGTGTTGTCTGCAAAACCATGATTTGTAGCCAGACAGCAGGGAATGCTCAGCCTGGGCTGTGTCAAGAAAAGCCCGGTTAGCTTTAGAGTGTTCTTCTTCTCAACAGAAGTCACATTTCCATAATCCACAAACGCCACCTTGAAATGGGTAGCCATGCAATCGTCTATGACAACCGCGCGGTAGAGAGCATTATCTTCGTCGAATTCAGCTGCAATCAGGTCACCGATGGTTGCTCCAGATGCTGGTTCAGTATTCTGCCTGAAAAGGGAGCTGTTGAGCTCTTCAACCATCTTAAGAATTTTCCATTCATGTTCTTCCAATTGAATGTAGAAATTATTTACAGAGTTCATGTGAGAAACAAACCCTGTCCCTCTGAAGCCAGGATTTAGTTTGAGCCCCGGCAGCCTTGAAAACTTTGTAAGTTCTACAGTGGACATCTCAGGTTTGACTACACTTTTAGTACATTTGGATGTGGTGCCATCTCTATTCTGGGTAGAGTGAGGGGGTGAAGCCTTTTGGTTTTCTGCTTGGAGTAATGGTCTTGCATGAGTAGACTTTCTGGTTTGTGCTTTTACTGTCAAGTTGAGTCTTGTATCTTCCTTTGCTTTTTCCTGACTGTGGTATTTTTTATTGCTTGGTATAGCCAATGAGCATTTGTCAGGCTTGACGTTTTCATTGCAGTCTTTTACCGGTACAATGGCTCTTTCTTCCTTACCATGTCTGATGAGTTCTCGGACCTTTTCATTTATGTGAGTGTCCTCATCAAACAGGTCACACACAAAACTTCCATCCTTGCCTTTGGCAACAATTGTAGCTTGAATAGCCTTGTTGCAAATTGCATTGTCAAGCCATTTGTTGACCTCTGCCAGTAAATCACCTCTAGTGACATTTAAGAGACTGCACTTGACAGCTTGCATAGGTGTCAGAAGCAAAGCTGTGGCACTCCTGGGAATGATCCTGAGGCTGCCTTTTTCGACAACCTGCCTATTTCCGTAGTCAATGAAAAAAGCTTCAAAAATCTGATCGTTCACGACAGGTTTTCTGATTGCTCTGTACCACTTTCCATCAGAAACATATTTTGCTAGCCACATATTTCCAGGATGAGCCACAGAGGCTGGATCAGAGGTTTTGGCACTTTCCTCTGCAATTTTGTTCAGTAGGTTTTCAAATTGTTCTCCATTTCGATCCAACTGGAGGTATATCTCCCATGGACTGCCCACATGTGTGACATATACCTTCTCTATGCTTCCAATTTCAAGGTCAAATGAAGAATAGAAAAAAGACAAAGGGCAAGTTGAGGAGACAAGCTGCTTTGGAGTTGCCATTCTGACAGCAAGGCCTTTCTCTACAAGATGCGTGGATGCTTTCTGAGATGTTTTGCAGAGGTCAACAACGTTGTACAGGCCCATGTTTGTCACATAAAGCCAACTGTGAATGATGCATGTGACAGTGGCTGATCCCTCAGAAACAAACTGACGTAGTGCCCTGGCTGCACTGGAATCCCAAACCTTAGCATCTTTGGGTTCAATCAAATTATAAAGGCTGCATCTGAACCCTTGCGCCTCAATTTCAATAAATTGCTTTGGCAGTGTTTGGAGATTGTGCATTGTCTCATTAATGGTCAAGCCATAATCTACAAAGACCACTTTATACATATCCAGATTTACTGCCAGAATGTAGCCTCTATACCAACGGCCATCATCCTTCAGCTTTGCGGCACAGACATGTGCACATGGCTGTAATGGTTCGGAATTATTCTTGTAATAGACCTGCATTTCATGCATCAGTTTGTCCAAAGTGCTAATTTTACTCAAATTTTGACACCAAAAATCTGATGGTGAATTGATTTGTGAACAGCAAACTTCAAGTTCACTTCCAGGAGCGTATTTATGGATTCTGAATATTTCCATCTGATTGTGTGCTTGTTTGGTAGTGTTTTCACTTTTGGATTTAGCATGTGAAATGACATTCTGCTTCTGCTCAGGAACAGTGGTTTTCTCTGGTCCACCAATTTGGCCACTGCTTTGTAACCTCTTCCCCAACGAGTTTTGCCTTTGATTGGAATCTTGACATATGTCAGTGGGCTCAGATGTCTTGACATTCTTCCAGTTCTCTGCCATTTCTGCTGATGTCATGAGATCGGTAATGCTGATGTTTGGATGGCTCCCCTTTTCATGCAAGTCCACAAGGAAATGGTTGCTTCTTTTGTGAACAACGTGCACCAGAAGAGCTTTGTTTGACACTGCTTGCCTAAAAAAATCATTTGCAGCCATCGTCCAGACATCTTGCACCGGAATGACATGAACCAAAGAGCAGTTCAGTGCAAAACCTGGTTCAGTTGCAAACCTTTTTGGCAGCTTCTTAACAAGCATGCTGGGCACTTTTTCAGTATTCCCAAAATCTATGAAGAATACCTCTGATCCATGTTCAAGAATGTCTGTAACAATGGCCCGGTAGTAATGCCTGTCTTTTTCATACATCGCACAGCAAATCGCCCCTGGCACTGGATCTTCGAGAACCTCTTCCTCCAGCTGCAGTCCACTGAAGTACTCGGTAAGTTTCATCATCATGTCTTCAAACCTTTGGTTGCTTGTTGCGGTTCTTAGCCAGAAGCTGGAAGGAGTATGGACATGCTCCACGTAGCCTTCAAACACTGCGCCTTCTTGGAATTCTTCCATTTGGACAGAATAATCCGGAACCAGAGGCATTTGTTGCAGAGACAACGTTGCAGGCAAACTGCTGTCAATCTCAAGCTCATCAGAACTCTTTCCTGCCAGCTTCTCACTTATTTGATCTGCATAACTTTCAGCATTATGTAGTGTGACAAAGTAAACCTTACTTTGACTGTCAAAGTCATCGATATGAACTTGCACGATTTCCCCAAGGAGTCCTTTCTTCAGTAAATTCATCTGCTGAGTATTCACCACCTCCTCCTTCTGGTTCAAGCAGGACATGGCACATGGGAAGGCCATGATCGGCTTCATGAGAAAATCTGAGGGAATCTCAGCGATATTTGTGCCTTCCACCAGTTCGCAAAATCCATAGTCAACAAACATGACCCTCACCTGAGCATTTAGAAAGATGTTGTGGATAAAGCCCCTGTGCCACTTATCATCTTTCCCTTTGACTGAACACATCAAGCCCAGGTTTCCTGCGTCACGGTTTCTTTGGCTCCTGGACTCACAAATCTTTGTCAGTTTTTTGGCCATATCTTCCAGATCTCCCTCCATGCATGTCATCTGGCAGTAGAATGCCTTTTGGCTTACCCCACCAGTGATGCGAACTCTCTCTTTTTTACCCACAGTAAGCTTGGGACCATAGACTGAGTATATGTTCTCAACCGCTGGTTTCAAAAGGAATTTGGGACTGATGTGTGCATCAATCAACATATCTGGGACTGGTCCACAGTTTCGATTGACTGGGACTTCTACCAGCATTTCTACAAGCATCAGAAACATGTCTGTGTTCACATATTTTCCCAAATCCCTCCTGATCAGATCCCCTGTAATGCCTGGTGCCTCCAGCAAAAGGACTTTATGGGGCAAAAAGGCGCAAATGAATCCACTAACAGTACTTCCAATCAGGGACAGAAAGTATTTTTCTGCCAGATGATCCCAGCATTCGCTGACTGGTAACACATTAGCAAAAAATCCACAGATGACCTTTGGGGGCAGCATGAGTAGTTCGTCTGTGGCACAGGCCAAATGCTTGGATTTGACAGTCAGGACATTTCCATAATCAATGAGGAAGACATCAAATAGTTCATTCTGCTGGTTTTGCACTCGACCTCTGAACCAGTGACCAGACAGGGCATCTTCTACCAAACAGAGCTCGCCAACCTTCACAGACACCTCCTTTTTTTCCGCATTCTGAATCTCAACATGTAGTATGTTGTAGTCTAACTCGAAGGTTGTCAAATACTGACCCTGGAAGTGAATCAATGTCTCAGCGGGTTTGCAGTCCACATGTGTTATTCTGATGTCCACAGGCCACAGCGCACATGATGCAGCGCCATGCGAGGCCTGAAAAAACACAAAACCAAACCATTTGCTGTCTGTAACAATATGGCCTATTTGTGCTTTAAAATGTCCATTAATTTCTCAGATGCCGAAGATAAGCCTTTGCTTATTGTACGACTATCGATTTTTTTTCATGTTAATGAGTGCAGATACTAGGGGAAATTTGATCAGAACACAGAATTGGCACTATATGATACACAAGCAATCATTTGTAGAAGCAATACATTGTAAAAACACTTACAGTTCAATTCTTGGCACAGACTGTAACAATCATTCATTCATAGATTACCTACCATTGTTTCTTTAGGAGAAAAGCCTCAGCTTTTAGCCCTATTAAGTGAAAAATGGAGAATGAAAATGAAATTTCCACCATTTTTCCCCACATTCCACATTGCTGAATACTCTGAGCATTTAAACTTAGTTTGGGACACTGCATAATGAACATCATATGCATCATATGGGTAAAAGCCTGCATTAAAATAATCAGTCATAATAAATGTCATTTATTAATATGCACATAGTAATGTAGTGAAATCTGTGAGGGTACAGGGAAATATATATTCATATATTGTAATTGTACAAGATAATATCCATGCTGCAAAAAATTCTTGATCCGCTTAAATGCCAGTTTTTCGATTTTCAGTCGCGCCAACTACAACGCAGAAGCTTGCCAATCTAACAAAGTAACGCTAACGATCCATACCACAGGACTTCATGTGCATCCGATCTCTTTATCCGGCCATGCAGCCCGCCCGCCTCACCACGCTAACCAGGGTTGCCAGATCGAGGCGGAAATGGACGCTCGCTCTTTCCTTCTTTAAAATAAACAACTGCTAACGACTACTGATGTTTTTCGGGAGAGAAAAAAAAATATTTAAAAATTGAGGAAGCAGAGACATTTAACTTTGGCCAGACAATGCAGGACCACCAGGCCCCAGCAGCAACAGATTTTTTGAAAGGCGTTTAAAGCACCGATATACGTCGCCCTGGTTAATGCAAGCCCACTACTTGTGGTTTTGGTTTATACAAAAATAATTTGCTGTTGTTGTAATGCCGTAAATATACACGGGAATAACAAACACAATCCGTGCGAAGTCGCTTACATTAAGCGGGCTTGGCAACATACACGTTCATCAATTGGCATCAATTTTAGTGCCGACACCTGTCGGATGGGCGAATGTTTTTTTCATATATCATTTAATTCACTAATACGCATGTCCGCAATCAAAATGTACATTTAACAACATGTTGGCACTTGTAAATTACATTACACTTTCAGCCTTTTACACTTATAACATACTGACCATTTTGCACATCTCAATTCATTTAGCACTTCTCTGCTCTTTTTGCACATGTTTGTCTTGTCTTGTGTGTCCTATCATGCACAAGCATCCTACATGATGTTGTCCAGTTATGTCCTTTCTGTTAATTGCACGGAAACGTTTTCTCTTATAGAGATCTGCCCAGTATTTAAGCTTTTAGTTAGTATAGTTGAGTTGTATATTTTTTCTTTCTTTTATGATTGCACTATGGGGGGGGGGGGGGGGGGGGGGTCTGTGTGAAACATTATTTCAATACATGGTATGCTTTGTAAACTAATCTTGAATCTTGATGGCCCCAGTTCTGCTTCAGCGTCTTTGCCCCGTTTCGCCACTAGAGGGGGTCCTTTCACGTTTATAGATGCCGGCGCGTATTTCGTCGAATATTACGCATCCAGTCAACGTGCGACTTCAAGTTCTTGGCCCAAAAACCACTCAGGTTCAATTGGTTTAAACCTTTATTAAAAAAAAACAACAACCACATATTATGCACGTTCCTATTCAGCTTTCCCGGACAGTCGGAAGAGTTGGTGGAACGGAAAGGAGCGGGGTGAAGCTGCCCCTTTCGGTTAATCATTAACGCGCCAAATCCCACTACCGCGTCCTCTGCAAATATGATAAATGCAGGCCAGGCTCTCGCCCCGGTGACGGCGGGTAAGGCTTCTCCCCGAATGGCCTTGCGGACAGGGGACTGTGCCGATGAAGAGGACGGGAGAGGACGCGCTCCTCCCGCTGCTTTCCCGGCTGGACGAGGAGGAAGACTCCGGCATCAAGTCAGGTGACGTCATGACATAAACTTTTATATTTATATAGATATAGATATAGAATAACAACTTCCAATTAACCTGGTTAAATAAAGCATGCATTGAAATCTGAAATTATATCTGCTACAGCTTTTTATTTTATTTTGATTTGAGCTTGCTTGCCACACATCAGAATTTATTCTATAAAATACATGAAACAAGCCTGAAATAAAACGTCAGTTCACGACCCCGCTCCTCAATTTCATGGCTCATTTATTTTCATTGTCCATATGGAGAGTGGCTCCTGGTGGTACGCGTCAGTGGAATGTTCTTGCTCTTGACTAGAAGCCGAGGAAAGCAGCGGCTCCGTGTCGTCGGACGAGGACCTGGACTCCCTGGACTACGAGCGGGACTTGTCGTTGGGCCACGGCGTGCCGAGGAAGAGCGTCAGTCAGATGATCAAAGACAAGAAGAAGCAGACCCAGCTGACCCTGCAGTGGTACCCCTGCCTTCGCCTTTAACCCCTGTCCGTCGGGATGCGTTCCCGCTTTTTCATTCCCTGTTGGTGTGTTTGCTTCTCAGGCTTGAGGAAAACTACATTGTGTGCGAAGGGGTCTGCTTGCCACGATGCATCCTGTACGCCCACTACCTGGATTTCTGCCGGAAGGAGAAGTTGGATCCGGCCTGCGCTGCTACTTTTGGGAAGGTAAAGCGGCCACTGACCGTAACCAATCATTATTATTATTATTATTATTAATATTAAAGCCCACCAGGGCTTTGAAGTCATTTTAAATGTGTAAAACTGTAAAATTTGCAGACAATTAGACAGAAGTTTCCGCTTTTAACGACCAGAAGGCTTGGAACGAGGGGTCACTCAAAGTAAGACCAGTCGGTTTTCAAGGGGTTAATTTTCTAGGATCATTCATTCATCCTGGAATTGTAATTATATCCTCTTCCACAGATATCATTACTACGGGATTGGGATTAAGGAGAGCAGTGCCTATTATCATTCCGTCTACTCGGGAAAAGGCCTGACCAGGTAGGTAATACTGAGGTCGGAAAGAAAGCTCCATAAGAAAGTTGTGTTTTTTTTTTAAAATGATCCCTTTTCAATTTACTTTTGAACAGGTTTTCTGGAAGCAAACTTAAAAACGAGGTAATACTGTACAAAAAAATTCTAATGTATTCAATGGATTTCTTTTATTAGGAGGAAAAAACAACTTTTTCATAAAATATGTACATTATAGATTAAATGCCAATTATTACCGCGCATGTCATTTGTTGAGATGCGCCGGATGTCACTGCTTTGCTTTTTGTTTGAATTGTGAACAGGGAGGATTTACCCGGAAATACTCACTGAGTTCGAAAACGGGAACGCTGTTGCCGGAATTCCCGAGCGCGCAGAACCTGCTGCTTCACAGTTCTGTTTCGAAAGAAAAGGTCTGTGCAAATTTACATATGCCACTAATATTCGTAACTAGTTCTGTGACACGACCTGCTGACCTCTGCTTCCTCAGGTCGACACCTTAATCATGATGTATAAAACGCACTGCCAGTGTATCCTGGACAACGGCATCAACGCCAACTTCGAAGAGGTATCCGTAGTTCCAAAGCTAGGGTGGTAGTAGCCTAGTGGGTAAGACACTCGCTATGAACCAGAGGACCCAGGTTCATATCCCTCTTACTACCATTGTGTCCCTGAGCAAGACACTTAACCCTGAGTGTCTCCAGGGGGGACTGTCCCTGTAACTACTGATTGTAAGTCGCTCTGGATAAGGGCGTCTGGTAAACGCTGTAAATGAAGTGCATATATACGCGTGCGCGGAACATGAAAAACTCCCTGCCTCTTGCAGATCCAGAACTTTCTCCTCCACTTCTGGCAAGGAATGCCCGACCACCTCCTGCCCCTCCTGGAGAACCCTGTGATAGTGGACATCTTCTGTGTGTGCGATTCCATACTTTACAAGGTGAAGCTACTTAACTTAAAATGCTACGTTTGAGTGGCGTAAAATACGTTCGTTCTTTCATTCATTGCCTGTCCATTTGTGTCTCGTCAGGTCCTGACCGACGTCCTCATCCCTGCGACGATGCAGGAGATGCCAGAGAGGTCTGTGTGGTTCTGTATTATCAGCACGGCGGCGCCGTACAGCGGTTCCACGACTACTGTGTTAAACAGGCAGAGTTATTTTTAGTCTCCTAGCAGATATCCGCAACTTTGCGAAACGCTGGGAACACTGGATGGTGTCGTCACTGGAAAACCTTCCGGAGCCGCTGTCGGAAAAAAAGCTTTCCATCGCGCGCCGCTTTGTGTCCTCGTTGAAGAGACAGACGTCCTTCCTGCATCTGGCTCAGGTACAGATGCTCAAAGGCGAGATCCGTCATCCACAGCGGCGATATATTGATTGCCGTATTTTGCCAGATCGCCAGACCGGCCCTGTTTGACCAAAACGTGGTGAACTCCATGGTCGGCGACATCGACAAGGTGGACCTGAACAACATCGGCTCCCAGGCCGTGCTGACAGGTTCCGGTGGAGACCCAGACTCTGAGTTGTACTCGGAATGTGAGGAGAAATCAGATTAACTGGCGCTAGGCTCCCCGTGAGTCCGACTGATGGACCGCCACCTCTTCCATCTGTCTTCCCAGACGACTCCATCGCGGTTTTCCAGGAACTGAAAGACCTCCTGAAGAAAAACGGGACCGTCGAGTCCTTCATAGACTGGCTGGACACGGTGCTGGAGCAGAAAGTGATCAAGGTTTGCCGCTCCCACAGGTTCTGGAGACTGAGCTTGCTGAGCGCGGTGTGAAGGTGTACTGTCCGTTCCTTTGTTCTTCGTTCTTCCGCAGCCCAGCAAGCAAAATGGGCGATCGTTCAAGAAGCGCGCCCAGGAGTTCCTGCTCAAGTGGAGTTTCTTCGGCGCTCGGGTCATGCACAGCCTCACCCTGAACAACGCCACCAGCTTTGGTAAGGATGTTCAAAAATCATCCAGCAGGGCATATCTTGTGAGCGTAACACAATTTTAAAAAGCTAAATGAATTAGTACCACAACTGTCCCACATTTACATTCTGAGATACGTTATAGATTCTTATTAAAGTTTTTTTTTTTTTTTTAAAGAAGACATTTAAAGACATTTATGGGGCAGTGGTGGACTAGTGGTTAAGGAAGTGGCACCGTCCCCTGCCCACTGCTCACCAAGGGTGATGGTTAAAAGCAGAGGACACATTTCACTGTGTGCACCGTGTGCTGTGCAGCTGTGTATCACAATGACTATCGCTTCACGTTCAGCTTTAGGTGGTCTTATCAGAATCATTTTTATTCGTACTGAAACATTGAGATTTTTCTCCAAAAAGTGTCATTAGAGATCATATTCTGCCCTGTAATCCTGTAATATAATAATTCAAATTATTTTATGTAGTAGCCCGGTACGTAACTCCTGTGACCAGAAGACCGACTTACTACCGTTGTGTCTCCAAGGGGACTGTCCCTGTTGCTACAGCGTGTAAATCATTCTGTATAAAAATAATAAAGGTACATACATATACTTGGTAGTATTTAAAAGTACTTTTATTATGAAAATGTCACTTTATTTTTATTTTACATTAATACGAGTTCCCCAAGCCTGTCTATGGTCCTGCAGTGCTCAGGCGGTCAGATCTGAAATCCGACCGTCATGTCTTGAAAACGTGTGAAACATTGCAGTTGCTCAATTAATGGATGTAAAAATGAGCTCAAATGTATTTTTTCAGTTCCGTCACGTGAACCAGTGATTTTAATTATAATTTTTCTGGAAAGTCAGCGACATGACTTCCTGTCTGCGGCAAACATTGCTGTTGGTGAGCGATGTTGATGACGTCATTTCCGCGAATGCCCGCTCAGATCCTATAGGCCGCTCTCCTCCTGGTCCCGCCTCTCTCCTCCTCATTTGCATTTAAAGCTACAGACACCGAAACGGCTGGATCAAAGTGGCTGTAATACTGCAGCAAGGCTGAATTTCAGAAAGAGACTTCAGATACATTATTAGGGGACCAATAAGACCTACTGTATATAAAAGTAAAAAAAATCCTAATAGGAGACCTTTAAGAACCAAATATAAGACCTTGGGTTGTACATTTTGTTTAGGGGCATCCTTTATCATTTTGACCATCTTTGTTTGAGATGAGGCAGAAGCCATAAAGTTTTGTTAGCTCTCTCAGGTCGTGTGGTCAGGACTCGGGGGACAGGTCCTCCACGCACAATGCAAACAGTTACATTACGTCCTCCTGGCCACACACAGGAGGCTTGGTGCACGGGTGCCGATTTGTGGAGAGGTCACGGGGTCAAATGAAAGTGGTTTCACTCAAGTAGACAAGCGAGTCTTTTCGCTTCCTCGAGGCGGTGTCTCAACGTTGCAGGTGTCCTCGTTCGTTTCAGGGTCCTTCCACCTCATTCGAATGCTCCTGGATGAGTACATTCTTCTGGCAATCGAGACGCAATTCAACAACGACAAGGAACAAGACCTTCAGAATCTGTTGGACAAGTACATGAGGAATGCAGGTATGTGTGAGGAGCACGGTGCTTTCACGCATTAGCACGTTTTCTTTGGTCCGAATCACTCGGTGAGTTTTGAACATTGTATCAATTATCCAAGGGAACCAAAATGCGGTGCTTCAAATCACACGAGAACGTTCTCTCTGCTGATTGGTCACATCTAATGCCATGGGAACAACAAAAGTAAATACAGAATGCAGAGGACATGGAGGACACATCACTCACATTTACAAGATTTTTATTTGTCACGTAGTTATAGCAGTGCAACATGCAGTGAAATGTTAAAGTAATAGTTATAGAAATAAATAAAATGGAATAAATATAAAAAAAAAACATTAATGTTCAATAAGAACATAAGTCACAGACACGACTGGGTAGTGGCTATGGATTCTGTTGAAGTGCATGGTGCAGAGATTGTGCAATGATCAGCATAACAGTAATAGATTACAGCAGACAACGGTGATCATTCAGATGGTCGTGGTGTGAGGTGTGGTGGCACGTCCTCGTTCAAGCACCCTTATGGTCTGGGGATAAAAACTCCTTCTGAGTCTCTTTGTTCTGGCCATGATGCTTTTGAGCCTTTTGCCTGGTTTTAGGTATTGAAAAAGACTGTTGTTTGAGTGTTGATGGCACATTTCACTGTTGTGCTTGTTTGACTGTGAACGTGAGAATCTCACATCTTGGATATTTGGTCTTTTTCAAGATGCCAGCAAAGCTGCCTTCACCGCCTCACCCAGTTCCTGTTTCTTGGCCAATCGTAACAAGGCCAGCAGCGCCTCCAGCGATTCGTCAGTGAAAAACGAGTCGCCAGCTGAACAGACTTACATGTCTGTCGGTGGAGGTCAGCTTGCGGCTCCAGGAAACACCATGTTGTACCAGGACACCGACCCAGACGAATATTCTCTTTCTGGTACTCAGTCTGTCCTTCCGTCTGCAATATTGCATCTATACATTGCATATGTACATTGACCACCTCTCTCTCAGGCCAGCTGGACTTTTCTCAGACCAGTGGTCCTCTCATGACCCCGCCCACCTCTCCAGCCATGGTAAGCCGCGGCAGCGTGATCAACCAGGGTCCCGCGGCAGGCCGACCCCACAGCGGCTGCCCCATGCAGCCCCACCTCTCCTGCCAGACCTTCCCAGAGGCCATGTACCAGAACACCGCTGGCTACTACCAGCCGCCATTCAGGCCTCAGGCCCACGCACAGTCTCCAGCATACCCCACCCGCTCAGACGTCGGGCGGTACTCGACTTTCGGGGACCAGCCGCTGCCCAAGGACTGTTTTGGCGGCAGCTGTGCAGTTTCACCCTACAACCCGCGCCCGTTGTCCGGCTATGGTGGCAACTCTGGTGCGGACGCCCAGGGGGGGCAGCTCCTGGATTCTGGGGGATACGGCTTCGGCGGCAGTGGTCTGAGTGGAGGAGGCTGTCAGAGCCTGGCGTATTCGAGCACAGGACATGGCGGTGAGGACAGGATGTTCATATTCCAGCGCACATTTTAAAAACGCAAGATGCAATGGTAATCTCCCCTGAAATTGTGTGCAATGTCCTCCGGCACAATTTACAGCTGGAGAGCGTGGAGGGTGAGGGGATCATGGCAGCATGTCCACAATGTCCCTATTTGTCTCATTTGCTAGTAACAGGTTTTTTTTATCCTGTTGTAAAACGGAACTCTGTCCCTCTTGACCTGTTACAGGTTACTATGGCAACACGGGTTACCTTGACGGCCAGCGCATGGGGTCCATGATAGACCAGCACGTCTCGGTGATCAGCAGCGTGAGCAACGCCCGGTCCGTCCCGCCGTACGCCGACGTCCACGACCCCCTCAACATCCTGGACGACACGGGCAGGAAGATCGCGTCGTCCTACTACAGCGACGCACCTCCGCTGCTCAACCGAGGAGCTGCAGGTCAGCGGGCTAAAATGCATCTCAGATGAATCTCAAGAAATTAGAATGGCTTGTTTGAAAAAGCTCGTTTGTTTTTTCTTTTAATAAAAAGGTAAAGAGATTTTTTTTGTTAAAAACCAGAAAATTCTGACGAATGAATGCTTGGATGGAGCTGTTGGATAAAGGTGTTAATGATATTAGATAAGCAAATGATCTCTACAGTATTAAAATTTGAGTACAGTTTTTATCTTGTGTTTTTTCAGCTCCATCCATCTCTTCCTCTGCTCCGTGTATGTATGGAGCTGCCACACAGTACCACTCCCAGGATGCACTTCTCCCTCACCACAGACCCCCCGAGGTCCAGGACATGGTGTCTGCTCTTCCCCCCATCAACACAGTGTTCATGGGCTCCACCGGAGGGCCCGGCTGACCTGGCCGACCCCCACGCTGCATGAAAATGGCCCTTCCTGTAGGGAATTATATTCATGGAAGTGGCAGGAAGTGAACTCTCCTTTATAAAAGAGGGTAAAAAATGTGGCAATATCCATACTCAATACATGAATGTATTTTTTGCAGAGAATATAACTGAGTGTGTAACATAGATGCCTTCATGATTATTTGCGTGTTTCTTAAATGCATTAATATAAAGCTTAAATTATATGAAAAGTATATTGAGTGACGGTGACACCTTGTTTAATGCTTTAAAAAATATGAATGTTTTTGACCACAGTGTTCAGATTGCATTGTTAAAGACTCGCCATTAAGATGGAAACATGAAATAAATAAATGAAAAATATAAATGCTGCGAATGCTTATTTATTTAAACAGCTGGTATTGCGTTTTTTTTGCAAGAGAGCGAGATTGAGAGATGGGAGGTGAGGTGGAGCAGTGATCTGGCCTTATCTCCTCATCCCAGAATACAGGCCCGGGGACAGATTAGGCACCGGCAAGCACAACCGAAGAAGCCGTGGATCAAAGTTGCCGGTTATCTGCCAACGGGAAGATTATTTGATTTCACCATTGTGCAGTGGCCAAAGATATGGCCTGATAAATCTGTTGACCAAAAGGCAGAACCAATAAGAGGTGTTTGAACGCACGGCGTTAGCAAGCTGTTTATACACTGGGCCCATCGGAGGAAAAAAGAGGTGTCTCATTCTTACCGGCGGCCTCTAAATTGTGCTTTGTTAGCCTTTGGGCAGATGGGAGCTAATAAAACCATAATCAGTAACATTATCCCGGGCGAGGCATTTGTGTACAGAAATGATATCATTTCAAAGCAATACACCGTATTTGACTGTACGGAGTTGATACACCCTTGGAAAATCGCACAGGGGCCCGTCAGGATTTTACCTTTTGTTGTGAGAGACGGCACAAAATGAATGATGAAATCGTCCGCGTCTCGCCGCCCTTTGTCTACTGATGAGGAAAATCCTGTCCAGCGCTTGGCCTGGAACAGATGGCCTGAAACGTAATGATTACAAAATCCCGACGTTAAAATAGTTTAATTACAAAGTCAATAATGCCGCCAACAATTGCCAGGCCTTTAGTGTAAAAACAACAGAAGGCCGAACGCAAACTTTGGGACAATGTTTAACCAGAACTTTGCATTAGGCCCCCTGAAACTCCATATGTACCACAGCGGAGCCAAAGATCAACAGATCTTGCTGTTAATCTTGCCCACTGTTGCACGGCGGTCATTAGAAGCTGCTATATTGTCTTTTATATAATATATTCACCGTTTCTTTTCTTTCAGAAAAATTAAAATGGCCAAAAATAATGTAAATGTAGAAAATTTACATTATATTTACAAATATTACTCATATTACCTATTAAAAATATGTGAATAGTTTACAAAGATATTTCATTTACATTCATTTAATTTCCTCTGGAAAATGTTTTTTTCCCCCAAAGGATCGATTATTATTAACACGTACTCAAGCTGTTATAGGTAAAACCACCAGGGGGCAGTAAATACTAGCTATCGCTTCTGATCAAGATCATTGGTTAATTTTTTATTAAGGTAAATACAATTAACAGAACACAATCTTTTTTTTAAATGCGACGAAACGATCCAGAGTTCAGGATTCCACGATTCCTCAAAAGCCTCCTCCCATCACTGCTAAAGTCCCCTAATACTGAGCTCGGCAAGCAGAATTATCAGCAATAAAAACGTGTCTGCGGCCATTTAGAAATATAAACATCCATACAGTTATCAGACTATCGGCTCAGTGGTCAGTGCTGATGTTTCCCGTCCACTTGACATGTCTGCGTTGGGAGGCTACACTGCAATGCTGGACCCCCATCGCTGTGTTCCCAGCAGGTACTGAGCAGACGCTAGTGGTTGACCTCGCGACCCTTTTAACCGGAGCTGTGTCTCAGTGCAAAAATCTTTAAAAAAATGAAAATAATAAAATGAGAAAATTTAATGGGTTTTTTTTTGTGTGTGTAGATCTGTGTTAGCCAAAGCCCATGAACTGACAGACAAGTCTGAGAAAGTCATCATGGGATTCATGTAGTGTGTGTAGTGCAGCATTTATCCACTAGAGAGCATTGCAGCACCAAAAAAAAGAGAAAAAAGGTCATGTTCCTTCAACTGTCTTTTCATCCATTGTGTTCGCTGATGTTTATTATCAGGGTCAGAATAATGAAAAAAATGTAAACTCAAATCAGAAAGAAAGACTTGAGCATAAATATATATATATAATTGACATATATCTTATTGACATCTAACTTTTCATTTAATACAAAGATAGCATACCATCACTATTTACACCAACAAATAAGTATTAAAATGCCCTTTATTTTCCATCTTTTCTTGAACATTGAAATTCTGGTAAGGCTTTTGCCATAATGAAATGAGGAACTGACCAAAAAAAAAAAATTCTTTTAATACAACAGAATGCATTAAGCCACACTGCAGCAGTGTTTAAGTGGCCTGTACGATGTCAAAAAAAAATCCCTCAATAAAAAAAACACAATTGCAAAATTTCAAAAGCAATATCACACCTCATCAGATTTTTCCTGTTTTACTGTTTAATGTCACCTCTGTATTCAGAAAATTGCCTATCGTTATCGATTCTGGATCCCAATGTATCGATAACGAATCAACAAAGGATGTGTCAGAAAAATCTGTGTATTTTGTCCCACCCCTACAGTACACCCGCCCCCCTGGTGGGGACTTGTCCGTCAGTTCATGGGCTTTGGCTAACACAGAGCCTGGGAATTCCTCAACTGCATGCGCCCTAACCCAGAGTGTGCGGCGGGTCAGCGGCGCTGTGTGCGGAGACATTGCAGGCATTTCTCCCATCGGTGGTAAATATCTGGCGGAATCCCGCCGCGCTCCCCGGCTACGGTGCTGCTGAATGGCTGAGGCCCGGCGTGGCGGGCGGAAGCGGGGGGCCGACAGTTCCCACAACAAGGGCCGCAAACATTTCTGGAGTGCCGGGCCTTCACTGAAAATAAACAGATTCTGTGTGAAGTCTTCAGCGTGGCACACTATCGATGCCGCCAACTTTGCTCTGATCTGATCGTATAACGTTAATGCTAACTGCTTTTCCAAAAATTAAACTAATGGTCTAATTAAAAGCTAGCAGCGTCCGCAGCGTAAACAGGCCGTTTCGTGTGGCACCTTGTGGCATCCGAGCGGCACCTTGGGAACACCAGGCCCTGCGTCCGTAAGAACTGCAGATGTCGGGTGCGGTGGGACCATTAGGCTGCGCTCATTCTCGCCAGGGGGAAAAATGTGAACGCTTGCATTATCGAATTTGTAAAGCCTCAAGGTCACCGGGGCCCCGAGGGGACCCCGGGGCAAAAATGTTAATTCTTTAATTCTGTTTTCTTCTAGTAATTGGCTGAACGGTAACTGACACCGGTTTTGTATATGACACATTGGCTGATCAATTAAATAATAATTAGAATAATCTAAGTACTGTGTCACAGACAGTCATTATTAACTCAAATAAACGGAATATCAATCCATGGGATTGACATTCTCAGTATTTACACACACGGGATTTTGAAAAAATACAATACAGAACTTAATATGCAACTTTGAAACAAATAATACAAATACACTTTTAATTTAACTTGGTTTATTAATTTGAATTTAGCTTTACAGTATATTGAATATGACACATTTATATTAAAAAACGAACAAAATAAGGTTTAACTGTCAGACGTCCAATGAGAGTAAAAGCATTTTACTTTTTATTACTGCGCCATATATATATAATTACAAGAGAGTGAAATTTTATGAAGTGTGGCATCTCTTTTTTTAGTTCCAGACCCGGTCATTCTAGTTGTTCAGCCTGAAGTGGATTTTCACTTCGCCGCATTCTTCACTCCTCTCGCTCTTCTTCTCCTCGAGGAGGCATTTTGCACGTCACAACCTTGATGTCTTCGGTGTCTTTATTTCTGGTCAGGGGACGGTCGGCATCATTACACCTTTTAAGAATCATTATCTTTCTTTCATCGCGATTTACTCAAATCGCCTTAGCTCGCTGGGTGCATATGTTTAATCTCGATGTGAAAGGTGTCTTCCAACTACTTAACTTTTCACCTTAGATCTTGATTTAAGAAGAAGAAGAAGAAAAAAGAAAACTATTTTTTCGGTCTTCAGAAACCTGCACGCTTTTCAATGCCACTTCATTACAGTACTGGCGAATGGAGCCATCTTCGCCAGACTTATGTGTTCGTATAAATAAGAAGACGAAAGGCTCCATTCAAGCCCATTATATTACTGACCACAAAAATGTAATGCAATAAAAAAAAGTGCAATAATTAAACTGATCCTGATAATATAATAATCGTTACTTCTCAGATCGAGATTATGAATAATCAATACATTGCATTAAATTGATAATGATATTTCCAGTGTCACAGGCAAATGTAAAAAAATAATCTGCGTCCTTTTTTTTTTTTTTTTTTTTTTTGCAGCGTCTGTGGGTCCATGAATGCGACTGCTTCCTTTATGCCTGCCTTCCTTTTTTTGTTGCATACCCTGAGCTTGGCTGATCCATTTCAATGTGCCGCTTTTGTGAAGAAGCCCCAGTCTCTATGGCAGCCTAGATGAGGTTCAGTGGCTTTAGGACATGTGATGTCTGGAG